>NC_140954.1:46449579-46524579 GCF_014529385.1 Adiantum capillus-veneris
TAGGTGACCGAGACTAATCCTTGAGGATTGGGATTTTTGGCTTGCCAAGAGTCTCGCTTTACATTTAGTTAGGATCAGAGGGTGGAGGACTCTTTAGGTCTTAGAGAGAGTCTAGGAAGCGTGTGTCTGGCCTAGATCCTTCGACTTAGGTAGATGAGGTAGACTTAGGTAGTTTTAGGTGGTAGTCGAGTTCTAGAGTAGGCGTTGGAGTGGTAGAAGTGGTGAGAGGAGAGCTAGAGAGTCCGGAGAGGCCAAAAAGCAACCAAAAACACCATTATCACCATTTCACATGATAGGTAGGAGTAGAGTGAGTAGGACATCATGTTTGAAGATCTAGAGCATTTCATTCATGTACACTTGCTTGGTAAGATCATTACAAGTTTGTAAAAGATGCAAAAAGACGCAAAAAGACACAAAAGTGTGTTTGGAAGCCTAATTGAAGTCCAAAAGTTACTGTGAGTGTTTCTGATAGATCTACAGAGCATCAAGAGCATTCCTGTCAGAATTTTTTTTAAATTTTAAGCCAGGAGACATCCTACGCGTAGGATGTCTACAGGCTAATCTGGGAGGAATTTTGGGATTTTGAGTTGACCAGTGTGTTCAGAAGATAGGGTTTACCCTAATTTCAATTGGAAAGTGAAAATTTGACCATATCTTGACAGGATAAGGCCAGATAGACTGAAATTGCTAGACATCCTACCCAAATAGTGCCAAAACATTATTTTGAGACCAAAACTATAAGAAGGCTGCATGAGCATGTCTTGCATGATATATTGAGTGACTGAAAGGGGTTTCATCTCATTTGGGTGAGAAAATTGGGTTCAAAGCGGACTTTAGCACTTTTGACTGAAAAAGGCAAGAACAGTTGAAATTTGGGACTTTTGACATACAAACCAAAATCTAAGCATACCACTGGGTTACTGACATCAAGAGGAAGCTGTGGGACAAGTCTGGGGTCAAACATGCCAAATAGACATCCTACGCGTAGGATGTCTTCTAAGTGATTTTGGACTCTAAACTGAATTTTGAGTATACCAAAGTGATCAGCAACTCAAGGGGAGCCTGGGTTTTGAGTTTGAAGCCATTCTGATGAAAAAGACATCCTACACGTAGGATGTCTAATGCAAGAAAATGAAGCCAGACTTTGACTTTGAGCATAGTAAGGTGTTATATAGCCTAAGGCAAGCCTCCTAGTCAATTTTGGTCCAATTTGGAGTTGATTAGACTGATCAATATCAGCAACAGGCTGTCCGAACAGATTTTTGACTCATTGACCAGCTAATAGGTGTCCAAACCAAAAAGTAAAAGCAGCTGTAAGATCAGCACAACAAAGGGAAACAATAGTGCAAAAATCCAGGCAAAACACAGCAGGAGACATCCTACGCGTAGGATGTCTATTGGGGTACACTGCAAAGAAAATTTGGCCTGGCATAGGCAGTGAGATTCCATTTGGCTTAAGGGTGCTAGAACTTCTTTCAGAAGTGAATTTGGACCTTGTTTGCCCATATGACGAAGCAAAGACTGAATTCAGACTTTTTCGCGTAAATTGACCAACATCTGAGGGTAGTCTTGTTTCAGATTAGCAAACCTACTCCAGAACATCAACAGTGTATAAAATACAGTAGTGGTTGAGATTAACTCTCCAGTTATACCAATCATTACTAAGATAACCTCTAGTAGATAAATGCTTTGATTCAATTGCCGAAATTAAAACGCTTGTGTACAGGTATATTCAGCAACAAAGCAAGAAGTTGAGCAGAAACTGACCTTTTCCAGGTGAGTGGTTGGATTTGTGATAAATTGCATTGATAAGTTTGATGAATTTAAGATCAAGAAGATACATTGTTAGATACCAGAAGGTGGCAGGTGACCAAGGTAGCTTAGTGTCCAGCGAAGAGAGTGTGACTCAGGCAAGGCTAGACCCGCTAGCATCGATTATTGAGGAAGGAAGTGATACTGACACTTCGTCAGATAAATCTTTCTTCATGATGGATAGTCAACAGCCAGGAGGTTTCACCTATGATGGACCTATGCGAGGAGGAAGCATCTCCCAAAATCCTTTGAATGATTCCAAGCTCACGGTGATCTTCTTAGAGGGAACAAACTTGAGAGGAGCCCTAGTCTATTTTGACTATCGAGGCCGCAAGTGCATTTGTATCGAAGAGAGGCTAGCTCAAAGATTGGAGATAATCCGAGTGTATGATGATGGAGATAGATTTTGAGACGAAAAGGCGAACCACTATTTAATAGTTAGTAACCCTGAAGATTACAACAGATACGGAGATAACGTGGCAAAAGGGAAAATGGTTTCAGAAACTCAAGAACTGCCACCAAACATTGATCGGCCCGGAGCTATTTTTATGTATGATAAGAAAACAACGAGGGTTCCAACTTATAACGAGAACATGGGAATCTACAAACATGAGAGTGAGGGTATAGTCTCTTACTTTCGCAACAAAGAACCATACGTAAACGAATTAAGCAAAGACAAGGTTCTTTACTTATTCTCTTATGAAACTGCTACGGGAAAGGGCATAGTTTTTGTTGATAGATACGGGAAAGAATACCAACGTATTCTCCCAGAGGAGGTAGAGAGGGCAACAGGACCAGGAGCATCAGCATATGCCCCTGAGGAAGTGCCAAGAGCCACCTACACCCCAAGCAAGTCAACGAATCCTTTTTCAGATGAGTATGACGCAACCTCACATTCCACCCGACCGCAAGCATTCAACAACCAAGACCAACCAGCAAACCAGCCATCATTGCAGGCATGGCTTCGACAGAGTGCAACAATGGAACCAGACCGAAACCGAGATGGTTATCAAGCCGCACGAGGGCTCAGGGATTTGCAAGAACCACCACTCTATTCAAGGTATCAGGCAGAGAGTAAGCCAAAGACACAAGGGTCAACGGAGCCAGGAGGAGCACCCATAGAACAAGTTCGAAGAGAAGAACCACCTCTAGCGAGAACCGTTAAAAATTATGGCTTAGGAGCACCATTGGGAGAGGAACCAACCTATTACAGAAGGCCTGAGGAGGTATATCGATTAGGATAGGGTGATCCAATGATGAGGTTTGTAGACCATCGAAGAATTAGACCTTCTCAAGTGCAAAAAATGGGTAAACAAGAAATACACAGGAAGAGACCCAACAGATCATGTTGCAGCCTTTGTGCGTGTAATTAGAGCCGAAGAGGTGTTAGATTTTCCTACCTAATTTGCAGGGTTTGGACTAACCCTAGAGGATGATGCTGCCACTTGGTTTGACTCTGTAGAGCGTAGAGACTTTGAGTCGATGGAGGAAGTGTTTGACGAGTTTATTGAGGAATTCTCTCAAAGGGGAATAGCTCATAATACCGTCTCACAGATCCATAAATTCAAACAGAAAGATGGAGAATCTGTACGAAAGGCAGCCCTAAGACTAAAAAGATATATTAAGTTCTGTCCTGTTGAAGAACTGCCAACTCAGTCCAGACTTATGCTGATATTCATCCAAGGACTAAGGAATGCAGATCTCCAGAAAGACTTACATATGAAGAGGAGCACGACATTGAATGAATTGACCAAGGAGGCTCTTTACCTTGTGGACAATTGTGCGGTCTACAAAGAAGGGGAGTTCAAGGACCTTGATGACGATTCGTCTTCACAGCAAAGTGGAAGCAAGTCTTCTAAGACAACACCAAAAGGAAAAGTAGCTGTAAACCAGGAGCAGCTCCTAGATGAAGTGCTAAAAAAGATCAACTTGTACGCCAAACCCCAGTCTAAACAGCCCAAGTGGTGTGCTATTGAAAAAAAATGGACAAACCATGGGACCGAGGAATGTTATTACAACAGGGGATATGTGAGAGAGAGACCTTACGCTCCCCAAGCTCCAATAGCTTCCCCTCAAGCTCCACCGATGCCTAGATATCAAGCAAGCAACTTACCAGGACCTGTAGGTGTAGAAAGACCACAACCGGTGTTGGGGCAACAACCACCCCTACCAGGATTACGACCAGTTGGTATAAGATACACACCAACAGTAATTGAATCAGAGGATAAAGCTTTGGTGCCTATGCATGCATATTATGAAGATTCCAATGGATATGCGGCAAACCCTGTCTATTATCCACCGGAAGAACCCTCGACACCAGAACCATGGAGCATGATATGAAATCAAGGACCACCAACTGCTACACAGGCAGCAGGAGAAGGAAGATATAGCCTAGATGAACGAACATTGATGTTCATAGCCAATGGAGGCATGGGCGGACAGAGACATGCTTACCAACAAAGAGGAGCTCAAGGAGCACCTCAACAACCCAAGGGACCCTCCTACAAGTGTGGTGGAGACCATTGGCTGAGCGACTGTCCTCATGATGAAATCATTAGAGTCAATGCGTATTGCCCAGAATGTGGAATTACTCATTTGATTCTCGATTGCCTAAAAACCCAAGCAAAGGAGCAAAAACCACCTTGAACATGTTAGAAACAGTACCTTCCAGTGGAGGATCAGAAAATGAAACAATCATACCTATTCAGGCGATAACACGAGCCCAAGCTCAAAGAAGGACGAATGAACCCATAGTTGAAGAACCAAAAACCAATGCCCAAAGTTGAGAAACGAGAAATCAGAGAAGCACTTGGAAAGCTAGAAAGGCGCGTAGGAAAGCAAGGAAAGAACGAGAGCAAAAAGCCCTATCCGAGGAGTTGAAACATACAAAGGACAGATTGGAACGGTTAGAGGATCTGGCTAGCTTAAGCTCACACACCACAACAGCCATAGCACCCAAGGAAATAGCAGAGCCCAAAAGTGCAGGATCACGAGGATCTATACTGGCAGACAAGGTAAATGAGCAGTTGGATGCGCTTCTAAAAGCTTATGAAACTCGACTTAAAAAGAACCAAACCCAGGAGCAAAGGTGGATGACTTAACCATATGCAGAAATAGAAAAACAGAGGTTGGATATGTGTAAAAAGATGATTGAGACGGCTCAATCATTGATGGAAGACCCGCTGGGTAAACCTGCAAATTGGCATGAGGCACCAGCTCCAACCCCTATCCAACCAACTTTAGAGAAACATGTGGAAACAAAGGAAAGACTCACAAATGCCTATGAGTCCAGAGGAGATCCTATCATTGTGCCAAATACAACAGATGGGACAAGCGACGGGTTCCAGCCTAAAATATTGGCAGAAATGGGTAAGGAGTGTAACGGTCTAGACGATCTGTGGAAGAAAATCCGAGAGGCCAACAAGGCTAATAGGATGAGTAACCACATGAATAGCACGAGAAAATAAAAGAATGTGATCTTACCTCCTATTGAAGAATTTGAGGCAAGGTCGCAAATGAACTTTGAAATACATTCACAAGGGGGAGACCAAGGATCAATTAGTTCGGGGCACAGCCAACCAGACTCGTTGAGAACTTTACCCTCTTACATGGGAGAGTACGAAGCCAAGTCGGAAGTGAGAGCAATCCCATCTCAAAGACTTTCTTCTAACAAGGTGATGGATTCGCAAGGATTGATTGAGTTGTTATCCACTCCGATGGCATGCACAATCACGTTAGCAGAACTCCTAAGGTTAAGGCCAAATATGTGAACCACAGTAGGAAAATGCCTAAAAAATTTTGGAGTGAGAGACCCCACCTTGAAGCTACAAGAAGGGATCAGAGAGTTGGACAGGCCTCAACTAAACACTAGGCCAGTACCATTGAATAAGGTTGGAGAATATTGCGAGGGAGAAGATGGAAACACCACGCTACCAGTAGAATTCCAAGGAGTAGTTTCCAAAGCTATTCTTGACAGTGGAGCGGGAGTTGCTATCGCCACCAAGGAAATCTGGAAAAAAATGGGGAAAACCAGCCTCGAGGGCTACTAGAATGAAACTGTAATTGGCAGATGGGTTCATGGAGAAGCCTCTAGGACTCTTAGAAAAAGTGATTGTCACTTCGTGCAGAATCGAGTATGAGCATACATTTGCAATAGTTGATTTTGACAAAAAGAACAATTATGAGATCATCTTGGGACGACCATTCATGCGACAATTGAAGATGGTCCAAGATTGGGGTTATGACCACATATACCTCAGAGATGGCGAGACAACAACTAAAATACACCTGAAAGACCATAGTTACAAAGATGTGAACCAAACACCTATGGAAGAGTTTGAGTCGGCTACAGTAGCAGGATCACCCGCATGGTTAGGGCAACCAAAAGAGCTATAGATGTGCGGAGCTTCACACTGTGGAAGCTTAAGAAGAGAGGAATGCATCTTATAAAGAGAAACTGAGGACAAGGAGTATATTCCGGAACCTTTCCCTAAAGATGCCTTGGAACCTCTAGAATGGGAACACATACTAGCAACATTGGATGTCTATACCATTGCCGACAGTCCAACAACGAAATTTTGCGATAAGGATGACTATGATGTGTTACCCTATTACATGGTAAGCGTTATACCAGAAAAAGAGACGGTAGAACCACCAGAACAAGAAGAGTTTTACAACTCCTCTGAACATTTGGAGTAAATGATGATGCATATAATGAGTGTTCAGACACCTTAAGTGAGCGTGGAAATGAAACCGAGAATATCAAGTTTTATGATTTTGCTAATCAACACCCTAGATGCCAAGAACGCTATAAGAGGAAACGAGCAGGAAACAAAGCAAGAGAGAACCTGATGCCCAGGATAAAAGGTAAAACTCACTATTTGATGCTTGTAAAAGCAGAGGATTGTTTAAAGGATCAAATATCAGGAAGATTCTCAAACAATCGAAAAGAAAGAACGCGAGAGGAAATAGAACAGGTACGAAAAGCTAAAACCGAAACAAAATCACAAAAATCTCAAAATTCAAAAAAAGAAACAACAAAAGACCAGGAGTGGACCAAGCTGGAGCGTAAACAGAAATACTAAGAACTGAAACGGTCTATGAGAGAGATATGGACTACTGAAGAAGATAGTGATGGTAACGGGGAGTTAGAAAAGAGGAACATGAACGTACCATCACACTATCGAAAATTTACTATCCAGGACAGAAAAATCATCATGACACCACCAGTCAGGGAAAGAACCAACCAAGAATCTTACGATGGGCCTAAAAATGCAAAAAAGATAGACCTCGCAGAACCAGGTGAAAAGCCTCAGCCGATATATATAGCTAACGATTTAGAGCCTGAGGAGGAAGAACAACTAACACAAATTCTCAAGAAGTATAAAGATGTGTTCGCTTAGTCCTATAAAGACCTCAAAGGAGTTGATCCATTGATATGCCAACATACAATTCCTTTGAAATCGGATGCAAAACCTATCAAACAACGTCCTTATACATATAATGACACATTTGCTAAACGAATCAAAGAAGAGATTGATAAACTGATAGAAGCTGAATTCATCTATGAGATTGAACATACAGATTGGGTGTCACCCATTGTGGTAGTTCCCAAAAAGAATGGAAAACTGCGAGTGTGTGTAAACCTCAAGAAGGTGAATGCAGCAACCATAAGGGATAATTATCCCTTGCCAATTATAGAACATGTACTTGAGCGAGTGGCCGGAAAACGGGCTTATTCCTTTTTGGATGGGTTTTCAGGATACAAACAATTGGCAATAGCAAGGGAGGATCAACACAAAACAGCGTTTGCCATAGAATGGGGGATCTATGCGTATCAAGTTATGCCATTTGGCTTAACTAATGCACCAGCCACTTTCCAAAGATTAATGACTGGCATTCAAGGAATACCCAAGAATATTCTTAGAAATTTACATGGATGACCTGTGTGTACACTCTCTTCTACGAGAGGAACATATTGACCATTTGCAAAAGGTCTTTCAAAAGTGCAGGACATATCGAATCTGTCTTAATCCGGAAAAGTGTGTATTCATGGTTAAGCAAGGCCAAATCTTAGGACACATTGTCTCAAGAAATGGCATAACCACAGACCTAGACAAAGTCAAAGTCATTGTAGACCTACCCAGGCCTACTAATGCGAAACAAGTGTAATCCTTCATGGGACACTGCGGATATTATCAAAGATTCATATACATGTATGCGGGTATCGCACAACCTCTGTATCATTTGCTAGTCAATTTCGAGTGGGCCGAGGAGTGTGAAACTTCATTCCAAAAGCTGAAGGAAAACCTTATATCAGCACCTGTACTAAAGGCACCAGATTGGGAAAAGATATTCCATGTGCACATTGATGCTTCAGCATATGCCATTGGAAGTATTCTAGCTCAACCTGGAGACGAAACAATGGATTTTCCGGTTTTCTATGTGAGCCGACAGTTAAACAGTGCGGAAAAGAACTACACAACCACCGAGCGGGAAGGGTTAGGAATGATTTATGCTGTAAAGAAATTTCAGCATTATTTTCTTGCAAACAAATTTGTGTTCTTCATAGATCATCAAGCTCTTTTATACCTGGTAAATAAACCTTGCAATACAGGGAGAATCGTACGCTGGTTTATTATATTGCTAGAATTTGACTTCATAGTGGTGGTCAAAAAGGATAAAACCCATCTACGAGCGGATCATTTTTCAAGAATACACAACGGGGAAGCTCCTGAAGGAGTAGATGATGACATACCAGATGCTTATCTTTTCAACATTGAAATGGTACCCAAATGGTCTCAGGAAATTGTTAGCGTTCTTTTCTTTGGAAGTGGGTTTGATAATACGGAAAGCATGTCCAAACATCAAACAATTCGACAAACAAAAAACTTCCAGTTGCTAGCAGGACGGCTGTATCATCTTGGATCGGACCTAATCCTACGATTATGTATAAATCCGGAAGAATTCGAGTGCTACCTTGAAGAGGCACATGTCCAGGGTTGTGCATTTCATTGTTCAACAGTGAAGACACACCAGAGACTGAAACAATTAGGGGTTTATTGGCCAACTATGTATGCGGACACACATTATTATGTTACCAATTTTACTATATGTAGTGCCAAACGACCAGTGGATCACGCAACTTTGTTTCAGGTAAACATAGCACCTGCATGGAGTCAATATATCATTGACTTCTTAACCACCAGGATGTTCCCTAAGAACATCACAAGAGCACGAAAAAAAGCTATAGAGCTGGAAGCTCGTGACTTTCAGTTAATTGGGAACCAACTCTATAAGCGAGGTAAGGACAATCAACTTAGAATCTGTGCAAGTGAAATCGAATACCTGCTGATTCTAGAACATGCACATAGCGGAATAAGTGGAGGCCATTTTTCGGGCGATAAGACGGCAAAAATTATCTTAACCTCAAGAATTTGGTGGCCTACGTTGCACATGGATGCTGAAGAGTTTGTAAAGCGTTGTGACGCATGTCAACGCACCAAGGTGCCAATAAAAAGAGATGAGATGCCATTACGGCCAATGATGGGAGCAAGAGCATTTGCAAAATGGGGCATTGATTTTGTGGGACTTATAACACTCCCTGCATACCGCACCCATACCCAATATATCATTGTGGCTACGGACTATCTCACAAAATGGGTCGAAGCCAAAGCAACACAAAAAGCTAATGCACGCACCACGACACAATTTTTGTACGAGAATGTTTTTGTACGTTACGGGTTACCAATAGAAATTGTCAGTGACCGTGGAACACATTTTCTCAATGAAGTCATTGAATATCTGCTAGAGGAATTCATGGTCATACATAGGAAATCTGCACCATACCATCCACAAGCCAATGGGCAAGCTGAGGCCAGTAATAAAACACTATGCACGGTTCTCACTAAAATAGTATCAGAATCAAGAACAGATTGGGATCAATAGCTACACTCAACACTATGGGCATACAGGGTAGCTTACAAAACATCAATAGGAACAACACCATACAACATGGTGTTTGGCCTAAATGCTATACTACCCATAGAGTTTTTAATTCCAACCCTACGAGTAGCAAAAAGCTTAGAATGGACAGGAAATGAGCTCTCTTAAAGAATTGATGATCTTGAAAAGCTAGATGAACTCCGCTTACGAGCTGTCGCTTCAATCTATGCTAAAAAGAGAAGACAAAAGGAATTTTTTGACAAACATGTGCGTACCAAAGAGTTCAAAACAGGTGATTACGTACTTGTTTATACCTTGAATCAACATCCCAAGAAACTTAAAAAGCGAGGAATGGGACCATTTGTGATTAGTGATCTATCACAAAGTGGAGCTGTTAAGCTTGCTACATTAGCAGGTGAAGAAATGCCAAACTGGATTAGTGGATGTCGACTAAGGAGGTATCATCTACCACTCACACAGGAGATGCTCCAACAAATTCATCAAGGAAAACAAAGAATGAAAGAAAAACGGAGAGTACGAGAAGAAGCTCAAGCCGAAGCACAAGAACGCATTGCAAAAAGACGGCTTCTGCGACAACAACAACAACGTGGACCACCATTGCGAATCAATACCATTCGACTGACAAAGTTGGATGAAGAAACAGTGGAGCCAATAATTGAGGTCAAAGTGGGCAGCAATCAAGTTGAATCAATAGCCTTGCTTGATTCGAGTGCTCAAGCAAATTTGATCTCTTACGGATTATACCAACAACTCAAAGTCACATGTCAACTTCATCCTACTCCTCAAGTGCTGGAAAGTAGCACATCACACCCGTTGAAAACATTGGGATGGACTATATTGCATGTACAGATACATCAATATATTTACCCACACAAATTCTATGTGGTGATAGATGAAAGCACACAACACCAAATGATGCTGGGGCAACCTTGGCAAAAAGAGTACAATGTGCAGATAGATTGGAAAGCAAAGGCAGTCAAAATTCAGCATGCATATGAACAACAGGTGATAGCTTTTGCTCAACAATACAAGCATGATCAACTGCAAGCCATGCAATCACTAGAAACAAATCCAAAAGATCAAATTCCATTAAATAACAACATGATACCCGAGACAAACAATCAGGTAAAAGACAACCATGCTAATTACAGACATATGAAGTCACTGGCCGCAATGCAAAGAGCTAGGTTACCAACACAAGGAAAACAAGTATGGATGCGGAAGGATAGAAATGCCATGGCGGACAAACAACAATGCAACAAAAGTATTCCACCGAAGCAGAAGGTTAAACCACAAACCAAGGTCATACAACAGATATGGATCCCAAAGAAAATGCTTAGCCATATCCAAAAGGAACTCCCTTCAGTACAAGCAACAACGGAAAGCAAACAGCTGCATTTCAAAAAGGAAAACCAACATATGTGGATGCCCTTAAAAGACAAAACAGTGGCAAACAAGAAAGTGCCAAACCATCTACAAAAACCGGCAGCAACAAAATACCAATGGAAAGCAAAGGCAATACGGCCCATAGCCATTATGGCCTAGCCAATTCTATCCTTAGAAAAACACCTACGACTCCATCAACAGTGTCGGCAAAGCAATTGCCTTTTGCAAAAAAGACAATTAAATAGAGAGCAGTAGAGTTACAGATGTTACTTGCAAAGAAAGCAAAAAACCTCGACGGCGAATGCCAATAAGCATCTTGCTTATTCCCTTCTCTTGCACATCATTAATTTTTCCATGCATTGACCGAGTATGCATAAAGTAGGGCCACATTAATTGGCCAGGCATTAGCACAAATTTCTCAACCTATGCACGGCACATACTCCGAGGCAATACCTTGTCGTCCGGGAGGACTCCGGCTAGGAGGGGGGGAGGCATTCCCAAATGCGGAACCAATAACAAAAACAACAAAAAAAGGGCATGATTTTCGACTATTTTAAGGGTTGTTGTTTGATTGCGAAATTTTCTGGAGTAACCCAAGTACATATGCCCTTATACAGCATGAAGTTACAGGTATATGGGGCCAAACGCCAAATCAAGCCCCTAGGTGTGTGTATATAAGTAGAAATAGCCATTTTTCAGGCAAAATATTGGTAAAATGGAGAAATCCGGACATAAAAATTGCATGTGAGTGTATATAATGTGTTGCGATGATGTTTGTGATTTATTATGATTTTTGGGGATTTTTTGGGTTTGATTTGCTATTTTCATTTTAATTTTGCTAATTTTCGGCATAAAAACTTCAAAAATACAAAAAGCAGGTGAAAAACAATAGTAATGAAAAACTAAAAATATGGGGATGACCAGTGACTATAGGATAACCTATGGTACAGGGGGGTGCAATTATGAGACTGGAGCGAAAAGCGTGTTTTGGCCAGATTTTGACCGAAATGCCAAATTTCTGGTAACCAGAGTAAATGGAGTCCAAATCAAGAAATTTTTGAGCCTAAACCACATCTCGCTAGAAAATAGGAGCACATGTCAAATTTCATGAAAAGTGGTTCGGGGACCTCCACTATAAGAAATTTGCACCCCAGTTTTAGCTCATTCTCACTATTGACTTTGTGGAGAGAGCTTTTGCCACCTAGAGCGGATCGACCTTCCAGCAGCTTCTACGACGCGCACGACTACTCGACGAGCTCCACACATGAGAGGTAGGCTCACCACCTTGAGCTTTTCGCGCATGTTTGTCATTATGTCACAAAAACTAGCGTAGGGGTCACACACAAAGCGGGCGGTAGAGACCTACAAGTGGAGACGGCGGCCTAACGGCTAACCCGAAAACAACAAGACTTCATCGTCAGCTTACCCTAGTCTAGGAGACCAATCCTGGATAGCCAAAGGCAGTAGGAAACCATCGGAAAAAACCCTAATTCTTAGAAACCCGCAAAAGGCCACCAAATGGGAAATCGGCAAAACGACGACCAAATGCTACCAAAATTCATGGGTAGGAGCACCTTGATATGCTCGACAGGTCTATATGGACCGCATGACCAAAAAATGACCCGAAGCGTCACTAAACTTCAGAAACGGCATCAGACACACAAAGCGTCAAATTGCACTTGCGGCCAAACCGCAAGCCCGTTTGCCACCAAACTTCACGAGCGGCTTTCCTAGACCATCAAAAACCAAGTCCTATGGTGGTAGACCACCACAAATCATCAAAGGTATGTAAACGCAACCACGGGTGCTTCTAGAGCGACAAATTGCCAAATGGAGCTCCGGTGAAGCCAAAGTCGACAAAAACCATACGGCAAGGATCCCCAAGGGATTGGGAAGCTATGGAGACCAACATCAAGAAATTTCATCGCCAAAAAGCACTCCAAAAGTCAGAAAACAGCTCGGAGGCTCTGAAGTCCACACAAGGAGTTATTCTCTATCCATTTGACTTTTTTGTTGAAAGTAGGCTCAAAAGGGACTTAGGGGAGCCAAGGGCAAGCACTGAGAGCACCAGAAAAAATCACTAGGAGACATTCTACGCGTAGGATGTCTCAAGGGTACTTTTTGGCACAAACTCCAACATTTTTCATCATGCACATGTTCTGAATGACATTTACAAGCTATACACTATGTTTCATCACATTTGGACCAAATTTGACCTCATATGCATGGAAAAACGCAAAGTTAGGGCATAGAGGCAATAATGGGCCATGGACCTACCAAATCTTGTCCAAATCCCATGAAACTTGCACAGCACATTCACCAACACATCAATAAATAATCTGTGTGGTCAGAGAGAAAAAATGATAAAATAGACATCCTACGCGTAGGATGTCTATTTGACTTTTTTGACATGCAAGGGATGTTTTATCATTCTAGATCCAATCACCTCATCATCAGGAGCCCATATATCAAGTTTAAGGCCATTCTAATCACTTTTGATCCTCAACACCTTCAAGATACACTTTTTGAGCCCAAAAACACCTCAAAGAGCCTTACAAACATCAAATCTTGTCCAAATTCAAATCCAAGAACATGGCCATGTTCCATAGGCCAAGGAAAACCCACCAAACAAGTTTCATGTCATTTTGATGAAAAAGACATCCTACGCGTAGGATGTCTCCAACATAAATTTAGCCTTCTGTGCAAAGAATGACGTCATGGGAGCCAATACCATGGTGCAATAAGCCCGTATACCAATTTTCAACCCATTTGGACATCAATTGCTACCTATGATGGACATTCTACCCAAATTGTGACCTAAAGCCTGAATCAGCCCAAAAATCCACTTTTTGATATCCAAATTCAAATCCAAGCATATATCCATGTTCCATGAGCCTTACACTACCTGCATGTCAAGTATGAACCAATTCTGATGAAAAAGACATCCTACGCGTAGGATGTCTAGATGGAAATTTTTGGCCAGATTTGCACTGTGAGCACATGCACAGCTTCACAAGTTCCTTTTAAGCTTTATTTTTAATTTTCAAGTCATTTGGATAAGTAAAACTTAGTTTCGCAGCTAATATGGAAAAAACGCTAACTTCGGACTACTGAGTGCAATAGGATCTATGGCAGCCTCGAAGTCACCGGCAAAGAGGAAAAGAATGACCATCAAGGATTATCTGGACAAAGTGGAACCCTTTGTCATTCCAGAAGGAACACTAAAGCCCACCAGCACCTGGATACAAGAGGATCTGTTAGAGTCCAACGACCTAAAGATCTACCAGGGAGTGTTCAAAGACACTGAAGGAAATATTATAGAGCTACCAATGCTGCCGAGAGAACTCAATGAGTTTGTACGAAGCAAGATGGCCGGCTACTTGGAGAAGATTGATCTCCACAACTACTTCGAAGCAATACCGGCGGGGGTGGACATCAAAAGAGTCCGGGAGTTTTTAACAAGCATCAAAGAGGATGGAGTGGCCAAGGTAACAGATTTACAAGGCAGACCAGAGACAGAGATAATAATCACTGAGCGGGTTGTAGCCAATGCACTAGACCTCTCCAATGAGGGGGACAACGTAACAAAAAGAAGGGATGAGGTCAAGGTGTACAAAGAGAAAAAGGCAAATTACACCTTTGAAGACATTGCCAACCCAAAGGTGGCAATCATGAGCCAGTTATACAACCAATACTTCCACATGTGCACAAAGAGGCCCGAGAAGTACAGGATGCCTCCACGTGAAATTGCCACAACGTTCACTTGGGCAATGACAAAAGGCACCCCAAAGATAATCAACTATGCGGCATATATACATGACAACTTAGTAAATATGGGCAACAAAAAGCCAACCTATATAGTGCCAGGAGAACTGATCACCAAGGTGGTTTATGGGGCACTACACGCTAAAGGAAGGTGGCCTGACCCCCCCATCTCAGAATGAATGGCTGAGAGTAAAAGAAGACAAGGAAGATGAGCTGCAAAGGGCACCAAGGGTGGCTACGAGATTGAAAAGACGGCTAGAGCCACAGTTGAAGAGGAGCAACCCGAGCAGAAGAAAGGAAAGAAGGAGTTTGCTTAAGTGCCGGCCAAAGAAACAAGGTCTCAGAAAGCGGCAAGACTAGAGAGGCAGATGGAGAGTTTTTGAGCGGAGAGAGCCCTCAAGGGTGATTTAAGTGAACTCTGGAAGCCATCTCTAGAGTCTATGTCCGGATCGTCCAGAAGAGTGCAAAGGGACCGATTCGAAGATTATATCAAGAATTTTGAGATTCTTGATGCTGCAGCAGAAAACATCCCTAATGTCCTTTTCACAGAGGAGGAAGTACAGCAAGTAAGGCAGAAATTGCTAGATGAACAAGAGAGCCAAGAAAGAGAAAGAAAAACAAAAGCAGACAGGGACTTAAAGGGCAAACCTGCCTCTTTACCAGATAGCCCTAAACCCAGCCCACAGCCATCACCACCGCCCTCACCACCTCCTAGCAGCCCTCCATAGGAAGATAAGGAGGCTGAGGACAGACAAGAAGAAAGGCAAGCAGAAGATCAAGAGCAAAGACAAGAACCTGAGCCAAAAGAAGAGGCCAAGCCTGAAACTGAGCAAAAAGGATTAGATGAGGCTTACTATGCATTTTTGGACCTGCTAGGTGCAGACTATACGAAGGAAGAAGCCGCCAGAGTTGCATTCGACTTGGCAAGGACAGGGCCTAAAGAACAGATGCAAGGCATCAGGCTAGTGGAGCGAAAAGAAATTGCTACAGACACGGTAGACCTGCACCTGCCCTCCAATGACTGGGACGTGGTGATGACAAAGCTAGCCGGATTGAGGGCACAATCCATGGCTTCAGAGAAAGAAATGACAACTCTCAAAGCCACTGAAGAAAAGATCCAAATTGAAGTACTTTCACTGCAGGCACAAAGCCAAGGGCAAAAGGAGAGAGAAGCCGCGACCTACAAGCCAGCTTGGCAAGGGCTCTACAAAACTGCCAAGCAATGGAAGAAGCAAATCAGGAAGCAGCAAAAAGAATACAAGCAACTGAAGAAGAGTGTCAGCAGCTCAGCAAATCATTGCGAGATGCCGAGAAAGAAAGAGATAATCTGACACTACAACTGGCAGAAGAAACGAAAGAAGTAGAGGCCATGAGGAATGCCAACGAAAGAGCAGAGATAGAACAAGAAGCAAGCCTGGATGAAGTCCTTGAGCTCAAGGACCAACTAAAAGTCAAAGATCAAACCATCCAGAGGCTGCGAGCATCACCTGCTAGAGTCAGAGCTACGAGCTCGACTCAAATCATTTCTGAGAGTCAACTCTATGAAGAGCAAATGCAAGAACTTCAGAAAGAACTGACTCTCGAGAAAAAGCAGAGATTGATGATGGCTGAAGATTCTATAGTCATGCAAACTAGAATGGAAGAGGGCCAAAAAGCCCTGCAAGAAGAAGTGGAAAGCATGAAGATAAAGCTCGAGGAGGCAAAAAGAATAAATGCCGAACTTAATGAGCTCCTCGTGAATATGGGCGGACAAGATGAAGCGGAAAAGCAAACACTCCTCAGGCAAATTGAGGAGTTGAAAAGCCACCAAGGAGGAGAGGCAGAAAGCTCAGGGCCAGCCGCCAATGAGGGCATCGACCTCGAAAATGTGGTAGATCCTGTGGACACACCTATGCAAGAGGAAATCACAGCAGGATCCTCTCAAGAGCCACAGGATCTACCACAAGAAGAGGAGGAAAAGTTGCATAAGGCAATAGAGGAAGAGCTCAGAGAAACCACGAAGGAAGCCTTGGAGTGGGAGCAGAGGGTCTTCAAATCTATGACCATTCAGAAGATCGACGCCAGCAATCTCAGGCGCGAGTGGCTTCAACCCTCTCTCCCATATCCATTGCTGAAATATGAGGCGGCTACAATAAACAAGCGGATCAAAGAAGAGCCAACTGTACCTCTCTACAATGCAGACACCTCAAAGCCAGAAGGAGTTAAGCTTATTGTGGATTCTCAGCCAAAGTGGAGGAAGGCTTGGCTTACAAAGTACCCACAATACCTAATCCACTTGGTAGAGGCACCTAGAAATATCAGAGACAACCTCAGCTTCTGTCCTCTACCAAGGGTTAGGACGTGGAAGGCACATGAAATTTTGCAAAGAAGCCAACCCACTTGGCTGAACTACCCAAAGCTGCCGGGCGTGAAGGCAGGTGAGAGAATAAGTATCCAATACATGGTGAAAACCCTAACGGGTGCCATAAAATTGTTCACTGGCTCACCTGACCTTACATGCATTATGATGAGGAAAATCTGCAGAACCATCTTAGCAATGTTCGAGATCTTCAAGCCAGGCCAGTGTTGAGATGTAGAGAGAAAGAGAGAGAGAGACGAGACAAGAGACACACCATATACGCTCCCAAAGACTGATTCATATTGAGGACAAGATACAAATATATAGGTGAGACCAAGTTCAGTAGAGTGAGACATATATAGCTCCAACACCCCCACTCAAACAAAGGTCTCTAGCTTTGGATGAAAAAACCCTTGGGGAGTTCAAGGGAAAAACCCAAGCCCCTATACAATGTGAAAATATGAACCAACGGTGATGATGTGAAAGTGAATTGTGCATCTATGTACAAATATTTAAGTGACTTAGATATCACAATGTGCAAATGTGGAGTGTGCATAGTGCATGGTACCTAAAAGATTACAATGTCATATATACAAAGCTGTTACAATAGCAAAGAAGCTAATCTAGAAAGAGTGAGGCCGAAGCAACTCCAAGCTCCGAGCGCAAGAGGATGAAACATGACTCATTGAGGCCTTTGGTCAAAATGTCTGCAATCATCTGGTCACTTGGACAGTGCTCAACCATAATGGTTCCTTTGCGTACTTCATACCTGACATAATGATAATGGACAACAATGTGCTTTGACTTATTATGTTGAACATAGTCTTTTGCAAGACTAATAGCACTTTGGTTGTCACATCGCAAGGGTGTGCTAGAAAGAGGAGAGTGACCAATATCAACCAGCATTTGTCGAAGCCAAATCAACTCATGAGCTGCAAGTGATGCCGCAACATATCCTGACTCAGTCGTAGAAACTGCAACACAACGTTGTTTCTTGCTGGTCCAAGAAACAAGACAACCATTTATAAAGAAGCAATTTCCACTAATAGATCGCATAGATAAATGTGAGCTTGCCCAGTCTGCATCTGTGTAACCCAAAAGAGAAAGAGATTGCATAAAATCCGATGTGAGTTGTCGTCGATAGACTAAACTAAAATCTGTAGTGCCTTTCAAGTATTTCAATACACGCTTTGTAGCAGACCAATGCTTAAGAGAAGGACATGCAAGATGTTGTCCAAGATAATTAGCAGCAAACAGAATATCAAGACGAGTGTTCATGCCAAAAAACTGAAGACATCCAATCAAGTTAGCATAAGGTTGATTTGTGACAAGTTGACCGCCATTGTCAGAAGTGTTCTTCGTAGAGCTCGCAAGACAAGGTGTGTTGGCTGAATGTGCAGATTCCTACCAAATTTTTGAATAGTATCTGCAATAAACTTTGATTGTCGAAGGAATATAAACTGCTACCTTGGCGTTTTATGTATAAGTTGGGGTCTGACGAGCAAGAGATGAATCCTTTAGAGGTGAGAAAAAGATGAAATTTTGTATATCAGGCTCGCGAAGCTTGTTTGAGACCATATAGTGCCTTATGGAGTTGAGCAACAAGGTCTTCTTTACCTGGAATAACAAACCCTTCTGGTTGTTCCATATAAATTTCCTCTTCCAAGTCACCATTAAGAAAAGTAGTTCGCACATCCATTTGATGAGCTTCTAAATCAAATTGAACAGCAAATGCCAATAAAACTCGAACACTTGTAATGCGAACAACTGGTGAAAAAGTCTCTTGATAATCAACACCAGCTACTTGGGAGTAACCTTTTGCAACTAAACGCGTCTTGAACTTGTCAAAAGATCCATCTACTTGTACTTTTGTCTTATACACCCACTTACATTTAATAGCTGTACGACCAGGAGGTAATTCAGTTAGTATCCATGTACCTTTAGAGATAAGAGAATCGTACTCTACTTCCATAGCCTCTTGCCATTGATCCTTTTGTGGTGAAGAGATAGCTTCATCATAAGTAACGGGATCCTCAGAAGTAGAAAAAGCATTATCAGCAATATCGTCATCATAAACATGACATGAGCCATGTTCAAAATCAATAGGCAGATCAACAAAAATATCAATATCATCATTGGCAACATTTGGAATGGATGGTTGTGAAGAGAAAAGTTGCTCTATAGGAAGAGTTTCATCTTTTGAAAGAAATGGAAAAGCCTGAAGCAATGATTTAGTATCATCAGAATCATCCATGGACCATGAGCCTCCCATAAGCTGTTCGTTAAAAGTAGCATCACGATTCACAATTACTTTCTTGGAGGAAGGGTCATAGAATTTGTAGCCTTTGGAAGTGTCAGAATATCCAATAAAAATAACTTTAAGACCAGGAGCATCAAGCTTTGTTCATGTTTCTTTGGGAACATGAATATAAGCAATACATCCAAAGGTTTGAAAATGAGATACAGAAGGAATGTCACCTGTCCATGCTGTGATGGGTATATTACCAGAGGGTGCAGTAGTAGGAAGATGATTCTGAATAAATGCTGCTGTCAAAGTAGCTTCAGCCTAGAAAACACGAGATAAGCTAGAATGAATCAACATACATCTTACAGCATTGAGAATAGTGCGATTCTTTTGTTCAGCAACACCGTTCTGTTGAGGCGAATATGGAATAGTGTGTTCATGATGAATTCCACTGTCAGCACAGTAACTCACAAACTCTCGAGAAACATATTCGCCTCCATTGTCACTACGAAGCTTCTTAAGGCGACGACCGGTTTACAGTTCCGCAGCCTTGTGGAATTGTTTGAAAACAGATAAGGCTTCAGATTTTTGTCTAAGTAGAAATACAGTCTTATACCTTGAGAAATCATCAATGAAAGTAATGAAGTAGCCATATTGTGATCTCGAAGAAGGTAGAGGTCCACATATATCAGTATGAACAAGATCCAATATGTCATGAGAATGAGTTGTATTTGAAAGAGGAAAGGGTTTACGAAGTGTTTCCCAAGAGCACAAAATTCACAAATTCCCATATGGGGATGGGCTTTAAGATCCATGCCATGAACAAGATCACAACGTTGAAGATCAAGGAGTTTTGAGAAATCAGCATGAACAAAACGGTGATGCCATACTTTGCAATCATGATCACCTAGAGCAGTGACAATATTTGCTACAACATCATTGAGAGAGAGTTCAAACAAATTACTATTTCGAGGAGCAGTGGCTATAGTCTGTCCATCTTTCTCAATTCGGCATTTGGTATGATCAAATCCAACAAACAGACCAAGATCAACAAGTCTAGCAACTGAAAGAAGATTACGTTGAAGATCTGGTACCTGTAATACTCCTCACAAAATTCGAGTGGAAGAAGATAAGGTACCAAGATATAAGTCTCCAATACCCTTTACTTGACAAGTAGTATCATCAACAAGATAAACAACACGTTGAACTGGTAGTGGATGATAGTTATGGATCCACTTAGACTGATATGTCATATTTCCTGTAGCACCAGAATCGACAATAAAAAGTGATCCATCACGTACATGAATTATTCTGTCTGGAGCAACTAAACATAGGATGCAGATTGTTTCTGGTACAATGTTGTTTCGATGTTCAATAGCATATGCTCTATTCCGATCTGTGTCGAATCGACGCTTATAGCACATATGAGTGGGATGATTAGATTGTCCACAATATTCACAAGAAGAAGAAGAAGAGTCTCTAGATAAACGTGGTTGTTTTGTGGTAATATTGTGTTCTTCATCATATTGACGTGCCCAACAATCATCTTCAGTATGGCCATTTCTGTTGCAGTAAGAACATTGCTTATTAGGAAATTTGAGACGAGAGAAAATATTACCGCGACGGCCACCTCTAAGATTTCCTCGTTGAAATGGACGCCTTCGAGCATAAAAAGCACGCTCCATCTGTTGTGACTCAGTCTCCTCTTGTGAAATCATAGCTGTATCGTGACCAGCATTCCGACGTTCTTGACGTTGAGAGTATTCAATTAAAGACATGCAAGCTTGGTCGAAATCAAGACCATCTTTATTAGAGAGAATAGTAACAATGTTATCATAAGAAGAGTCCTTCACCGTATCAAGGAGAAGTGTAATCAGTTGCTTTTGTGGAACAGGATCACCGGCAGTAGCAAGTTGATTAATAATAGATTTGAAAGATTCAATATGTCCCGTCATGGCAGTACCAACTTCATATTGTAACTTGTTAAGCAACCCTCTCAAATAAAGTATTTCTGTAACAGATTTCTTCTGAAAGTTTGCAATAAGGTACTTCCATACGTCGTGGGAAGTAGGCAGTTCATACATATCAAGCAAAAGGGAATCAGTAAGAGCAGAAAGAATATACCGACGAGCTGCTTTATCACGTCGTTGCCAATCCGTATAGGAAAAATTCCAATCTTCAAATATAGGTCCTTCAATGATAAGCACGTTATCATTATCCATATCAACAGGCTGAGGCGGACAAACACGATTTCCAAGAACAACATCGGAGAGTTCATCGCCTTCAAGAATTAACAACATCTTTGCTTTCCAGCCTGAAAATCCTTGACCTTGGAAAGGAGGAATAGAACGCTGGCCAGAAGGAAAGCCGTTGACGAGAATATTCATAGCCATATCTTGTTGCGATAAGACGTATAAGAGAAGATCGTAGAATCTGCACACCATATATGGTGAAGGCCGCAATTGAGAAGGAGAGAGATATGAGTACTGCGTTCTGTCAACGATAAACGTAAGAAGGATGCTCAAGGAACGTCCAAAGATGTGAGAGATGTCACCCAAAAAAGGCAGGGTAAAGGAGACGTTAATAATAAACGAGTCCTCAAAATAGAGTGGCGTGAGACGCAAAATTGACGGCCACAATACGAATAGCAAAAAGCTAAATCTTCTCGAAAAAGTTAACGTCAAAATAAGAAAAACGATCGCAGACGCTTCACGAAGAAGTAGGACGAAGAAAGATGCGTCAAGCTAAATTGTAGTAAAAACAACATAACTTTCTGCTGCGAACTTCGATTGACGCAAAACTAGAACTCAAATCGAAGAGCTCGAGGAGACGAACAAGTTTTGAATGAACAACAAATTTTGAGTAGAACAACAATAAAAATTGAGATGAAGTTCAGGGTATCATCAACAAGAAAACGTAATCAATGATTAGATTGATTAGAAATAAACGCCACATAAAACACTAATCATATTCTTCTTAACACAAAACAACCATAGTTAACAAGAATCAACGCTCAAAAATAAAATTTGTAGCAATTTTGAATCTTACATGCGAATCGCATACACATACTGTTGTGTCACCATGAATTGAATCGGCGCGTGATCGTTACCGCTCTGATACCATGTTGAGATGTAGAGAGAAAGAGAAAGAGACGAGACAAGAGACACACCATATACGCTCCCAAAGACTGATTCATATTGAGGACAAGATACAAATATATAGGTGAGACCAAGTTCAGTAGAGTGAGCCATATATAGCTCCAACAGCAAGGTGACTGACATCATCTTCTTCTTCCAGGATACATACAGATGCGCCTATGATCTGTCAGGTCAGCCTTCCAAGGAGGTGATACATGCGTTGTATCAAAGGATCATGTTTCTACCATCCTATCACCTCCAGGCTTTTGAAGAAGCATTCTAAACAAGGTTCTTCACCATGAATACGGACATTTTTGGCCCAACAATGCTAAACCTACATGCCAGGTACGAATCACTGCTAAAGATACGGGAAATGATAAGATGAAGCAGCAGATCAAGGTCATGTCGGGGACGACATGAGCAAGGAGGGGGGGAGTGTTAGAAGTTGGACATACCCCACGGCAGTAACTACTTGGAGGATCATTATTTTTGTAATTATTCATTCATTGAGGAAAACCTGATTTTTCACCTTGTAATTATTGGGATTTATAGAAGTTTCTAGATTGTATCCCAGTTTTGATAGTTAGATTGAGTAGATGGTTGATTTTGGAACTTTAGGGTTTGAGAAATTGTAAGGTATATATACCACTTTTTGACCTTAATGAAAAAACCTTTTATCATTTTTAAAACAAGTTTGAAGTCTGTGAGTGAGCGTACTATGTACGAGAGAGAGAGTGTGAGCTTCATCTTGACGCTATGTGTGCTCCGGTTGTCGGAATCTAGTGCAAAGAAGTGCAGTGTGTTACCCCCGACAAGAGCTACACGCAGAGACCTACATTGCGCGCGTACGATCCAGTTTTGCAAGCTCCTTCTACGCGCTTCATCTGGTGTTTGGGTGAGTATACGTTGTCTGATTTTGCATTGCACCATATCCACGCGTTCACATTGAGTAGAACTACATATTTGGAACTTAAGTATTTGGAAACGAAGACCTGCAGATTTCGGCCAGACATCCTACGTGTTTCTGCACCAGGTGTTTTGGGTCAGGATTATGGTTCATAGACCTTAGGGAGAGCGACCTATTGGTATTAGTAGGGTCTCCTTCAAGTTATATGGTGTTTCAAGATTGTTTGATGGGTGTTCGGATCTAGACAGCGTTGTAGGAAGTTTTCTCTTATGCACTCTTGAAGACTGTGACTTAGACAATTGGTAGAGACCTGTGTAGGAATTAGTTAGGAGTCGGTCGAGTGTAGGTTAACACCTTATGCTTGCTTCCACGCGCCTGTCGGTCGAGCTTCGTCCTTAGCTGACATTACATGTTAGGTGAGTTCTCGCTGTGCTGACGTCCGTCGCGGCGTATCCATCCAACATGGTGTGTAGCCAAGAACAGTCGATAGCTGCACAAAACGTGGAGTAGATGGCTATACCATGTGGCTAGTTTGGGGGCGGGCAAAGAAGGGGAAGTTAAGGAGACTCGTTGACTACAAGGCGGTGTCGAAGCATTAACGATGCCATCTCCACAGCAACCGCCATCGCCACCACTAGAGCATCGGTGCCTAGAAGAGTGTGTAGATCATCTCATTGACACCAAACTCTCGGAGCACGTTGAATGCTCTGAAACAAAGGAAGACGTTGAAGGAGTGGAACAACGCGACGGTGCTCTAGAGCGACGGTGCTCTAGAGCGATGGTGCTCTAGAGCGATGATGCTCTACTGAGGTGACAAGGAAGAAAGAAACTGGTCATCATCCATACCTGCGTTAAACACATGGACATTAAATATAAAAGATAAATGAAGAAGAAAATTTGAACAAGTTATAATCTGATTAAACACAATTGAAGTATACCATATAGACAAGAATGAATAAACTCCACGTAAATACAATATATATTATAAAAAGGAGAAAAATTGCTCAAATACAATGTTTAAGGATTTAAGAGGTCTCTCTCTCATCCTTGCATAACTCCCTATGTCTATATAGAGCTCTTCATTTAGGCAGATGTCCTCCCTTTCATTTTGTAGATCCTCTGCATGCATCCCATAGAGAGTAGCAGTACCACACTCGTCTTGCACCACCTCAGCAGCTTCCAAATCATTATCCTCCCTGATCTCCTGCACTGATGCCACTGTGATTGGCACATCGTAGGCCTCATAAGTCCCTGCACTACGAGGGGCTACCTCTGTGACATACCACCAGATTGATGCAGACTTTGTAGGATGAAATACCACCTGCAAGAGCCACATAACTTACATGAGTTCTTCCAGACCACCAGTCCTCTAAAATTGGATGTTAAATATCTACAGGCTTACTTGTTCACAATGCTCGGGTAGTACAAAAGTGTCTCTTAGGTCCATCCATTTTTTACTTGAATCCACCTCAAGGAAACCTGACTCTCCTCTGTGCACAGTAGCATTGCAACCCTCCATGTTTATCTTGAACCATTGCACGTCAAAAAAATCCAATCCTCTATAATTGATCCTTAAAATCTCTTGTAGCGTGCCGAATTAAGTGAGTTCCACCACCACCAGATCTGCATCAGAGGATCGACGTCGACTAGACTGTTCAAATTTTGCCATGATTCCACAATCTTGTGTAAAACTCTTTTTGTCGATCCGTTCCACCCTAAAATATCGACCTTTACACCATGCTGCCGTGTATGACTTATACTACAACCAACAAAGATTATGAGTGGCTATCCAAACATCTAGAAAGCCACGAGTCATACATTGCAAACTTATCTTAGTTGTGGAACCCTTAGAGTACTCCTGCTCCTCCTCAGTCACTTGTTTTCCACACTATTGTGTGCTTTTCAATTGGTTGTGCAACCATCTTAAGCTCACGAATGTTGGTAAGCTCTCAAGACCCGTCGTATTGTAAGGACATCAGCAAGGCCGGACTAGACAAGGGCATGGCCGGGCTAGGCAGTGTGGAAAGGGAGTTGAGTCCAACTAGGGCAAAGGGCCAGGGGCTATGCTATATTGTGGGTGGTTGGGTGGTGGACTCCTAGGTTCTAGTTCCCCTTGTCTAACATTGGTATCAAGAGCTTGGTTCTTTTTTGGGAAAGCCACAACCGTGGAGGAGGGGAGCCACACAACCTTGCATGAGCAAGTTGCATGTTGGGGTCACCAAGTCATGGAACACCTCTCCTGTGAGGAGGACGACAGGCAAGAAGTCCGTGGGCAACCCCCCTTGCAAGGAGGAGCCGCTGAGGCAGACCTGCGTCAAAACCACCCCTCGCGGGCTCTATGGCTGCATGCTGGACGGGGGAACACTTCACAACCTTGGGTCGAAGCCCCTAGCTCACCTCAGTGGCCGCCATGGCCGGTTTCCTTGCTTGTGCACTGCTCTGAACGGCCATAGCCACTGTGTGCTTGTATTTTCCCAGTACACAGGCACCCAACCCCCTTGGGGGTTAGTGGCCACACCCTATTTTCAACAACAAGGGGCGGTACCCACCCCCTTTCTCGTGTGCGGATGTGGCAAGGTCCTGAGAGGTGCAACATCTGAGCGCCAAATTCTCTGCATATTACTGGCAGAAACTCAAAGATTTAAGAAAACCATTGCGACGGGAGTTCAAAGTAAAATTACCTTTCAAAATCAATTAATGATTGCAAGTATAATTGATTTGTCTACCAAGGAATTGAGGAATTCCCTATACGGCGAACAATTCGAATCGATTTCCACCGAGATACTATCGATTTGACAGAACTAGCAAAGCTAATTACACTTTGCGAGTGCTCTCAATCTCAAATATTTTTTCTTACTACTCCTTGCACCGCATTGTGTCGCCAAGGATTCGGATATCAATATGACATTTGATTTTGAGCAAAGTATGCCTGATCCTGCCAATGATGGCCCGCGGCCGGATCCTCTCAAGGAGAGTACCCGCGACACTACGGCAGGTATTGACACTTACAAATTGCTCGTATATTCAAGAATTTCGTGCACTTCAAACACGCATGACAGTCATGGATGAAAATTTTAAAGCTTTAAATGCAAATGTTACTAAACTATCCACATTAGTAATTCAATTAATGCAACAACAGTCCAAGGGTCCTGCTGACACGCACACGCATGAGCACGTTGCTACACAAGGGCAAGGCCCTTCTACTCTAGGGCAAGGCCAAATGCTAATATGTTGCATTCTCTCACTGCAAAAGAGGTGGATGAATTGTTGAAAAACACCAAATCACCGATTTTCAAGGGAGAAGACTGAGACTGTAATAAGGATGCAGTGAATATTTTTCTCAGCAAGTGGGATGGAATTCACGTACTCCGGATGTAGTGAGAGCTCTGCAAACGAGTTTAACTCTAGAAGGCAAGGCCTAGAAATGGTGGATGTCTCTCAAGGAGAAGAACATCATACCACAGAGTTGGGCAGCTTTTAAAGCTATGTTTAGCAAATAATTTTTGCCTACAAATGAGGCAGATCAGAATTGGACGGCTTGGGATACATGTTCCATGCGCCAATACATATCATTGCTTGAATCAAGATGTTATCCTCAAATTGGAAGGCTTAGATAACTTTCAACAAGTACGGGGGTTTGTATGAGCTCTAACACCAGAGCTTAAGAAGTACGTCAAGACCCAAGACCCTAAAACACTTGAGGAAGCCATAGTGAAAGCACATATTCATGATGATCCAGATGAAAAGAAAGCACATAATAGTCACGTGCCTGCTAATACACATGGTAATACACACACTCACTATGGGCACAATAAAAGGAAATTTATAGTTTCCAACTCAGATGCATCTACAAAACCCAAGGGGTCCAGGGGTCCTCTCTCTCCTGAGGACTTTGATAAAGCTAATAAAGAAAATTATGTTTTCAATGTTTAGGAAGCGATCATGGCAAAAAAGATTGTCCCAAGGGGAAATCTGCTGCTCATGGCAAGGAGAAAGTAGTGCACATGATGCAACTGCTACCTCTTGAGTCTTCCTCACGCTTCTCTACAGTGGAAGTAACACACACAGAGGTGGTACATGAATGCTGTCTCATAGCTTCCATGTGGCAAAAAACCTTTGGACCACATGAGTTAGTATGTATGCACGGATCTTTGCAAGGCCACAAGGTGCGTATCTTGGTAGATAACGGTGCTACTCACAATTTCATCAATTATGGATTGGTGAAAAAACTTAAATTGCCTCAAACTCCGAGTATCCACTGCTACAAGGTAGCAGTGATGAATGGACATGATACCAAAATCTAGGATACTCAATGCCGAGCTGTTCCGTTGGAAGTACAAGGTTTCTCCACATGATTGGATTTTCAAGTTATGAACATGGAAAGGGCAGATGTGGTTCTTGGTAGGGAGTGGTTGCATAGCCTAGGACCATCACTGAAGCATACCTATGAGCACAAAAGCTTGATGTTTGAATCCCATGGTGAAAATGTGTTGTTGTTAGGAGAGAAGAATATACCTTCGTCACCATTGATTTGTACCGCTGATTTTATGCAGCTCGTTTCTGATAGTGAAATAGATCAAGTTTTCTTGTGTTACTCACAGTCTCATTTTCTTTCTAAAATTGAATCCGTTGAACATTCCTCAACGCCGCATGCTTCTCTCTCATCTCTTTCACCAATGGCTAATTCTGAACAAGAAAACATTTCTAGTGAGTTACAAACATTATTAAAGGAATTTCAAGATGTTTTTCCTAATGATTTGCCACTAGCATTACCGTCGACACAATCGGTGCAACATAGCATCGACGTGGCTGTAGGCTCTAAACCTATTAGTAAACCGCCTTACCGTAAGAGTTATTCTGAATCTACTGAGGTGGAACGTCAGCTTGCTGACTACCTTAGCAGAGGGTATATACAACCTAGTTCTTCACCATGGGCCTCTCCTATCCTGTTAGCGAAGAAAAAAGACGGCAGTATGCGCATGTGCGTAGACTACCGTGGCTTAAATGCAGTTACGATTAAGAACAAATACCCATTGGCCCGTCAGACTGGGAAGAATACTTACCTATTCTTGAGTTTGCCTAGAACAGTGCTAAGCATGCCACAACTAGATTTAGTCCTTTCATGCTCATGTATGGGTTTCAACCTAGGTCACTAGTTATGGTGGGGTTGGCAACCGAAAAACTCCAACAAGTTAAGGATTTCCTCCAAGACCACATGGATATGCTGAAACTTGCTCGTCAGAACGTCCGACAAGCACAGGATTGGTAAAAGAAGTATGCTGATGAGAAACGTGCCAAGTTACCTTCGAAGAAGGGGAGGAAGTATTTTTACGTGTGCCAGAACATTCAGAATGTTTGAAAATTGGGCCAACACCTAAATTATCTCCCTGATATTGTGGGCCTTTTAAAATACTCAAGCGAGTAGGTGATCGTTCCTACAAATTATTGCTAACTTCAAATTCTAGTATTCATTCGGTGTTTCATGTAAGCCGTTTACGTAACCGGTTACATGGGGATGACAATGTCATTGACCAACAGATTTTGGTTGATTTCATTGAACATCCTACCTTACCTCATGAACCTGATTGTGTTCTCGATTATCATGAGTTGTATACACGTCATCATGTACATCAACAAGCCTTAATCAAGTGAAAAGACCAACCTGAGGAAGGTGCAACTTGGGAAAACATTAGTGTTCTTAAGAAGAAGTTCCCCACTTTTGTTTTCGAGGACAAAAACTCTTCTTAAGGGAGGAGTAATGTTAGGACACCGGCAAGGCCGGACTACACAAGGGCAAGGCCGGGCTAGGCAGTGTGGAAAGGGAGTCCAACTAGGGCAAAGGGCCAGGGGCTATGCTATATAGTGGGTGGTTGGGTGGTGGAATCCTAGGTTCTAGTTCCCCTTGTCTAACACGGATAATGCATCAGTGGTCGTCTTCCCCTTCTCTACTTGATTTGTATCCTTTATCTCTCTTGCTTTGCATCCTCATATTGTGAAATCCACTTTTACATAACTGGATTGTGCAGCATGCAAAATTGATTGATTTTAGCCTCTAGATCTTTCGTCATTTTTTTCTCAACACCGAGATTGCACATGACAATCCCTGATATGCGCTCATCATCTATGGTTCACCATAGCATGTCTCGGGATTTATAAAATCCGTCTAGCCACCCTACAATGTAAACTAGGGACTTTGATATCAGCCAACCTTCTCCCATGCTACCCTTCGGATGTGCCTTCGGACGCACATATCCCTTGAGCGTTTTTATGAAATGTTCTAAAAAGAACATTCATCTAGAATGCACTGTGCCAGCTGTTTCCACCTCATCAACTATGTGAACAAGAAGACGCACTTGAATGGCTAGCATGGTAGTAGGAAAGTGTTTCTCAAACATGCATACAACCCCCGCAACGTTTAGTTTGGCAGATGGTGAGGCGGTTCGGGGCGGGCAACAAGAAGAGTGGCCTCTAAGCACCCTTCTAGGCTCCCGTGATTCTCAATTGGGTTGGGGTTGGAAAAAACAACAAACACACACACAAACCCGCAACCTAACCCTACACAAATTTGGGGTACCACCTAGTTTTGGATGCGAGCTAGGACGCGTAGAGAGAGAGAGAGAGAGAGAGAGAGAGAGAGAGAGAGAGAGAGAGAGAGAGAGAGAGAGAGAGAGAGAGAGAATTCTCGGGCTGCTTTGAAATGTATTGATAGTGATCAAGCGAACACAATTATATATGTAAGAAAGAGAGAGAAGAGGGAGGGGGTGCTTGTTGCATTAATACCTTCTTACAAATCTATCATGACCGATCAAAGTGATATTAGTATTTGTTCAACATAGCTTGAGTAAATTTCACCACAGCACATCACAAGAAAAACCACCCCAATCACTGTCTTAAGGCCATGGGAGTCCTCTCCACCTTGTCGCCCTCTTACAGTATGTGGGATTTATGGCTAAATTGATGACAACACCCAGACACAAGATATCAAGAACTAAAAAAATCACCAAGACACTAACACATCATTGTTGTCCATTACTTCACGTTGGAAGAGAGACAAAGTATCCAAGCTTAGTCCAAATCCACCCTCCTTGATTCAGCAAATGTTGGGCTTACACTAGTAGGAGAAATGATAGATTTCCCACTCTCAATTGAATGATCGCTCTCTCTCTCTCTTACAATGGCATATGAAGGAGTATGAGCGGAAGTGCAACGCGAGAGAAAGTGCGAGAAGAAGAGCACGACGATATGGTGAACTCGCTCTACTGTAATGTGTAGAGCATAGTGAGTTCTTATTAGGTTTTTACAAAAGAATATGTGTACATACCTGGCGGCCCGCCCACTTACCTGGGCGACCACATTGGGCTTTATACCCCAACAACCTCCCACTTAAAGTCCAATCTGGTACTTTAAGTGTGAGAGAAGCTACTATACAAGCTAATATACAAGAGATGTAGAGAAGTGATGTACTACCCTACACCTAACTGCTTGCGAAAATGCGCAAAGCTCTCTGAGGGAAGTCCTTTTGTAAGTAGATCAGCAGGATTTGCTGTGGTGTGAACTTTGACAAGCTGAAGTTGCTTATCCTCGAGCATTTCCCTGATGAAATGATACTTCACATCCACATGCTTTGTCTTTGAGTGATAAACTGGATTGCGAGCCAATTGTATAGCACTTTGACTATCACAATATAACACGGGCATCTCTTCTTTGATTCCCAAATCTGTTACTAGTCGATTAAGCCAAATTGATTCTTTGCATGCCTCTGATGCTGGAACATATTCAGCCTCTATAGTAGACTGAGTAACACAATCTTGTAATCTAGAACGCCATGATACTGCTCCACCAGCCAATGTAAAGACATACCCTGACGTAGACCTTCGGTTGTCTAAGTCACCTGCATAATCTGAGTCTGTAAACCCTTTACACTTAGCTCCTAACTCCCATAGCATATACGCATACTCTTTGTAGCTTTCAGGTATCTCAATATTCCTTTCACTGCCTCCCAATGTTTCTTGCCTGGGTTTGACATGTATCGACTTACTACTCCCACTACAAATGCAATGTCTGGGAGAGTAGCAATCATTGCATACATCAAACTACCCACTGCAGACGCATATGGAATCTTATCCATTTCAGCTTGTTCTTCCTCAGACACAGGACAATCTTGTTTGCTAAGTTTCACATATGGTGGCAATGGAACACTCAGTGCCTTTCCCTTCTCCATATTGAAACGTTACAAAACCTTGTCAATATACTCTGTTTGAGATAACCAAATCAAATTCTTTGATCTGTCTCTCTCAATGCGCATACCAAGTATATGACTTGCCTCACCCATGTCTTTCATGTCAAACGATTTTGCCATCTTTGACTTCAAAGCTGAAATTTCTTCCAAGTGCTTGCCAGAAATCAACATGTCATCCACATACAAAATAAGGATCAGCCAACTACCATCCTTAGCCTTCTTTGTATATAGACAGTGATCGAACTCACTACGTTTGTAGCCTTGAGAAAGCATAAACTTGTGGAATTTATGGTACCATGTCCTCGGTGATTGTTTTAAGCCACAAAGACTCTTTAACAACTGGCATACCCAATCTTCCTTGCCTTTCTCAACAAACCCTTGTGGCTGCTGCATGTAAATTTCCACATCTAAATCACTATGCAAGAACGCTGTGTTGACATTCATTTGGTGCAACACCAAATCTAATATGGCAACCAATGCAAGAAAACATCTCAATGTAGTCATCTTGACCACCGGAGAGAAGACTTCATCAAAGTCAATGCCTTGTTCTTGCTTAAAGCCCTTGGCAACAAGCCTTGCTTTGTACTTTGGCTGACTATCATGAGCGGTGATCTTATACCTGTAAACCCATTTACAAGGTAGAGCCTTTTTGCCCTGTGGTAATTTAATTAGATTCCATGTCTTGTTTTTATGCAGAGCTGTCATCTCTGACTGCATGGCCAATTGCCAATTCCCGGAGTCCTTCATTTGCACTGCTTCCTTGTAACATGAAGGCTCATTGCAATCAGTCAACATGACATAGTTCATAGATGGAACAAACCTATCAGGAGGTCGCGTGATACGTCCAGATCTACGCACAATAGGTGGCTCAGGCTCAGCCACAACCTGTGGTTCCACTCTATCCTGTCCTTGCTCCTCTTGAGCCCTGACATTTTGTCTTGCACGTGCAGGTCCATCTTCTTGGAAGACAACTCTTCTAATCTCCTCAACCCTCTCTGGTTTAGAATGATATTTGGATTCATTAAAGTGAACATCATTGCTGCGGACAACCTTTCTGGATTCGGGATCCCAAAGTCTGTACCCCATCTCACCAGAATTACCATAGCCTAGAAAGATGCACTTTCTACTCTTTGGCTCAAGTTTGTTCCTAAATTCCTTTGGAACGTGAGTATATGCCTCACAACCAAAGACTCTGAGATGCTTGTATGAGGGCATTTTGCCTGACCATACCATCTCTGGCACTGAATCCTTCTGCAAAACCTTGCTAGGAGATCTATTTACAAGATGAACAGCTGTTGATACAGCTTCAGCCCAAAACCCATTTGGCAGCTGTGCATTAGACAAAATACTTCTGACCTTCTCTTGTATGGTCCTATTTATCCTCTCAGCAACACCATTTTGAGGAGGATTGTAAGGAGCAGTAAGTTCACGTTTTATACCTTTTGAATCACAAAAGTCCTGAAAGGCCTTTGAAACATACTCTCCACCATTGTCACTGCGTAAGCATTTAAGCTTCTTGCCACTCTGATTCTCCACAAGTGTCACAAACGTTTTGAAAACACTAAACGCTTCATTCTTGTGCTTGAGAAAGTAAACCCATACTTTCCTCGAGTAATCATCTATAAATGTCATAAAGTAAGAAGCTCCCCCTAGAGATAGGTTAGGCATAGGTCCACACAAATCACTATGAACAAGTGCCAACTGTGTATCTCTTCTACTGCTTCTATGCTTATGTGGCTGCTGTGTTTGCTTACCATACAGACAATGTTCACAGAATTCAAAATCATTAAATGAAAAGCCAGGCAAATAACCAGAACGAGACAAGATTTCCATTCCCTTCTTGGACATATGTCCTAACCGGCTATGCCACAAAGAAACGTTCGGCTGCTCGGTTACATTGATTACATTTTTAGAGACATTTGATACATAAATCATGTAAAGTCCTCCAGACTTTACTCCATGTGCTACTGTCATAGAACCCTTGGATATCTTCCACATGTTCTGTCCAAAAGTGGTGACGTAGCCAGCATCATCAAGTAAACCTGTGCTGATCAAGCTCTTTGTAATTGCGGGAACATGTCTCACATTCTTCAGCGTGAAAGAAGAGCCATTCTGAAACTTCAATTGAACATCTCCAACACCTAAGATCTCACATGTCTACCCATTGCCTAGCCGAACATGATCTTTAGTGGGCACATAAGAGGTAAACCACTCCTTGTTTGGAGACACATGAAGTGATGCCCCTGAGTGTATAATCTAGTCACTCAGTGCATTTCCATCAGATGCTGTAAGAAGAGCTGAGTCCATTGTATTCTTCAAGAAGTAGATGTCTCCTGACACTAGACTATCATCCTCTGCAACAGTGTTTGTCACATTTATTTCTTGAATCTTCACTGAGGACTTGTTCTTCTCACCATGGTCTTCAGCTTTCTCTTTGCCTTTTTCTGCTTTCCATTCTCTGCAGTCTCTTTTCATGTGACCCTTCTTGCCACAATGGTAGCATTCTATGTCACTCTTGCCTTTAGCACTGCGGGACTTGCTACGAGATTGATTCCTCTTTCCACCTTTGTACTTTTCTTTGGTCCTTCCCCTGACAACTAAGGCTGTTCCTTTGCCTTTGTCCATTGTCTTTCTATTGGTTTCTTCAGTAAGCAGACTTCCTTCTACACCTGCTATGTTCAAACCATCTGGAGGTGCAGAATTACTCAAAGCTGTGCGAAAAGTGTCCCAACTTTTCGGCAATGTGATCAACAGGAACATAGCTCTAACAGGTTCATCAAACTTGACACCTTGAGCTGACAACTGACTGTAGATGGTGTTGAATTCATTCAGATGATTGGACATAGGTGTCCCTTCTTTCATCTTCAAGTCAACAAGCTTCTTAAGCCAGTATACCTGTGAAGCTGCACTTTGCTTCTCATAAAGATCACTCAGCTTTAACCATGCTTGATAAGCCGACATCTCGTCTGCTACATTGAAGTAAACTCTTTCTGCCAAAGTCAGCATAATGGTAGAAAGTGCCAATTCATCCATTTCGCTCCATTCATCTTCGTCCATATCTTCTAGTTTTATCCCCTTGAGCTTTATAGGTTTTATCTGATCCTTTTGTACCAACACGTGCCAAATTTGCTTCTTCCACAATGGGAAATTGGTTCCATCCAGCTTCTTGATATTATAAAGAGCAGTGTCCTGTGATCGAGCCATTGCTACGCTTCACAGTAGTTTACTTTCCTGGGAAAAATTCGGCAGAGTTTCCCCTGTAAACTGACCTCTGAACCAATATTAACCTGTCAAATGAACCAAGAAAGCTTCAGATTCTGCATAAATTTCGGCAGAGTCTCCTTTGTAAAATGGCTCTGGTGTACTCAAAAAACAGCTCAAAAAAAAAAACACTGTCTCTCTGACACTGTAAGCTGTGGGTAAACGTGTCCTGCACCTGTACTGTCTCTGACTGTCCTGTCACTGTCCTGTAAGCATAGACTGCGACAATGCCTCAATGGCAGTAAAGCAAAGATGCAATCACAACTGTCTAGCTCACAGTCAATACATCCTAGCTGCCTATCTAAGGGCGCTCGAGGGATCGCTCCAAGACTTGTATCACCGAAAGGATCTCAACATTCGAGAATCCCCCAGCTCAATAAAACCTCACTCGACCCTCAACAAAGGCTGCAGTAAATCTGACAATACATAGACTTCCCACAAAGTCATACATCCACAAATTTCCCACTGTATGCTGTAACCGCTGCGGCGGTTGTTTGCTGGGTGACTCACAGCCAGCAAACCCTCAACAGACATACATCATCTCTGACAATACATCCCATGTGGAAGTACCTGCAATGTCAAGATGAAATCTGGAATATCAAGCAGCAAACACAAGCTACCTGATGAACTAGTGGATGTCGCCTACAGTCTGTGTGTAGATGCGCCCGTGTTGTATGTGACACGCCTCCAAGAACTGTGAGCTGTCCTTCGATGTGTAGACAGCCACAAATCAACACTCTGGGAGTGCCGATATCCTTAGCACCTGCAGTGGTAGGCCGAAACCCCAAATTTGCACAGTTGAATCTGCACCCGCCGAGACCACGTAGTCGAAAATGGCCTACACAGAACTTTGTCGAAGCCGAACAGTGGCCGAGATGACCGTGTCTTCGCCTGTCGAATTTCACTCCAATCTGAGTTGGTGACTCTAGCCTCCTGCAGTGCTGCCCCGAGCCTCGATCTGAGCTCTGATACCAGTTGAAGGAGTACGAGCGGAAGTGCGACGCGAGAGAGAGTGCGAGAATAGGAGCACGACGATATGGTGAACTCGCTCTACTGTAATGTGTAGAGCATAGTGAGTTCTTATTAGGTTTCTACAAAAGAATATGTGTACATACCTGGTGGCCCGCCCACTTACCTGGGCGACCACATTGGGCTTTATACCCCAATAGCATAGAGTTCCGTGCTAATCACCCCTATTACAACACATGCACATGCATACGACAATGAGCTTCCACTCAAGCGATCCTTCTAGAGAGGTTGAGCTTGGCTTCTCAAGCTGTAGCATAGTGCTCTTGCTTATGGCTCTCTTTTTGTGCTAGCTACACCCTCCTTTTATAGCAATTTTAAGGGCTAAGGTTACTCCTCTAACCATGGTTGGGTTAGATTTTCAGCACTTATCTAATTTCTTTTGCTTGGAATTATCAAGAAGTTGGTGTGGATAGATGAAAAAGAGAGAGAGGAGAGAAGTGGAGGTGATAGGACTTTTCATAGTAGGTTAGTGTTAGTAAATTAGTAGAGTTAGTATTTTTATTGATTACAAATGGAATTGGATATTTACAATGGGAGTATCCATGTAGGATACAAATAAGGAAGAAAAAACTCTTAATAGGTAAGAAAATATGGATTTGTTACAATGTTGATGCTCCAAGTGTCTTGAGTAGGATCAATTTTAACGCTTGTTGACGGTCCACTAGCTTTGACGGTACGTTTTTTCTCCACTCTTGACCTTCATTGGGAGCCAAGGTAAGGGAACATGAGTAATCAATCACCATGATGCCGTATTTCAAGAGAAGAGGCTGAATTTTGTGGTTTTTTGATAGATATGGGTAATATGGATGAGGAAAAATGAGAGTAGGTGGTCAATTTTGGAATGGAAGTGTGTGTAGGAGACATGAGTTCACCATGGTTTCTCTTATTCTTCAAAGTTGAGAAGAAGGTGAGTAAGGTGCAAAGAGGAGTGGTGAGAGAGGTGGGGATGATGAGTGGAGAAGTGTGTGTGAAAGAGGAAAATGATAAAGTGGAAGAGGGAGTGTGGCTTCATAGCATGGGCAAACTGGGGTCCACCAATAAAATCATAGCTCACAGCTCGTAGCTCAAAAAATATGAAAAACTTTGAGGTGAAAGTTCAGCCCACGAGCTACAACTTTTGTTTGTATCACCTTTTCAAATTCGGAGAGCATGAGATCTTTAAAAATTCAGCAAAACCGACTGTTTTTTCCACTGCACAAAGTCCTTGTGAGGTCCTTCTTTGGATGATTCTTTTGAATACCTCCAAGAGTGAGCCCCCCATGGTGCATGCATACATTCCACATACCCTTGAACTTACTTGGTAGGTCTATAATTGAAGATATTGTTGAGATCATGATATAAGTGAATAGTACAACTAAGAAAATCAAATATTGAGGGGTCTAAAAATAAATAAATATATATTTATGTACATGTCAAATATAAATAATATAGGTGGAAAAAATATAAAGGGGTCAAAAGAAATCTCTCTCATTATAAGTCTACCATAAAAAGATGAATATTTTTGGTGGTCTAATTTATGAGAGTAATAGAGAATAGATGTAGGAAGAAAAAAATCACAATAGTGAAAAAATATACACATAATTAGAACTAGTTTTTTTGGATTTTTGTTGGGATGGAGTTACACCAAAAATAAGAGAAGCTTGTATGAAATTATTTTTATATGGAATAAAGAGTATGCAAAATGGTAAGAAAAAATATGGTAATGGTGAGTCAATGTATATAGCATAAATAACACACACCTAAGTATAAATATTTAATTAAATACCAAAATAATTATGAAAAATCCTTTTATTTAGGCCCTATATACAATGAAATATTTACACACAAATAGGCCATAATATACATTTTTTTTTTTTTTTTGGCTCAACTAGCGTAGTGACTAGCTAATTGAGGGTTTTTAAGAAGATATGGGAAAAGTCCCCTAACTCACACACACCTATATACAGTGAAAGGGTGAGGGTAACCCCAATGTTTGAGTGATTTGATAGGGTGAGGTAACTCACTATGGAAATTATGGAAAGTCAAAAAATGGCTATCATTAGCCCTCCCCCAGGATGATGGTATATGCACGTACCATCATAGAGCATCTTTTCCAAAGACAGTGCTTCAGAGTCCTTGACGAGATCTTCATTGTTTGGCCCCTCAGAATTTTGGTTTGAGTTACACTCATGCTTCACGGAACAATACCTATATGAGATAGCTGCCTTTTGACAGATCTTTGGTAGATCCTTTGGTAGAAGGCAACTCAAATAAGGCTTTAAGCGATACCCGTTTACCTTCCTGGAGTGCTCTTTCCCATTCAAGTCCATAAGTTGATAGTAACTTGAATTGAAAGCCTTCTTGACTATGTATGGCCCCTGCTATCTAGTTTCAAACTTGGCATCATAACGATTATCGAGTCGATTGTCATACCTTAGCACAAGATCTCCTTCATTGATGCCTTGGTCCTTTAGTTTCTTGTCAATATTCTCCTTCGCCTGCGTAGCTTTCCTCTTGTAGCACTCGTATGCTGCTTCTCTTTTCCACTCAAGCTCAGCTAAGGTAAGAAGTCGATCCATCCATGCTTCTTGATCATCTTGTGCTGCTTTGCCATGAAGTCACATTGTTGGAATGTTGAGCTCAATTGGTTGTAAAGCCTCTTGACCATAGACCAAGTGAAATGGTGTGAACTTCGTGGCTTCCCTATATGTGGTTCGATACGCCCACAAGGCACCATCCAAGAAGTCATCCCACAACTTTGTCTTGTTTCTCACCATCTTTCTTATGATGCCTGCAATGACACCATTAGCTTTTTCTACCAAACCATTTGATTGGGGATAGTAGGGTGTACTATGACGATGTAGAATGTGAAGTTCTTCACAGACTTCTATGAGCAACCCCCTCTAAACCCTGGACCATTATCAGAAACAATCTCCAAAGGTGTGCCAAATCTATAACAAATGTGAGTGTAGAAAAATTTGCTCACTATTCTCTCATTTACCCTTGCCACACTTTGTGCTTCCACCCACCTAGTCAGATAGTCTACAACCACTAGAATGTAGAGTTTACCATTTTTTCTCCTAGGGAGAGGACCCATAGCATCAATGCCCCACTTTTCAAAGGGTCCATTTGCAAGCACGATTTGCCTTGGACCATAAACCAATCTTCTATTCCCATTTACCTGACAATTGTGACAACTTTTACACTAATGTTGGACATCCAGTTGCAGACTTGGCCAAACATACCCCGAAAGCAAAATCTTCTTCACAGTTAACTCTTGTGCAAAATGACCACCACATGCCTCTTCATGCAAACCTTTTAGAATGGCTGGAATTTTCTTGATAGTTGGTACTCTTCTGCACACTTGATCCTTCCCTCTTTGATAGAGGGATCCTTCTAGGAAGAGATACGCGCTTGCCTTCTTTATAAGTCTCCTCTTCTGAGCCTTCGTGAAGTCTTGTGGAAACTCACCCTCCAAAATGTAGCCAATAATGGGAGTCAATGACTCCAATCCCTGGTATCTTGGTTGCTTGATATTTGCTGCCACCATGATGACCCGCACTTCTTTCTCAACACATGTAACTGCTTGTTGTGCAAGTAAATCAGCATCTTCATTTTGTTTCCTAGGAATATGATATAGTTGCACTTCCTTAAACTGATTAAACATCCTACGAATGGCATGAAATTTTGTCCTTAGGCTTTCATTCTTGCATGCCCAAATGCCTAAAATTTGCTTCACAATGAGAAGTGCATCCCCTTTCACCATGAGACGTTGTATACCTTGGCCAATGCATATCTTTAAACCATGAAGTAGTGTGTCGGATTCTGCTTCATTGTTGCTAGTTGAGCCTGGTAGATTGACCTTCTCTTTCATGACCACCTCTCCACTTGGGTTGAGCAATACTAGCCCTCCCCCTGCTTTTCCTGTGACTCGTCGAAAATATCCATCAAAGAACAAGGTAAAAGCATTAGGAATACTTTTAGGTGGTGGCAATGGTAGGGTCTTTACTTCAGGCACCTTAATCTCCTTCTCATGTACCCTATAAGTAAGGATCCCTGCAAATTGTGCATGCACACTATCATCTACCTTGAAAGAGTATTGGAACTCTTGCAATTCCATAATCCACTTTGAGATCCTAGTGCTAAGATTCATTTGAGATGACACCCAAGGAAAAAAATTTTCTGCAGTGATAATTACAAAAGGTTTTGGTAGCAAGTAGGATCTAAACTTTCTCACCGCAAACATGAGAGAAAGCATCATGAGTTCTGCCTCCGTGTAGCCTCTCTCCAAAGCATTTATGACCCTACTAGCAAAGTAGATGGGTCGTATCCGGGTACTATGGGGATCTTGTTGTAATAAAACTGCACCAATTGTTTCCTTCCCAACACTAGAGCTAACAAAGAATGTGTACTCCCAACAAGGAGGCATGAGTGTTGGTAGATCTGACAAAATGACTTTAATGTTACAAAAGTACTCTTCAAGCTCATAAGACTATGCAAATTCTACTTGTTGTGTCAACTTTTGCAAAGGGTGAAGTAACTCCGAGGCTAAGTGAATGAAGCGTGACATATACTTCACCTTTTGAATGAATGAGATGACCTCTTTGAGATTCTTGGGTGATGGGAGCTCAATAAGAGCCTTTGCCTTTGAAGGATCCACCTCAATGCCTTTATAGGAAACCTTGTGACCAAGCAAGATCACTTCAGCCTCACCTATGTGACACTTGTCGGGGTTGAGTTGACCTCCCATGTCGTAGAGCTTCTTTAAACCTTCTTCTACCCTTTGTAGATGCAATGATTTTGAGCTATAAATGAAAATATCATCAATGAATAGCCTGATTGACTTTCCAAAGAATGCTTGAAACACCATGTTCATGAAACGTTGGATAGTTGCAGGAGCATTTTTCAGGACAAATGGCATGACTCTAAAAGCATAACAACCACAAGGAGTGATGAAGGTTGTTTTTAACTGATCTTCCAGTGCGATACGTATTTGAAAGTAACCCGAGCAGCCATCACACACACTGTACTTTTCATGACCAGCTACCTCATTTAGTATCTCATCCTGAAATGGGAGGGGAAAGTGATCTCTTTTTGTTGCCTCATTGAGTGGACGGTAATCCACACACACCCTCCACTTGCCGTTCTTCTTGGGAGTGACAACAACGGGAGAGACCCACTCTGAATTCTCCACTCGATAAATGAAACCTGCTGCTAGAAGCTTTCTTACCTCCTTGAGTAAAGCCTGCTCCTTGATGACTCCTAGCCCTCGTAGCTTCTGAGCCTTAGGTGTGGCCTCTGGCTTCAACTCAATTTTTTGTTGAACAGGATCTACTCCACGCACATCGGTGTAGTCTTTAGCAAAAATCCTAGGAAATTTCCTTAGCACACATTTGAACTCCTCTCTTTCGTCCTTTGTAAGTTTTGTAGACAACATACCTTCTAACATTCCTTTATCTTGCACATTTTGGTTCTCTTGGGAACCTACCTCTTCCAAAACTGAGCAAGAGGTCTCTTGGTTGTTTGGCTTAAACTTACCCCCATGACTTCGATGGAAGACTCCTCTTCAGTAATGCTACCGCTACTTTCTCCTTCTGAAGTGCTATCGGTCCAGCCTTCCTCCGTCTCAGTTTGAGATGATTATTCATGGAGCTCCTCTTGGGGTTGCTCCTTCATGTCAAAGACAACCTTCTCATGATTGTCATTCTTGCAAATTAGCTTTCCACTCTCCCAATCCTGCAAACCTCGCATTTTCATTAGCCATGGTCTTCCTAAGATAAATGGATAACCACTTCCCTTGGTCGACATAACATAAAAATCCACCGCCTTCTTAATGCCAAAGGCCTCTACAAAAACATTTTTACAAATGCCTACACACCTAGCTTTGCTATTGTTTGCCATCTTGACTTTAATTTCAGGTGTCTCATGGATGTGCATGCCTAGTTTTTGCATGAGTCCCTCTGTCATGATGCAAATTTGTGCACCCCCATCCACTAGACCTTTCATAACCAATCTTCCTTTGATGTAACAATCTAGCGCAGGTGATATCCTCATTCATTTCAGCATGTGCAATTTTTACACCAGGCACACTCTCTTTTACCTTTCTCCTAGTGCTAACTGCCTTTGTTAAATCCCTTCTAGCCTGTGGACATAATGCAAGAAACTGAGGCCATGAGATATAAGGACCCTTAACTCTCATCTCTTCCAATAGGTTGTATGGAGCCATACCATGTCCAAGAGGGAAGTCTTGGAGATTGATACGACGTCTAGTCCTCTTAGTTTCCTTGGTCTCCTTTGCCTTCTTTTCTCGTCCATGATCGCTTTGTGACGTGACTCCTTCTTTCTCTTTACCTTTTCCTCGGCCGCGCTTAATGCCATTTGCTTCCATGTCCACCTCATTTGAGTTTGTCACCTCTACCACATGCACATTTGGATCTGGCAAAGGTGGAACTCCTTCTACCCCTTGTGGAGGTGGTCTTGGTCCATTTGGTCTTTGTAGAAGCCTTGGTTGTTGACCAGTTCCTTCACCTGCATTCATCACTGGGTAATTCAAGTTAGGTCTCCCTAGCTCCCCACGGGGCCAAGGAAAATTATACATCCCATGTCCAGACTCACCGCAATTCCAACATTGCAAGACTCTCCTAGGTCGTGAATCTTGCTCTTCAGACTTCTTTGCTTGTCCCTTTGGACCTAAAGCTTGTGCAAGGTGAATTGACAAGCTGCTTAAAGATTCATTTAACTTCTCAATCAATTCCATCGTTACCTCAGGAAGCTCCCTAGATGTTGATCCTTGTGACTTACCTTTGGGTCTAAGAACTTCTATTGGAACCTCCCCCCTTAAGCACTTGAGTTTCCTATATTTCTCAGCAGCCCTAGTTTCAGCTGCATCAAAGGTAGCAGGTGCACCGGACTCAACTTTTACCTTAAGGTCAGGAAAGAGTCTGGATATGAACCTCTCCTTCTTTAGAAATTCTGCACCATCACCAGGGTTAGCAACATTTCGTATCCATAGAGCCCAAAGACGTAGAAACTCTTGCTTGTACAAGTAGTAGTCATCTAAATCTTTTTGCTTATGAGAAACAATGTCTTGCCATAGTTTTTGAGTGTTTTGGGGATCAAAGAAGTATCTCTTGAAATGATTTACAACTTCCGTGTAATTCCCTTTAACTTCCTCAGGCAAAGAGTCAAACCAAGTGCTAGCATCTTTCCTAAGGACCACCTCAAACATCTCTACACGTTCTTGATCAGTTACTATCCTCTTGATACGACAAGACATCTTGAAATTGCTAAAAATAATTCTGCATCCTCTCCAGGATCTCCAAAGAAAAGAGGATATCCGGACATTTGGCGTTGGGCCTCCATTGAATCTGTTTCAAAGTGATAATACGTTTTTGTTTTTCGATCTTTCTTAAAAAAATTTACACAATAATTTTTTTCTAAATTGCAATCTATTCTACAACAAAATAAAAATATTCACATCAAATGACCTATGATAATCAATAAGAGGCAGGATGACAGGGTTTGGTGATGCGAGAATTTCTCCTACTCTTTGGGCACCAAATATGAACACCATACGTTGTTGAAAATGAATTTTTCTACTAATTGCAATGTTTATTGTAATGTGTGGAGTGAAATGAAAGGGGAAAACCTCTATTCTTGCGCCATTATCCATTGTCTATGCATGACCTAATGCTTAAAACAAAACAAAAATATAGACGTCTAAACTAAGGTCGTACCTAATGAGAGGCAAAATAAAAGGATTTACTGAAGCGTTTATTTCGGTCAACCTAAGAGGACCTAAAATTCTACGAATTACTCGCTGAAATTGCAACTTAGTACTAACAATTATGTGTACCTTTTGCCTTGCAATGGGAATGAAAGGATCATACAAATTCTCTCGATTCATGCAAGCTACTTGATTATGCTAATGGTTGAGCCTACACAAAACATACACAAGCGTCCTCAGTAGGGGCACCAAATTGAGGCAGTCCGGGGCGGGCAACAAGAAGAGTGGCCTCTTAGCACCCTTCTAGGCTCCCGTGCTGCTCAATTGGGTTGGGGTTGGAAAAAACAACAAACACACACACAAACCTGCAACCTAACCCTACACAAATTTGGGGCACCACCTAGTTTTGGATGCGAGCTAGGACACGTAGAGAGAGAGAGAGAGAGAGAGAGAGAGAGAGAGAGAGAGAGAGAGAGAGAGAGAGAGAGAGAGAGAGAGTGCTCGGGATGCTTTAAAACGTATTGATAGTGATAAAGCGAACACAATTATATATAGTAAGAAAGAGAGAGAAGAGGGAGGGGATGCTTGTTGCATTAATACCTTCTTACAAATCTGTCATGACCGATCAAAGTGATATTAGTATTTGTTCAACATAGCTTGAGTAAATTTCACCACAACACATCACAAGAGAAACCACCCCAATAACTATCTTAAGGCCATGGGAGTCCTCTCCACCTTGTCGCCCTCTTACAGTATGTGGGATTTATGGCTAAATTGATGACAACATCTAGACACAAGCTATCAAGAACTAAAAAAATCACCAAGACACTTACACATCATTGTTGTCCATTACTTCACGTTGGAAGAGAGACAAAGTATCCAAGCTTAGTCCAAATCCACCCTTCCTTGATCCAGCAAATGTTGGGCTTACACTAGTAGGAGAAATGATAGATTTCCCATTCTCAATTGAATGATCGCTCTCTCTCTTACAATGGCATAGAGTTCCCGTGCTAATCACCCCTATTACAACACATGCTAATGCATACGACAATGAGCTTCTACTCAAGCACTCCTTCTAGAGAGGTTGAGCTTGGCTTCTCAAGCTATAGCATAGTGCTCTTGCTTATGGATCTCTTTTTGTGCTAGCTACACCCTCCTTTTATAGCAATTTTGAGGGATAAGGTTACTCCTCTAACCATGGTTGGGTTAGATTTTCAGCACTTATCAAATTTCTTTTGCTTGGAATTATCAAGAAGCTGGTGTGGATAGATGAAGAAGAGAGAGAGGAGAGAAGTGGAGGTGATAGGAATTTTCATAGTAGGTTAGTGTTAGTAAATTAGTAGAGTTAGTATTTTTATTGATTACAAATGGAATTGGATATTTACAATGGGAGTATCCATGTAGGATACAAATAAGGAAGAAAAAACTCTTAATAGGTAAGAAAATATGGATTTGTTACAATGTTGATGCTCCAAGTGTCTTGAGTAGGATCAATTTTAACGCTTGTTGACGGTCCACTAGCTTTGACGGTACGTTTTTTCTCCACTCTTGACCTTCCTTGGGAGCCAAGGTAAGTGAACATGAGTAATCAATCACCATGATGCCGTATTTCAAGAGAAGAGGCTGAATTTTGTGGTTTTTTGATAGATATGGGTAATATGGATGAGGAAAAATGAGAGTAGGTGGTCAATTTTGGAATGGAAGTGTGTGTAGGAGACATGAGTTCACCATGGTTTCTCTTATTCTTCAAGGTTGAGAAGAAGGTGAGTAAGGTGCAGAGAGGAGTGGTGAGAGAGGTGGGGATGATGAGTGGAGAAGTGTATGTGAAAGAGGAAAATGATAAAGTGGAAGAGGGAGTGTGGCTGCATAGCATGGGCAAACTGGGGTCCACCAATAAAATCATAGCTCACAGCTCGTAGCTCAAAAAAATATGAAAAACTTTGAGGTGAAAGTTCAGCCCACGAGCTACAACTTTTGTTTGTATCACCTTTGGTTTGAGTTACACTCATGCTTCACGGAACAATACGTATATGAGATAGCTGCCTTTTGACAGATCTTTGGTAGATCCTTTGGTAGAAGGCAACTCAAATAAGGCTTCGAGCGATACCCGTTTACCTTCTTGGAGTGCTCTTTCCCATTCAAGTCCATAAGTTGATAGTAACTTGAATTGAAAGCCTTCTTGACTATGTATGGCCCCTGCCATCTAGTTTCAAACTTGGCATCATAACGATTATCGAGTCGATTGTCATACCTTAGCACAAGATCTCCTTCATTGATGCCTTGGTCCTTTAGTTTCTTGTCAATATTCTCCTTCGCCTGCGTAGCTTTCCTCTTGTAGCACTCGTATGCTGCTTCTCTTTTCCACTCAAGCTCAGCTAAGGTAAGAAGTCGATCGTCCATAGCCACTAGAATGTAGAGTTTACCATTCTTTGTTCTAGGCAGAGGACCCATAACATCAATGCCCCATTTTTCAAGGGGTCCATTTGCAAGCACTATTTGCCTCGGGCCATGCACTAACCTTCTATTTCCATTTATCTGACAATTGTGATAGCTTTTACACCAATGTTGAACATCCACATGCAAACTTGGCCAAACATACCCCGAAGCAAAATCTTCTTCACAGTTAATTCTTGGGCAAAATGACCACCACATGCCTCTTCATGCAAACCTTTTAGAATGGCTGGAATTTTCTTGATAGTTGGTACTCTTCTGCACACTTGATCCTTCCCTCTGTGATAGAGGGATCCTTCTAGGAAGAGATATGCGCTTGCCTTCTTTATAAGTCTCCTCTTCTGAGCCTTCGTGAAGTCTTGTGGAAACTCACCCTCCAAAATGTAGCCAATAATGGGAGTCAATGACTCCAATCCCTGGTATCTTGGTTGCTTGATATTTGCTGCCACCATGATGACCCACACTTCTTTCTCAACACATGTAACTGCTTGTTGTGCAAGTAAATCGGCATCTTCATTTTGTTTCCTAGGGATATGATATAGTTGCACTTCTTCAAACTGATTAAACATCCTACGAATGGCATGAAATTTTGTCCTTAGGCTTTCATTCTTGCATGCCCAAATGCCTAAAATTTGCTTCACAATGAGAAGTGCATCCCCTTTCACCATGAGACGTTGTATACCTTGGCCAATGCATATCTTTAAACCATGAAGTAGTGTGTCGTATTCTGCTTCATTGTTGCTAGTTGAGCCTAGTAGATTGACCTTCTCTTTCATGACCACCTCTCCACTTGGGTTGAGAAATACTAGCCCTCCCCCTGCTTTTCCTGTGACTCGTCGAAAATATCCATCAAAGAACAAGGTAAAAGCATTAGGAATACTTTTAGGTGGTGGCAATGGTAGGGTCTTTACTTCAGGCACCTTAATCTCCTTCTCATGTACCCTATAAGTAAGGATCCCTGCGTTTTGTGCACGCACACTATCTTCTACCTTGAAAGAGTATTGGAACTCTTGCAATTCCATAATCCACTTTGAGATCCTAGTGCTAAGATTCATTTGAGATGACACCCAAGGAAAAAAATTTTCTGCAGTGATAATTACAAAAGGTTTTGGTAGCAAGTAGGATCTAAACTTTCTCACCGCAAACATGAGAGAAAGCATCATGAGTTCTGCCTCCATGTAGCCTCTCTCCAAAGCATTTATGACCCTACTAGCAAAGTAGATGGGTCGTATCCGGGTCCTATGGGGATCTTGTTGTAATAAAACTGCACCAATTGTTTCCTTCCCAACACTAGAGCTAACAAAGAATGTGTACTCCCAACAAGGAGGCATGAGTGTTGGTAGATCTGACAAAATGACTTTAATGTTACAAAAGTACTCTTCAAGCTCATAAGACTATGCAAATTCTACTTGTTGTGTCAACTTTTGCAAAGGGTGAAGTAACTCCGAGGCTAATTGAATGAAGCGTGACATATACTTCACCTTTTGAATGAATGAGATGACCTCTTTGAGATTCTTGGGTGATGGGAGCTCAATAAGAGCCTTTGCCTTTGAAGGATCCACCTCAATGCCTTTATAGGAAACCTTGTGACCAAGCAAGATCACTTCATCCTCACCTATGTGACACTTGTCGGGGTTGAGTTGACCTCCCATGTCGTAGAGCTTCTTTAAACCTTCTTCTACCCTTTGTAGATGCAATGATTTTGAGCTATAAATGCAAAAATCATCAATGAAAACCCTAATGGACTTTCCAAAGAATGCTTGAAACACCATGTTCATGAAGCGTTGGAAAGTTGCAGGAGCATTTGTCAGACCGAATGGCATGACTCTAAAAGCATAACAACCCCAAGGAGTGATGAAGGTTGTTTTCAACTGATCTTCCAATGCAATAGCTATTTGAAAGTAACACGACTAGCCATCACACACAGTGTACTTTTCATGACCAGCTACCTCATTTAGTATCTCATCTTGAAATGGGAGGGGAAAGTGATCTCTTTTTGTTGTCTCATTGAGTGGACGTTAATCCACACACACCCTCCACTTGCCGTTCTTTTTGGGAGTGAGAACAACGGGAGAGACCCACTCTGAATTCTCCACTAGATAAATGAAACCTGCTGCTAGAAGCTTTCTTATCTCCTTGAGTAAAGCCTTCTCCTTGATGACTCCTAGCTCTTCACACTTCTTTGCTTGTCCCTTTGGACCTATAGCTTGTGCAAGGTGAATTGACAAGCTGCTTAAAGATTCATTTAACTTCTCAATCACTTCCATCGTTACCTCAGGAAGCTCCCTAGATGTTGATGCTTGTGACTTACCTTTGGGTCTAAGACCTTCTATTGGAACCTCCCCCCTTAAGAACTTGAGTTTCCTTTATTTCTCAGCAGCCCTAGTTTCAGCTGCATCAAAGGTAGCAGGTGCACCGGACTCAACTTTTACCTTAAGGTCAGGAAAGAGTCCAGATATGAAACTCTCCTTCTTTATAAATTCTGCACCATCACCAGGGTTAGCAACATTTCGTATCCATAGAGCCCAAAGATGTAGAAACTCTTGCTTGTACAAGTAGTAGTTATCTAAATCTTTTTGCTTATGAGAAACAATGTCTTGCCATAGTTTTTGAGTGTTTTGGGGATCAAAGAAGTATCTCTTGAAATGATTCACAACTTCCGTGTAATTCCCTTTAACTTCCTCAGGCAAAGAGTCAAACCAAGTGCTAGCATCTTTCCTAAGGACCACCTCAAACATCTCTACATGTTCTTGATCAATTACTATCCTCTTGATCCGACAAGACATCTTGAAATTTGCTAAAAATAATTCTGCATCCTCTCCAGGCTCTCCAAAGAAAAGAGGATATCCGAACATTTGGCGTTGGGCCTCCATTGAATCTGTTTCAAAGTGAGAATACATTTTTGTTTTTCTTTCTTTAAAAAATTTATACAATAATGTTTTCTAAATTGCAATCTATTCTACAACAAAATAAAAATATTCACATCAAATGACCTATGATAATCAATAAGAGGCAGGATGATAGGGTTTGGTGATGCGAGAATTTCTCCTACTCTTTAGGCACCAAACATGAACACCATACGTTGTTGACAATGAATTTTTCTACTAATTGCAATTTTTCTTCTAATGTGTGGAGTGAAATGAAAGGGGAAAACCTCTATTCTTGCGCCATTATCCATTGTCTATGCATGATCTAATGCTTGAAACAAAACAAAAATATAGACGTCTAAAGTAAGGTCGGACCTAATGAGAGGCAAAATAAAAGGATTTACTGAAGCGTTTATCTCGGTCAACCTAAGAGGACCTAAAATTCTACGAATTACTCGCTGAAATTGCAACTTAGTACTAACAATTATGTGTACGTTTTGCCTTGCAATGGGAATGAAAGGATCATACAAATTCTCAGGATTCATGCAAGCTACTTGATTATGCTAAAGGTTGATCCTACACAAAACATACACAAGCGTCCTCAGTGGGGGCACCAAATTGAGGCGGTCCGCGACGGGCAACAAGAAGAGTGGCCTCTAAGCACCCTTCTAGGCTCCCGTGCTGCTTAATTGGGTTGGGGTTGGAAAAAACAATAAACACACACACACAAACCCGCAACCTAACCCTACAAAAATTTGGGGCACCACCTAGTTTTGGATGCGAACTAGGACACGTAGAGAGAGAGAGAGAGAGAGAGAGAGAGAGAGAGAGAGAGAGAGAGAGAGAGAGAGAGAGAGAGAGAGAGAGAGAGAGAGAGAGAGAGTGCCCGGGCTGCTTTGAAATGTATTGATAGTGATCAAGCGAACACAATTATATATGTAAGAAAGAGAGAGAAGAGGGAGGGGGTGCTTGTTGCATTAATACCTTCTTACAAATCTGTCATAACCGATCAAAGTGAGATTAGTATTTGTTCAACATAGCTTGAGTAAATTTCACCACAACACATCACAAGAAAAACCACCCCAATCACTGTCTTAAGGCCAGGGGAGTCCTCTCCACCTTGTCGCCCTCTTACAGTATGTGGGATTTATGGCTAAATTGATGACAACACCCAGACACAAGCTATCAAGAACTAAAAAAATCACCAAGACACTTACACATCATTGTTGTCCATTACTTCACGTTGGAAGAGAGACAAAGTATCCAAGCTTAGTCCAAATCCACCCTTCCTTGATTCAGCAAATGTTGGGCTTACACTAGTAGGAGAAATGATAGATTTCCCACTCTCAATTGAATGATCGCTCTCTCTCTTACAATGGCATAGAGTTCCCATGCTAATCACCCCTATTACAACACATGCACATGCATACGACAATGAGCTTCCACTCAAGAGATCCTTCTAGAGAGGTTGAGCTTGGCTTCTCAAGCTATGGCATAGTGTTCTTGCTTAGGGCTCTCTTTTTGTGCTAGCTACACCCTCCTTTTATAGCAATTTTGAGGGATAAGGTTACTCCTCTAACCATGGTTGGGTTAGATTTTCAGCACTTATCAAATTTCTTTTGCTTGGAATTATCAAGAAGTTGGTGTGGATAGATGAAGAAGAGAGAGAGGAGAGAAGTGGAGGGGATAGGACTTTTCATAGTAGGTTAGTGTTAGTAAATTAGTAGAGTTAGTATTTTTATTGATTACAAATGGAATTGGATATTTACAATGGGAGTATCCATGTAGGATACAAATAAGGAAGAAAAAACTCTTAATAGGTAAGAAAATATGGATTTGTTACAATGTTGATGCTCCAAGTGTCTTGAGTAGGATCAATTTTAACGCTTGTTGACGGTCCACTAGCTTTGACGGTACGTTTTTTCTCCACTCTTGACCTTCCTTGGGAGCCAAGGTAAGTGAACATGAGTAATCAATCACCATGATGCTGTCTTTCAAGAGAAGAGGCTGAATTTTGTGGTTTTTTGATAGATATGGGTAATATGGATGAGGAAAAATGAGAGTAGGTGGTCAATTTTGGAATGGAAGTGTGTGTAGGAGACATGAGTTCACCATGGTTTCTCTTATTATTCAAGGTTGAGAAGAAGGTGAGTAAGGTGCAGAGAGGAGTGGTGAGAGAGGTGGGGATGATGAGTGGAGAAGTGTGTGTGAAAGAGGAAAATGATAAAGTGGAAGAGGGAGTGTGGCTGCATAGCATGGGCAAACTGGGGTCCACCAATAAAATCATAGCTCAGAGCTCGTAGCGCAAAAAAATATGAAAAAATTTGAGATGAAAGTTCAGCCCACGAGCTACAACTTTTTTTTGTATCACCTTTTCAAATTCGGGGAGCATGTGATCTTTAAAAATTCAGCAAAACCGACTATTTTTTTCCAGTGCACAAAGTCCTTGTGAGGTCCTTCTTTGGATGATTCTTTTGAATACCTCCAAGAGTGAGCCCCCCATGGTGCATGCATGCATTCGACATACCCTTGACCTTATTTGGTAGGTCTATAATTGAAGATATTGTTGAGATCATGATATAAGTGAATAGTATAAGTAAGAAAATCAAATATTGAGGGGTCTAAAAAAAAAAAGTATATATATATATTTATGTACATGTCAAATATAAATAATATTGGTGGAAAAATTATAAAGGGGTCAAAATAAATCTCTCTCATTATAAGTCTACCATAAAAAGATGAATATTTTTGGTGGTCTAATTTCTGAGAGTAATAGATAATAAATGTAGGAAGAAAAAAATCACAATAGTGAAAAAATATACACGTAAATAGAACTAGTTTTTTTGGATTTTTGTTGGGATGGAGTTACACCAAAAATAAGAGAAGCTTGGATGAAATTATTTTTATATGGAATAAAGAGTATGCAAAATGGTAAGAAAAAATATGGTAATGGTGAGTCAATGTACATAGCATAAATAACACACACCTAAGTATAAATATTTAATTAAATACCAAAATAATTATGAAAAATACTTTTATTTAGGCCCTATATACAATGAAATATTTACACACAAATGGGCCATAATATACTTATAATTTTTTTTTTTTTTGGCTCAACTAGCCCAGTGACTAGCTAATTGAGGGTTTTTAAGAAGATATGTGAAAAGTCCCCTAACTCACACACACCTATATACAGTGAAAGGGTGAGGGTAGCCACAGTGTTTGAGTGATTTGATAGGGTGAGGTAACTCACTGTGGAAATTATGGAAAGCCAAAAAACGGCTATCAATGGTATGGAATCTACATGGATCTCCTAATGTGAGATTTATTCCACCAACTTTGCAAGTTTGTAGATTGTGGTACGGACTCCAGGAGACAAACATCCCTCAATGGCCATCGGTAAAATATACTACAAAACACATCTAGCAATGATATTAAAGTCCACACATGGATATGTTACAAAATTCCCACTATGATATATTCCACTTCAAACATACCTGACACATTTTATGACAGTAGTATGACTTTAAACCAGTAAGCTTCCCTTCTTTAGTGAAACATGTTTGAAGTGAGTGCATTACACGAGTGGACGTCCGCACAGATCGAATGATCTCTTTTACTTTGCCTTCTTGGCCTGTTGTCAAAATCCATGGCACTTTAGGGAGTTTTATCAATCCATCGGGTGCTGTCTGCAGCCAATATTGCGCCATACGATCCACATTTCTAAAATCAATTCTGGTCCCCAAAGTATCTTGCTTGCCGAATGAGATGGTCCCATAGAAGATTACCCACATTCTTGAATATGTGCATTGGATCAAGCAAGTGATTGATGATGAGTTTGGGCCAATATGGTAACTCATACCATAGAGAGAGTGTCTTTATCCCTGGGAGCAAACCGTCATCACATCTCCTTTTTCTCTAGCCATGCTTGAGCAGACATCCTTGGCCGCAGAAAAAAGCGTTGCAAAACCTTTTGTGGAATTTTTTGTCCGTGGAGATCTACTCGATATCTCTCGGAATTACATTTCAAACACTTCTCCATGTCTATGTGTTCCCCTTTGGAAAGAGTGCAGTCGTTGAAGACAAGCGTGAATCGAATTGTAATTCATTCCCAAGTTTTGCAAGATCTTTCTTGCTTCCTCTCTAGAATTTGGCATCACATTATCATTTGACAGTATGTGCTCTTTGAGAAATCTACACAGTGAAAAAAAATGCGATACACTTGTGTAAGTAATCTATCAGATCATAATTTATCTAGAGTTTTTTATTGAAGTAAACACATTGTAATAGATCACCTAAAAACTGTTGTGATGCTAGTGTCACTCCATCCGAACTTTTTTTGCATGTTGAGAAGAACCAGGAGCGCCTTCAATCTAGACACACGTGCTCCACCATACAATGGCATATCCGCTTCACTTTTCATGTCATCAAAGGTAAACCTTTTCGAATCCATGATCATCTAGATCATTTCATCAATCTTGGGCTCAAACATAGCCTTGTTGGGAATGTGGTATGCATGATCACCCTCCGAGCTGTTAGAGGCTGCATCTTGTGGCCTCACGTTGTTGGGCACATTTCTTACACCCCGTTTTTTGTAAATTTGTACATACGGACATGACGCATCATGTCAAAAGGGTGTGTGGGATTTCTTTTTGTGGGGTTTTTAGCTTGCTTTAGCAAGCATATGTACATGCACTACAAGTCGCTAGTCTAGTGACAACTGTCGGGCTACTGTAAGTGCTCGCGAGTGATTTTTTTGAAGTGAAACTTGTATATAACTTAAACTCATGTACAAACTTAAAAAAGTTCAACAAAACTCCAGAAAATTTCAGGTTTGAGCTCTTTGTGCCTTCTTGATGGTTTTTGTTGCAGTTTTTGCCCTCGCCTTGCCTACTCTACGTGTAGTCGTGTCGGGACAGCTCCCTGATCGCATCAATTTTGCATGTAGTGGCATGTAGATTCAAATTTTTTCATTTTCAGATTTCTCACCAGTAATTTTTCAAGCTTTCTCTCAAGCTTTAAAGTGACCCAATTGTAGTTGTGCTCTTCAGGTTAGGACTAGTTCTCTGTAGGGTTATGGCTATGCCAGCATAGTGGAAAATTATGTAAAGGCAGATTGGGAGGGCATGTATCTATGAATTGTGGAATTGATGTTGAAGTTGTGGGTTTGTGATGTTCAATGGTGAAAGGGGAGGCCCTTATCTTCATATACATTGGTTGGTGTGTGCTGTAAATCCATGCTTTGGTGGAAGGGTTTTTGCTCCTATGTGACATAGTCTCTTGGGTGGGCGACGGCCAGTAAATTCCCAAGGGGACTACTCTTGTTGGATTTGTGGTGTTTCAAATGGATTTTCCAAATATTTTGGTGTTCTTGTATTTCTTTCAACACTCTTGAGGGTGACATTGCTATAGAGGTGTTCCAGTTTGCTTCTTTTCCAACAGTGTTTTGGTGCCCGCCACCGAGGAATCGCTTCAAGTTACCTTCAGTTTATAGGTTTTGGAAGATATGACATTTAGTTTTCCGGAGTCTAGTGGGAAATCAAATGAAAGTTCCAAAGGTTTCATTGAGAGAATGGAGTTTTCTTGCCTTCTTGCTGACAAGCAAGACCCGGCGTTGGTGCTACGAATCTTCTACTTCTGTTTGAAGGGAGATGGTAGGGAATGGTTGGAAGGCTAAGAAAAGGAGATACTATCAGCCCAACCTCCTCAAGTTATGACTTATGAAATGGTAAGACATGCTTTTCTTACACACTTTCAACAGGTGGAAGACCCACAAAAGGTATGACAGTCTATTCAAGGCTTGGTACAGGGTGAAGGTCAGAACATAGAAGACTTTGTGAAGGCATTCAATACATAATGGGCAAAGTGGTGCACATCTTTGGGGGCTGAAATTCCTCCAGCCATGTTGAAGAAGGATAGGTTTCTTGCAAGTTTGAGGAGTAACCTACACTTGAAGGTAGAGCTTAAGCAGCCAAGGACCTTTGAGGAGGCAGTTGAAATTGCAAAGAATAAAGAGTGGAAAGCAGAGCGTCTTCATCAACTTGGAATCAATGTGAGCGAAAGGTTGAAGTGATAGAGGTAGAGCAACCAAGGGTCCTCATCAGGGAGCCGGGTTATGATCAACAAGCTTGTCATGATGTGAATGCTTTTTGCAAGGAGATGCAAGAGGTTGTAGGCCGCATGAAGAATCTCATTGTGCATATGATGGGAGGTGGAAGAGGTCAAAGCTATGTATATGGACGTGGATATGGAAGCAATGAGGGGTTTACAGGTGGTAGAAGAAGAGGCATGGCTGGAAGAGGGGATATGTTTCAATGTTACAATTGTGGTGAATGGGGTCATAAAATCCCTCAATGTGACAAGACAAAGAGAACGGGTGGTGACATGTTTCCTCTTCCTCCACAAATTCCTTCTCGAGCTCAAGATTATGGTGTTGAGATTAAAGGGAAAGCAGGACCAAGTGGTTTGATAGCTAAGAGAAGGGCAAAACAAAAGTGGTAAGCATAATTCGTTTGAAGAAGAAAGAGGATGATTTGGGAGCTATGGTCATTCCCGTAGGTAAGAGGGTTACAAGAGATCATGACATGAGTGATGCAAGTCCCAATTATAAAAGACAGAAACATGTTGAAACAGGTACATGTAAAGAGAAGAAGAAGAGAAAACCCAGGCAACATTACAATGCATCCGACTTTCCTTTGGGAGAAGAGCAACCAAAATATAGTTTACGGACTGATTTGGTGGGTATAAAGTCTGATATTACCTTTGGGCAACTCATAGAGATGTGTCCTAAGTTAAAGAGGCAATGGAAGCATGTAGTCAACCCCATGAAGAAGGAGCCTGCAAGGGGGTCAGTGAGAGTCCTATCTTTGAATGAGCTACCCAATATATGCCCTACTATGGATGCATGGCATAAGAGGAAGTGCATTGGAGAGGCTTAAATTGATGGAGGATCACAAGTATGTGTTATTACTCAAGATTGTGTATCAAAGTTGGGACTCAACATGGTAAAGAATTCAGGTTTTCACATAAAGCTTGCCAACCAATCAAAGGTGAGGTGCTTGGGAGTTGTAAAGGACTTTGATGTGGATGTATTTGATGTTAAAATGTTGGTCAATTTCCATGTTATGCCCGTGGGTATTGGTGCTTTCCCTCTCATCCTGGGAAGATCATGCTTACATGCAACCAAAGCTGTATAGGGTTGTGGACATGGTACCATCACTCTCTACAATAGAAGGGGTGATAAGAAGAGGTTTGACATGGCTAGAAAGAAATGTTTGGATGCTTATTTTGATGAGAAAAGTGATGAAGAAGAGTAATCAAGTGAAGAAAAAGACAATGGGGATGATGACAGTGAAGTGGAAGATAGCAGCGATAGTGATCTAGATGTTTCCTCCTTGTTTCTTGAAGAAGAGCATGATGAGAAACAGAGATTTCTTGGACTTATGGAGAATGAAGATATATCTCATCCTTATGAGCAAATTGAAGAGCTGATGCAACCCGAAGTTCAGCCTAATGTTAAGTAGGAGCTGATACAAGGTATGTTGTCTCCCGACTTGACTAGTCATGAGAAGGGTAAGTACCTACATATGATACAACAATTTCCCCATTTATTCATCACTTCTTATGAGAAAATTAGAGGCTTTAAGGGAGATTAATTTCACATTCCAATCAAGGAAGGAGCTCAGTCCGAATGCCAAAAGCTAAGGAGAATGGGACAGGTATAACTTAATGCTTTAAAGGAAGAGGTAGACAAGCTTCTTGAAGCAGGTTTCATATTTCCTGTGAGTACTGCAGAATGGGTGAGTCCTGTTGTTGTCACACCGAAGAAGGATGAAAAGTGGAGGATATGTGTTGATTTTAAGCCTCTAAACGCATCCATGAAGAGGGATCCATACCCTCTTCCTTTTATAGATGACATACTTGATTCTATTGCAGGGCATGAGAGGTATATTGTATGTGATGGATTCTTTGGATATTTTCAGCTCAGCTTGGCTTTAGAGGATCGAAAGAAGACCACATTTATCACACCATGGGGATGCTTTTGTTATTGTGTGCTTCCTTTGGTCTTATGAATGGTTGTACGTGGTATCAAAAGCGTGCCAATAAGGTGTTGTCTCCCTTTCTTGGCAAGTTTGTGAAGGATCTTATTGATGAATTTTGTGTTTATAGCTCTAGAAAGGATCATCGTGTAAAGCTTGGGATGGCATTGAAGCAATTTGATGAAAGTGGAGGTCAACTCAACCCAAAGAAGTGCCATCTTGCTCAACCAAGAGTGGAGTTTTTGGGGCATATGCTTTAAGAGAATGGGATTGAAGTGGATCCTAAAAAAACGAAGGCTTTGGTTCTCCTCCCATCACCTAAAGATACAAAGAGACTTTCTACTTTCATTCAAAAGGTGAAGTATATGTCAAGGTTCAGTCCTTTGTCCTCTCAACTTCTTTATCCTTTACAACAAGTAGCAAGGTTGGATCCTCTACAATGGACAAATGAATGTAAAGAGGTTTTTCAAGGTATCAAAGAGATTCTTGGTTCTCTTCCTGCTATGCAAGCTCCTAATTGGGATAAGGAGTTTTATGTGAATCCATCAGTAGGTGAGGATGCTATTGGAGCTATGCTTCTTCAAAGAGGTAACAATTCCCACTACATGAAGCCTATCTATTGTGCTAGCAGGGTGAAGCTAGAGGTGGAAAGAGGCTATACCAAGGTGGATCTCATGATGGTGAGTGTGATTTATGCATGTAGAAGGTTTAGGCACTACCTTCTCCCTAAACCATTCACATTCCTCCCTAGCTATACTCTTCTACTTCAATTGGTGAATAGACCTACTTTGTCAAAGAGACTCATGAAGTGGATTGTGGAGTTACAAGAATTCCAATTCTCTTTTCTTGTTGAGGAGATTACAAGGGCTACATTGGCTAATCTACTTACTTATAAGGAAATCCATCTTACAAGGGCTACATTGGCTAATTTGCTTACTTATAAGGAAATCCATCTTCTTCTTGAGGAGGACGCGATGAAGAAGCAACACATGGAAGCTCCTGACATAGACAATGCCTATTTATTGTCTTTTGATGGCTCTTATAGGAAAGCGCATGGTGAAGCTTCAGGAGGTGTTGTAATTTATGATCCTCATAGTGCATTGGTAACTAAAAGGAGTTTGAAGCTTACAACACAAAGCAACAATGAAGCTGAGTATGCTACTTTGGAGAAAGGTCTCAACCTTTTCCTTGAGATTGGCATCCATCGTGTGAGGGTAAGAGGTGATGCTCTTTTGGTGGTTAAGCAAGTACTTGGGGTGTGGCAAAGTAAGAATCCAAGGCTGAAAAATATGTTTTTTCAAGTGAAGAATCTGCTTAAGCATTTTGAAACTTGGAGTTTAAGGCATGTGGACAGGTCTCAAAATGAAGAAGTACATGGTGCAGTGCAAGCTTCAATTGCAAAATTGTATGTGATAAGGGCTGATTCTCCTCTTTATTTGGGAAGGGAATCTTTAGAGAGGGAGGAAGGGTTTCTACAAACAGGTATGTTTCCATCAGAGTTGGAGAAGTCAAAAAAGTATGCCTTCCTACGTCATGCCAAAAGGTATGTGCTACCTGGTGATGCCTTATATATGAAGGGGGATGATCTTGTGATGAAAAAAGTTCCTTGGGAAAGAGGAAATTTAAAAAATCTTAAAGGAGAATCATGAGGGTTCTTGTGGTGGTCACTTTGCTTCAAATATCACTTTGCATAAAGTCTTGCAGGAGGGGTATGTGTGGCCAAGCATTCAACGTGATGTTCATCATTGGTGCAAGTCTTGTAAAGAGTGTCAAAGCATGGAGAATAGGGTTCTCAAATCAAAAATTAGAGGCACCACTATGGCTTATGATGTGTTTGAGAAGTGGGGTATTGATGCAATAGGTCCTCTACCTATGATAGCTAGAGGCAAATGTTACATACTTACTGTTGTTGACTATTTATCCAGGTGGGCCGAGGCCAAAGCTGTTAAGCACATCACGAGTAAAGATGTTTCCTTATTTATATATGCAGATATTTGCTGCGAATTTGGCATGCCATTGGAGTTACTTTCTGACAAGGGTCCAGGTTTCAGGGGAGAGTTCCTGGGGAGGTCACCTAAGAAAAATGTAACCTACCACGTGAGTTCAACAGAAGGGTATTTAAAGTTCTTGAAACTTAAAGAAATATATATACAGAAGGAAATTATGTTTTCAAATTTGAAAAATACTTATAGATTTTAAAAGAAAAGGGTACATTATATCCCTAATAAAATTCACAGATAAGGGGTTTTACAAACATGTCTTGAACGCACGTGATATGGTAGTTTTACATATAGTGAACCCCCCGAGGGAGAGTCGGTGGATTTTCTATGTGAGAAGCTTCATGTGCATTGCAGGTGTACTACTCCATATTATCCCCAATGCAATGGAATGAATGAAAAGTTTAATGGAGAGCTCATAAGGATGCTTACAAAGATGACAAGAAACAATGTGAAGACTTGGGATTTAGAGCTACCTTGTGCTCTATGGGCTTACAGGACTGCTATCAAATCAGGCATTGGTTTCTCTCCATTCCATCTAGTTTTTGGCAAAGAGGATTTAATTCCTATTGAGGTGGAAATACCAGCTTTAAATATGATGCTAAAGCTTGAAGAAGAGACAAATAATTCATTCAAGGAAAGGATTCTATATTTGCAATGTGTACAGATGGATAGGTTGTGGGATTTTGAGCATTATGAGCAGGTCTTGAAAAATCATCAAGCAAAGGAAAATGAGAAAGTGAAGGACAAGGACATCAAGAAGGGTGACGTTGTGAGCGGGATGGAAACACACACAACGCCTCTATAATGACCCGATACACACTCTTGGGATGATACACACACACACACACACTATGGGGCACCACTCGGCTTATACAGCCCTCCTGGCCGAGACAGGAAACACACCTATGGAGTGAGAGGAGAGAGACTGTCTGTTTACCCACTCCACACAGAGAGAGAGACACACACACACACCCAAAAAAATCAGCTCAAAAGAGGAGAATTTCTGATGTTTAGATACAATAGAGCTTGGGCCAACACCAATGGGGCAAATAGCTCACACAATATGGGTAAAATATGCCAGATACAATCACAAATTGGAGAAGAAGCTTCATTCATAGGAGAAACTTACACAGCCAAAATAGCAAAAAAAAAAAATGAGTAATTTGGCAAAATGGACAGCGTTATCGCGTCCGGAACGGCCCAAAACCCCAGTCTACAGTGTCAAAGTGGTCAAATCCGACCTCGGATGAGCAGTTTAGGGCCAAAACAGGCTCCAAAAAAACCAAAAACACACCTGCGGCTGTTCCTCCTCTCTTCTCCACGTTTTTTCTGGTCTTCTCTCTGTTTTTTCAGTTCCCACACTTAGCTTTATTAGTTGGGCACCCTTGGCCTTTTAGATGACCTCAAACGGACCCCGAACAGGCCAAAAACTGACCTCGCAGTGCATAGTTGTCACCTTTTTGCATCATCCGCACACCTGGCACTCGATATTTTTCAATAATGCGTCTCGTAACCACGTGAAGTGGCCCCAAAAATTGGTCCTCATGATGAACTTTCTGCATAAGTATCACAAGAAAACACCCACGTTGTGTTCGTACTTCTCCGCGTGCAAGTATTGACCCCATTCGACGTCCTGACGCCACTAGATGCCATCTGATGCATCTGCTTACCTCATGTCGTCGGCCCGCGGATAGCTTCCTCGAGAAGTTTTACGCGCTACCAACTCCTCCTTATTGTAGAAAAAACACACTGGTACTGATAATAGTGAAAATCGTTGCACTATGTACACCCTGTCCTACCTGTACACACGTGGGCCCCACGTAACCACCTGGCTCTGGAAAATGGGCAATTCTTTATTTGATGCACCATGCATGTGTATGTACATATGCGCAATCCCTTGATCCAAAAAACTCCTGACATAATTTGCCCATCCCCTAGCCTGCTAGATCATTCATGATCAGCAACAGCAAAAAGCGATATGAGACTCGCAGCGTCACAAGTCTCCTCATCCTTCACCAACACTGCTTGATCCACAGACAACTCATCTTGCTCCACCATCGTCAACCTGGCATGATACAACTTAAGATGCAATCCATTTACCCTTGAGTTATGTAAAATCCCATCCAGGTTAGCCAACTGATATGTACCATTCGGGAAACACTCCACTACCTTGAAAGGACCTTCCCACTTAATTTGAAACTTCTTTTGGAAGGTGTTGTCCAGCTTACTGTTGTAGCGCAAAACTAAGTCATGCTTCTTGATACCCTTACTCTTGACCTTTTCATTTATCTTTGCCAAAGACCTATCCTGCATCTGCCCATAATGTTCCAATGCACTCATCCTATCCAGCTGAACCTCTTGTAACTGCAAGAGCCTTTCTTTGAATGCATCACTAGGCGGCCCAAGCAACTCCTCTAACATCTTTACTGCAGGCAAGTCTACTTCCACAGGCAATAGTGCTTCTTTTCCATACACCAAATAAAATGGAGTAAACCCTGTACCTGTTTTCATCGAAGTACGGTAAGCCCATAATGCACTAGGCAATTCCAAATCCCAATTCTTTCCTTGGTGCTCTGTCACTTTTGAAACGATTTGTACCAACTCACTATTGAATCTTTCATTCAAGCCATTACACTGTGGGTAATAAGGAGTGGTATGCTGATGCCTAATCTTCATCTTTGCGCATAAAAAGTCTAGCAGTTTAGCTCTAAATCCTGGCCCCTTATCAGAAAGTAGCTCCAATGGCACCCCAAACTTGCAATATATTTCATCATACACAAATTTTGCCACATCCTTTGTAGTGATCTGTTTTACTGCTATAGCCTCTGCCCATCTAGAGAGATAGTCCACTGCCGTCAAGATATAGCTTTTGCCCTTGCTTGTGATAGGTAACGGGCCTATTGAATCAATTCCCCACTTTTCAAACACATCAAATTCCATAATGGTTTTTCGTAGCTCTGGCTTCAACAATCTCTTCCCAAATGCTTGACATCTATTGCAAGACCTACACCAATGGTGAACATCCTTGTGCAGACTAGGCCATACATACCCCTCTTGCAAGATCTTATGCAAGGTGATCTTTAGAGCAAAATGGCCACCACATGCACCTTCATGATTCTCTTCCAACACTCTGTAAAGCTCCTCCCGCCAAGGTACACATCTCAACACGAGATCAGCCCCTTTCATGTACAAGACATCACCGATCAATTTGTACCTGTATGCTCTACGCACAAAACCATACTTCTTAGACTTCTGAATCTCCTTTGGAATGATTCCTGTTAGCAAAAACTCCTCTTCTTGAGCCAAACTTTCCCGGCCATGATAAAGAGGTAAACTGGTCCTCAACACAAATAGCTCCCCAATCATGCTTTGAACTGCTTCATGTGCCTCTCCATTTAGAGCACGTTCAATGTGTCTAATGCTCCATGCCTCAAACTTTTTCAGCAGGCCTTTAATTCTAAAGGACATTTCCTTCAATGAGGTGTTCTTGCTCTTCCACACACCCAGCACTTGCTTCACAACTAACAAGGCATCACCTTTTATACTCAACCTTTTAACCCCATGATTCAAACAAATGTGTAATCCAGCTTCCAATGTAGAATATTCAGCCTCATTGTTACTATGCGCATCCAACTTGAACCCTCTCTTGCATACTAGCTTCCCCTCTGGATCATAAAGTGCTATACCCCCTGAAGCCGCATCATGGCTCTTTTTGTATGAGCCATCAAAGAACAAAACATGTGCATTGCTGATCTGTGGCACTTCTTTGACTACCTTTCTCACCACCTCTTCCTTAACAATAAGGGGATTCTCCTTGTAGGTCAACAAATCAGCTAGGGTAGCCCTTGTACTGTCTTCCACTAGAAAAGAGAACTCAAACTCTTGCAGCTCTATTACCCATTTCTTCACCACATTTGAAATGTTTGTACCATTAACTAACTGTGGCAAAAAGGCATAACTCGTCAAGAAAACAAAAGGTCGTGGTAGCAAGTAATGACGAAATCGTCGACAAGAAAATATCACACTGGCCATCACTACCTCTACTTCCGAGAATTTTCTCTCTGCTACTAGCTTCACTCGTCGGCTTGCACAATAAACTGGCCTCATATAATGGCTGCCCTTCCCCTTCTGCAGTAGCATGGCTCCAATGGAATCATCCCCTACTGATGGATTTACATAAAAAACTTTCTCCCAATCAGGAGCCTGCATGGCTGACAACCCCCCTAACACCTCTTTCACCTCTTGAAACACTTCTTCACACTTGTCATCCCATTGCAATGGATCATGCTTTGCCACTTGTTGTGGATAAAGAAGCTGAGAAGACAATGGAATAAACCGTGCCATGTACTTCACTTTGTGTATAAAGGTCGCCGATTGCTTTGTACTCGTAGGTGATGGAAGAAGAATAATAGACTTCACCTTATCTGGATCAGCCTCAATGCCATTTTCTGACACCATATGGCCCAATAACTTCACCCTTGGCTGTGCTAGATGACATTTCTTTGGGTTTAGTTGTCCTCCACATTCATCATATCGAGCCAATATCATCTGCAACTTCTCATGATGCTCAGCCTTACTGCTATAGACACAGAAGTCGTCCATAAAAGCCTTAACACAACTACCAATGAATGGTTCCAGCACCGAATTTGCTCTCTCTTGATAGAAGGATGGTCCATTTGACAACCCAAACGGCAACACTGTGTAGCAATAGCATCCCCATGGCGTAATGAAAGTTGTCTTTGTGCGGTCTTTAAGAGCAATCTTCAACAGAAAATAGCCTGAAAAACCATCACACACGCTGTACCTCTCATAACCTGCCACTGAATCCAAGATCTGATCAATGAATGGAAGAGGATATGGGTTCTTCTTAGTGGCTGCATTTAAGGGTTTAAAATCTACACAAATCCTCCACTTCCCATCCTTCTTTGGACTGACTACTACTGGACTCACCCATTCTGTGGTCTCCACAGGGACTATGAACCCTGCCCTCAATAACTTGTCCACCTCTTCCCGCAAGGCTGCCATCTACTCTTGACCCATCCTTCTTAGTCTTTGCCGCACTGGCTTAGCATCTTCTTTCAGCTCTATATGCATCTCTTCACCCTTGAACCCTCTGATCTCTTCATATGAAGTAATGAACAAATCAGGAAAACTAGCCAGCATGTGCAAATATATCTCCTTCTCCATAGCAAAGAGGTCTCCACTAATCATTTGCGTCATTAATTCCTACTTCTTTGACAACTCAACCTTGGTTTGCATCAGCCCTTCAATCACTTCATAAGGCCCTTCACTTTCATCTTCAACTTCATTCGCAAATGCGACTAAACCAGACTCCTAGATTCCTTTATCCATCAAAACAAATGCAACATCAACATCCTCATCAATGCTAGTAGTACTATCACTGTCCTCATCAGACACTATGGAATAGTATTCATCACTAGACTCATCATCATCTTCATAAAGATCCTCCAATCGTTTCCTTGTGTCCATATTATAAAGCTTCTTGGTACCTCTCTTTCCATAGAGGCTAATCGTACCATGTCGCCAATCTTGAACCGCTCCCACTGCACGTAGCCATGGTCTGCCCAGTATAATAGGATATGCTCCCAATCCTGCTGGCATCACATGAAAATCAACCACTACCTTTGCATCATATGCCTCCACTTCTAAGCTCTTTACAACACCCAAGCATTTTACTTTTTGATGGTTTGCCAATCTGATCCGGAACCCTGACACCCTAGCCACTGTGAGACCCATCTTCTCAACGCATGAGTGTGTTATGACGCATATTTGGGCTCCGCCATCCACATAACCTTGTCCCAAATTTTTCCTTTTATGCCACACGTCTACTATTGGGCAAATGTCTGGTAGCTCATCCATCACTAACACCTTTACTGAACCTCTCTCTGGCTCTTTCTCCATTGGATTAACCATCCTCTTCCATTGTCGCTTTAGCTTAGGCACCATCTCTATAAGCTGCCCAAAAGTAACATCTGCCTTTCTGCTTGTCAGATCCTCCTTCAAGTCATAGCTTAATTGCCCATCCCCTAGTGGAAAATCTGAAACATGAAACTTTCGACGAGCTCTCCTTTTCCTCTTGGCCTTGACATGGTCACCTTCATGACTCTTTCCCTTCTTCTTACTAGGACCTGGGTCACTTCTTCCTTCCTTGTCCTCTGTCGTCCTCTTCCCAATAGGCATCAATAATGTATCCTCTAGCTTTGATGCCTTCTCCAAGGTGACTACACTTAGCACTTTTGTCTTTCCCTTTTCCTCCTGGGTTAATCCACTGGTTCCTGCCTCTCCCTTAATTTCGATGCCATAGTCGTTCGTCCTAGTTAGCACCTGTTTTGGCAATGGATACATGTCTCCCCCCATCCTTGGTGGCTTATCACATTGCGGGCTGATGTGACCCAACTCTCCACAATTGTAACATGTGGGCGTGCGTCTGCCTCCAAAACCTACCATTGCTTTGTCCACCACCATTCCTGGGTCTTTCCTCACCTCCTGGCTGATTTGCAAACCTCCCTCGACCTCGATTATTTCCCACTTTACCTAGCATGTTTAGGCTGAGATTCTTCATCAAATCTACCACTTGCCTCATGTCTTGCCTTAGGCCATCATCTTGCACTGCTGTAGTGACCATTGCTGGCATAACCTGAGGAGTAATAGAAACCACTGGTTCATGATGAACCCCTGACATGCTACCTTGTAAAGAGTCCATAGGCTGAAATTCAGACCTCATGGGCAAAGACTCCACCCCTAGTTGGCTCATTTTCCTCAGCTTCCACTCTTTGTTCCTTGCCACTTCCAATGCATCTTCATATGTCCTAGGCTTCTTTAGCTCCACTCTCCAACGTATATTCTCCCAAAGACCAGCCAAGAACCTGTCCTTCTTCATCATGTCAGGCGGGGGTACCTGTGGTACCAAGGCCTTGCACATTTGCTCCCATGCCAATGAGAACTTACGTATGTACGCATCTACTGGCTCACCTTCCTTTTGCACCAAACCTTGTACTTCTTGCCACACTTTGTCAGGATCTTCTATCTTCACAAACTCCACTTCCAACCCATGCCTCAAATTGTCCCAACTCAATCTTACAGGTGGATCGGCCACACGCAACTCCTCTTCAAATGCTTTGGAGCAAACTCGTGCATCACTCTTCAAACAAATTTGGAGAAGACGTAACATTTGTGCAGGGTCATGAATCTGGTTGCTAATGCAGGCAACCTCCATCTTTTCCAAAAAGTCCTCCACATCTTCATCACTTCTCCCATGAAACTCAGGATAAGAGAAAGCCATGGCTACCCAAGTTACGATGCTTTGAGAATCCCTTTGAACACACGTGCAAGAACCCAAAAATTTTCACTACCAAATCCCCAGAAACTTCAATGGAGCTCAACTTTAGATGAGGACAAACACATGCACATCAAATGAGTTTTCATAGTTAATCATCGGAATTACAACAAGCAAAGGACATTCCAGGATCTCTCGCAATCTTCTTGGCCCGAACATAAAGACTATGCGCTGCTGGAAAAAAATCTTCCTGGACACATGAACATTTATCTGGATTCTCTGAGTTAAATGAAAAGGACTGAATTGAGGGCCATTTTGATCATCCATCAAAGCCAACCATGAAGCTCCCAAGAAAGCACACCTGTCTTATCCTCTGATTTTGCCAAAATTTCAGCAGCATAACCGCATAAATGGCTCGAAAGACTAAAAAACCAGCCATCATAACTTGGAAAAATTTTGGCAGAGTTTCCCCAGAAGTAGAGCACTGAGAACCCAAAATATAGACTGTAGATGTATGCATAAACTGCCAACAATAGAACCCGAGCATCAAATAGGAATCACTAGTACATAGCCTATGGCGAGGTCACGAAAAGGGTGCTCCAACTACCTGTATCACCGAAAGGATCTCCACATTTGAGAATCCCCCAGCTCAATAAAACCTCACGCTATCGACCCTCACACGAAGGCTAATGAAAATCGCGTATAGTCAAATCTAAGAAATGACTATCTTCCAGGCCAAGTCTCAGAAATGGCTAGGACTGCCAAATAAAACCAAGTATGGCTCTACAAAGGTGTACAATTGGCAGTTTCCACAAGTAATGTACAATACCAACAAACAATGCGCTCAAACAAGCGCCAAATGATACATATCCACAACAACTACAAGTGACACCACTACTAATATATCACTCTACTCCAGCTACCTGTACCTATGTGAATCACCTGTACCTGTACCTGTCCTTGTAACCCGTAACCTGTAGTCTGCAACCTGTAATCCTGAATCTCGACGCTTGAAGCTCGAAGCAGAAGGTACTCGAAGAAGATCCTCAGTGGGGGCGCCAAAAGAATGTGAGTGGGATGGAAACACACACAACACCTCTATAATGACCCGACACACACTCTTGGGATGATACACACACACACACACACACACACACTATGGGGCACCACTCGGCTTATACAACCCTCCTTGCCGAGACAGGAAACACACCTATGGAGTGAGAGGAGAGAGACTGTCTGTTTACCCACTCCACACAGAGACACACACACACACACACACACCCAAAAAACTCAGCTCAAAAGAGGAGAATTTCTAATGTTTAGATACAATAGAGCTTGGGCCAACACCAATGGGGCAAATAGCTCACACAATATGGGTAAAATATGCCAGATACAATCACAAATTGGAGAAGAAGCTTCATTCATAGGAGAAACTTACACAGTCAAAACAACAGAAAAAACAATGAGGAATTTGGCAAAATGGACAGCGCCATCGCGTCCGAAACGGCCCAAAACCCCAGTCTACAGTGTCAAAGTGCTCAAATCCGACCTCGGATGAGTAGTTTAGGGCCAAAACAAGCTCCAAAAACACCAAAAACACACCTGCAGCTGTTCCTCCTCTCTTCTCCACGTTTTTTCTGGTCTTCTCTCTATTTTTCAGTTCCCACACTTAGCTTTATTAGTTGGGCACCCTTGGCCTTTTAGATGACCTCAAACGGACCCCGAATAGGCCAAAAACTGACCTCGCAGTGCATAGTTGTCACCTTTTTTCATCATCCGCACACCTGGCACTCGATATTTTTCAATATTGAGTCTCGTAACCACGTGAAGTGGCCCCAAAAAGTGGTTCTCATGATGAACTTTCTGCATAAGTATCACAAGAAAACACCCACGTTGTGTCCGTACTTCTCCGCGTGCAAGTATTGACCCCGTTCGACGTCCTGACGCCACTAGATGCCATCTGACGCATCTTCTTACCTCATGTCGTCGGCCCGCGGATAGCTTCCTTGAGAAGTTTTACGTGCTACCAACTCCTCCTTATTGTAGGAAAAACACACTGGTACTGATAATAGTGAAAATCGTTGCACTATGTACACCCTGTCCTACCTGTACACACGTGGGCCCCACGTAACCACCTGGCTCTGGAAAATGGGCAATTCTTTATTTGATGCACCATGTATGTGTATGTACATATGCGCAATCCCTTGCTCCAAAAAACTCCTGACAATGTGGTGCTTCGTTACAATAGTAACCTTGATCGAACGTTTCAAAAGAAATTTCAAATCAAGTGGCAAGGTCCTTTCTTCGTCTTAAACAGGTTTCCAAATGGCACATATCAACTTGCTGACTTGGATGGTACCCCACATAAAGCACGTGTGAATGGCTATAGGCTGAAGAAGTATATTGCAAGGTTGATGACTGTAATTGAGGATGAGCCTTATTTTGAAGAATTTTCTGATCATGTGGCTAATGATGAAGACGAAGTGAAGACTCCCTCATGTGGTTTACATGATCTCTTTTGTGCTATTGATCATGAATAATCCAACAGGCTGGGTGGTGGCAAACTATGTTGAGTGTATTTTTGACACCCCCTTTTTTGTAAATTTGTATATACAGACATGATGCCCGATGTCAAAAGGGTGTGTGGGATTTCTTTTTGTGGGTTTTTTTAGCTTGCTTTAGCAAGCACATGTACATGCACTGCAAGTCGCTAGTTTAGCGACAGTTGTCTGGCTATTGTAAGTGCCCGTGAGTGAGTTTTTTGAAGTGAGACTTGTATATAACTAAAACTCATGTACAAACTTAAAAAAGTTCATCAAAACTCCAAAAAGTTGCAGGTTTGAGCTCGTTGTGCCTTCTTGATGGTTTTTGTTGCAGTTTTTGCCCTCGCCTTGCCTACTCTACGTGTAGTCGTGTTGGGACAACTCCCTGTTCGCATCAATTTTGCATGTAGTGGTGTGTAGATTCAAATTTGGTCATCTTCACTTTTCTCGCCATTAATTTTTCAAGATTTCTCACAAGCAGGTTACGACTTTGCTGCAGGGTTATGGCTATGACAGCCTAGTGGCAAATTGTGTACAGGCAGATTGGGAGGGCATGTATCTATGATATGTGGAATTCATGTTGAAGTTGTGGATTTGTGATTTTAAATGGTGAAAGGGGAGGCCCTTATCTTCATATGCATTTGTCGGCGTGTGCTATAAATCCATGCTTTGGCAGGGCTTTTGCTCCTATGTGACATAGTCTCTTGGGTGGGCGACAACCAGTAAATTTCCAAGGGGACTACTCTTGTTGAATTTGTGGTGTTTCAAAGGGATTTCCCAAGCCTTTTGGTGTTCTTGTAGTTCTCTTTCAACGCTCTTGGGTGACATCGCTATAGAGGTGTTCCAGTTTGCTTGTTTTCCAACAACGTATGCTGCTTGACCGAATTGCCTGCGAGCACGTCTATTGGTTTGCAAGATTGCTGCATGTTGGCCAGCGTGAGAGTCCGATGAGTTGTAATTGGTAACAAATCGATCTTTAATAGATGGGTCACAAACTCACCAAATTCGGAAGTGTACTGTAAAGATATGTGTCTTGCACGTCACACAGCATGTTTGCATGGATTACAAGGACATAAGATCCTTGTTGAGAGATAGATGTTTCAATTGGACGGCCCCACATCATCGTCACTACTCATAATGAATGTAAAAACCTTATAGCCTTGACATAAATTTAATCTTCTATTGGCATCCTCCATCTCTCATCTCTCTCTCTCTCTCTCTCTCTCTCTCTCTCTCTCTATCTCAGATCACATTGTAAACCATCTCACATTCTCTAGTCATGTCCGATCCTTGCACACCTTGGTCTAGAGATGCATGGAGATCAGAACCACAAGGTTATAATCTCCTCTTTATTGGTCAATGCATATATTTGTTGGTACGAGAAATCTACACATCCACGTCTACATGACAATGCATGTAGTGGACAAAACCCCTTTGCCTCTTCTTTAGCTGTAGCAATTCACAATAGCTTAACATCTCTTCATAGTAGCTCCTTGTTCGAGGGATTATTGTGCATATTACATGTCTGCCTCCAATCTGAGTATCATGTTGTTGAAAGATTTCCAACTTAATGTCGCATCCCTGGAGAGGAAGAGAGAGATCACCATTGACCTAACTCTAAATTTAAACCATTGACCTAACCAAAATCTAATCTTAAATCTAACCTAGATCTAACCTAATCTTAAATCTAACATAAACATAAATCTAATCTAATCTTAAATCTAACTTAATCTTAAGTCTAACCTAACCTTCAAGTTTACCCTAATCTTAAATCTAACATAAACCTAAATCTAATCTAATCTTAAATCTAATCTAATCTTAAATCTAACATAAATCTAACTTAAACCTAAATGTAATCTAACCTAATCTTAAGTCTAACTTAAATCTTAACCTAATATTAAGTCTAACCTAATCATAAATCTTAACCAATTTTAAATCTAACATAAACCTAAATCTAATATAATCTTAAATCTAACTTAATCTTAAGTCTAACCTAATCTAAAGTCTAACATAAATCTAAACTAAAGCTAAATGTAATCTAACCTAACCTTAAATCTAACTTAAATGTATTCTAACCTAATCTTAAATTTAACTTAAATCTTAATCTAAACTAATCTTAAATCTAACTTAAATGTAATCTTAAATCTAGCCTAACCCTAAATCTTAGTATAACATTTCATTCCATGTTTTCTCTACTTTTTTAATCTATCTCTCTCTCTCTCTCTCTCTCTCTCTCTCTCTCTCTCTCTCTCTCTCTCTCTCTCTCTCTCTCTTTGTTTTCTCCCCTTATCTCGCTCTCGCTCTCTCTTTGTTTTCTCTCCCCCCCCCCCCTCTCTCTCTCTCTCTCTCTTTCTCTTTGTTTTCTCCTCTTATCTCTCTTTCTCTTTGCGCTCTCTCTCTCTCTCTCTCTCTCTCTTTTTCTCTCTCAATGTGTGTGTGTGTGTATGCATTCTTTGTTTATGCATGTGTGTATACATTTTTTGTACATTTAATGTGTGTGTGTGTGTGTGTTTTTTTTTTTGTTTATGCATGTGTGTACATTCTCTCTCTCTCTATCTCTCTCTCTCTCTATCTCTCTCTCTCTCTCTCTCTCTCTCTCTCTCTCTCTCTCTCTCTCTCCCCTCAAAGACACAATGTGTGTGTGTGTGTGTAGGAAATTTTATCTGACAAGAGTTTGAATTCGCAAACTATTGAGCCATACAATGGGACTAGAGACCAGTCAACATGTAAATAACCAAATCTTATGTATACATTAGATAACAAGTAGATAAAGCTAAGACTACACTTGATATTTAAACCTCTAACTGACATATAGTGTATTACAAGTTATTATCAAAGAATCATATACAAGGGTATATATCACTATACTGAAAAGTGAATGATCTTCTGTTATTGTTGCTGTTGTCATTGTAATCCCAAGGAAAGAATCTCTTCTCTGTCACCATCCAAGAATCACAAGCTCATCAGGATTTTCATAAATTGGGAAGACAAGTGTCAACGACTCCCTCCCCTTGTTATTAGTGTAAAAAACTACAACAAAAACTAACAACATATCATAGATCAAATATTAAGTTTAGAGAATGAGCCATTTATTTATAATAATGTTTACGCCATTTAATTCTAGAAAAAATAGGACAACATCTCCTTTGTAAATTGGATCAATTCTCAAAACTACAGTCAAATTCCATCTCATCTGAGATCCCCACTTGAGGATTAAGGCTCTTATACCAATCACTAATTTCAAAATAATTTACAAATATTTGATTCAAAAGTCATGCATTAATCCACCAAGAAAGGATAATATCAAAAAGCACTTTACAACTATGAGTTCATCACTATATACTTACCTTCATCACAAGTGAGTTTCGGCATATAAAGTAGAAGTACAGTTTAAGAGAGTTGATTTTTACTAGTATTGATAGTGAGTTGTACTGTATACTTACCTTCATCACAAGTGAGTTCCGGCATATAAAGTAGAAGTACAGTTTAAGAGAGTTGATTTTTACTAGTATTGATAGTGAGTTGTATTGTTATATCCTTCTTCTACTATGTTACGGCTATGCCTATGGTCTTGGTAGTCTTGAACACAAGATAAATTAGTGCTAAGCTAATAAAGTTAGATATGGCAGCATTGAACCAAAGCTACAATATCCTCACATCAAGTATAATGGGCACGGTTTCCCTGAATACAAGATACCAGCTTTCATTTATTTATAAGATGGTTAACATTCATATATATATTAGTCTCTGTATAAGAATTAATGTGTAGAAATTTCGGCCGCCATTCCATGGTAAACTGCTCCTTATGTTTAAAAACCAGTCAATGTCACCACTCCTTAAATTTCATCACTCCTGAAACCCTACATGCAGTATGTTTATTTTTCCAAGTTACATCAAGTATGTCTTTGTATAGAAATTTTGACAGTGTTTCCTTTGTATCTACTCAATATTTTCAAACAATCCAGTCCCAGCCCTCATCTGTGATACCCTCACATGAGGTTACTGTCAAAAAAGTGACAATCATTTCCAAGACCCCTTATCCCAACTAGATCAAGACAAATTTTGTAGACTTTTTCCTGCAAGTCTCAAAGTGAGCAAACCAAAAATAACAAAGATATTGAAGCGTAATAATAAGATTTACATATTCCAGATTAGACTTTGTAATTGCTAGCATGTGGTTGTGTGTGAATGTAGATCGCAAAGATTAACATTAATTTTCAACTATGCACAAATTATGCCAGTAATTTGCTTGTGCATCTAACCTTTTTACAAAAAATAATAGTAGAACATCCTCCAAATGCATTATAGGACCAAAAAATGCATTAAAAAACCAGTTCAAATGTTACACAAATACGCTTCCAAACCCTAAAGTCTGGTAGAATCACCACAAGTTCAATACCATGGCATGGAACATATGCTATGAGCTACATATAGGTAGGTAGTCAGGTAAATGCAATCAGATAAAGGTCAAAGTTCCTTAAATGTGACATAAAATTTTCCATAATACATACTTGCAGGCTTAATAATGCAGACCGATATTTAGAGAATCCAAAACTTTGAATGTACTGAATACCAGAAAAGACCAGTACCAATATCTTACTGAGCCTGTCAATATCTATTCAGGTTATACATCATCGAAGCCAAAAACGAGTAGATATATACTAAGGCACACCATGAAGTGCATGCATGAGGAAGCCGCAACCATGTAGGTTGTTTTTGATGTACAAATTAATCCGAAGCAAAAGCATTGTGTTCTTGGATTTTCTCATTAATTTTAGAGTGTTATATTGTTTTTAGTTACAACTTTTGTTTGGATTGTTTCGCTTGTTTTTGTTTTATCTTTCTTTTTAGTACATAGGAGTAGGGTAAGTAGAAACCAATACCATCAAATTTGGGCTAAAAGATCGGGGTTGAAAACCATATTTTGGCCAAATGACCATAACTCTGAAAAACTAAGAATTTGATGGTAGATGCTTAAAAGCTAATCAAAACTTAAAAAGTTGGTGTCCAAGGGCATTATCAAACTCATTAGAAGTAATTTGGAAAGTTTGACTAGGATCTATGGAAGAACACGGATCGCGATCCATGTACCTCAGAGGCCTTTTTGCAAAAAAGTTTTCAATGATACTCTTTGTTAGTAGAACATTTCTTTTACAAATTTTGGATGTAAGAAAACTTCAAAAATCACATCAGACTTGGCTGATAGGACAAAAACAACAAGAACAAAAATTTCAGACACAAAATTGGGCATAGCTTGAGATTTGTGATCCTAGTCCAAAAAAGTTGAAAAATAGCTTCAAAATAGCAAGGACTACAATCTGACCAAGTTTCATGTCAAAAGGAGGTCAAACATGGATTGCGATCCATGTACCTCATCATAGTTTTTGGCTGAGATTTCAGCAGCAGGTAGTTGAGACTTAGACAAACACTTCTTTTGGAAAGACTCATTGGCAAAAAAAATTTAAAAAGTGATCAAAAGAGCCAAAAATAGAGGATTGTCAAAAAGTGCCACAACAGACTCAAGATTTCACTTTTGGCAGGCAAAAACTTGAATTCAAAAAGGGTTTGTGAGCAAGCTACAAACATCATAAGCTATCAACTTACCAAATTTCAAGTACAAAAGTGATGGAACATGGATCGTAATCCATGTACCTTATTTGAGTTTTGGGACAAAAGCTTTACTAGTCTATAGCAGAGACTATTGTGAGCAATACTTCCCAAAGCAAGGTTGTCAAAATAGTTGAAAAAGTGGGTCAAAAGGGCCAAAAACTCTTCAAAGCAAAAATTGCAAGGTTAGACCTAGGGTTTCACTTTCTGATGAATTTTTCTTGTCCAAATCCAAAAAGATTTTGGGGTTAGCCCATAAATACCATCCATAAGTGGTTCAAATTTGGGATCAAAATCACTCCAAACCAAGGGTCGTGAAACATTTTTTGTGGACCCGGCCTTGGAACCTTTTCACATGCATAGTAACACGCTAACTCTAAATTTGAGAGGGATGATCACCCTAAAAA
>NC_140954.1:46527079-46822079 GCF_014529385.1 Adiantum capillus-veneris
CTAGATTGAAACCCAATTAGACACTAGAATAGAGAAGGCTAGCATATCCACCTTCTGAAGTCTAAAAAGAGAGACTAGAGATGTGCAAATGGCTCATAGAGACATCTCAAGCTCTAATAAAATCAAAGAAAAAAAATTATCCCTAAACAAAAAGTACTAATCCATGAAAGGGACAAAGAAATGGAAATGAATGATCAAATGAAGCTCAAAATAGAAACACCTTTGGACGTAAGGGTAGTGGCTAATACCACAGATGACTCCAAGTCACAGATGATGATTCAGTTCCAAAAGTGAACAAGCCATGGACATAAGCCTTTTGGAAAGAAATTAGGAGTGCAAATTATGGTAGTGTGGCTTTTAAGTTTGCACCTACCTATAAAAACAATATGGATCATGAGTTCTACCCTGGAGATATACAATCTTTGTACGGTGATGAAAGAATCGAAGCATCTGGGGAGAGTAAACCTAAAACACTAAAAATTTTTCCATATTTTATAGGGGAATACGATTTTTTTTTGAGGTTACAGTGGTACAATCTTAGCGGAAAGCCACACCAAAAATGATGGACACTAAGAGCCTGCATGAATTGATATCTACTCCTATACAATTCACGACTACTCTCTCAAAATCAGACCACATATATGTGGAGTAGTGGGCAAAAATCTAGAGCAGATGGGATTAAAAATTCCTCTTCAAGAAATCCCCTTCGATGATTAAATGGGTAAAATGACACAAGATAATTCAAAGTCAAAACCAATACCTATAAACAAGGTGAGAGATTATTGTGAAAGAGAAGAGGGAGATACCACCTTGCAATTGGAACACAAAGGGATCAAAACCACTGCTATACTTGATAGGGAGGTTGAAGTGGCCATTTCTACTTAACAAATATGGGAAAAATGGGAGAGATCAACTCTCGAAAAAACACGAATGAGATTGAAACTTGTAGATTCATTTTCGAGAGACCTCTAGAACAAATCATAGTATCCTCATGCGGCATAGAGTACCACGATACCTGTGCACTAGCCTAGATTCTGGAAAGAGCAACAAATTTGATGTCGTTTTAGGATGACCATTCATGCATCGACTTAAGATGGTGCAAGATTGGGGCTACAACCACATTTCTTGCGGCATAAGGATGTTACGATGAGGATCAACATCAATGACCATAGTTACAGAGCTGCCAATCAAACTCTTGTAGAGGATTTTGACTCAAATACGGTCCATGGAAAGCAAATACTTGCATGGATGCCAAACAAAACAAATATTTGGACATGCGGAGCATATGAGTGTGGGAGCCTAAAGAAATAAGATTGCATCCTAGAGAGATTATGAGAGGATGAGGATTATGTTAAAGAGCCATTTCTAAAAGATTTGTTTGAACCTTTTGGTTGTGACCAATTACTAGCTACTATAAATGTGTGCATACATGAAATAATGACTATAAAGTTTTGTGATGAGGATGGCCATGACATATCTTCCTATTTTATGATAAAGGTGTTGAAGGAAGCTAATAAAAATTGTGAGTATGAAAGCAAAATAGGGAAGAAAAATAATTTCATGAACCATGGTGCAAAAGCACAAACAAAGGAAGAAAAATGAACACAATAATATGTTATCATTGACATATCTAAAGAATCGACAAAAGTTGTTTTAAAGAAGCCAAGTCTAGAAAAGCACAATTGAAAACAGATGAAGAAGCAGCGTTTCCAAGTTCCACATCAGATGTTCAACAATTTCAAGATCAAGAGAAGAATATGAGTATGCCAAAAGATCGATTATCTCTTACAATGATCATATTTGACGTATGTGGGGAAATAAAACTCAAAATTACATAATTAGGTAAAATAGATCAATATGCAACAAAGAATCTAATGACTTATGGAATGTGGATAAAGATGAGAAAGCCACCAATCAAAGAGCTAGTGAAAACAATGTACATAAGTTCTAAAACACCAATTTTGAGCTTTGGCATGGAAAAAGCTGTACTCAATCTGAGTACCAGGGAGTTCAAGGACATTTCTTACATAATTGACTCCCATTACATCAAAGAAAGTCTGGTCTTGAAAAAGATTTGGATGAAAATCTTATTATGATAGCAACAAAAAGTTTCAATAACAACAATTGTAAAAGTCCCAATAGCAACTCAAATCCATGTAGCAAAGAGACAACCAACCATATAAAAAAAGGGTAAAGTATAAACTCAAGAAGATGAATCCCACAAGTCAACTTTATCTTCAACGAGTCTCCTTCAAACTTCCTACACAGCCTTGACATCAAAAGACAAAACATCAACAATCGAATGAGTACCTAAGAGAAAGATTATCAACCAGAGTTTCCATCACAACAAAGACTCCAAAAGAGGCTAAAGAGAATCAACCAAGAGTTAGTACCCAAAGAACACATCAAAGTCAAAGACCCTGTTTGGATACTCCACTCACAAATCCAACCTCAACAACCAAAGGTTATAGGGTGGGTAGCATCAAATGTGTTTTCGTGTTGTGACACATACATAGTGGGAACCAATGCTACAAGATCTATCTTGAAAATTTTAAGATACATAAGTATTTTTCCTATAATGTACATATGCATATCTAAGTATAATAATAAGCTTTCTATCTCATCCTATTATTTATCTTAAGGGTAACATATTCTTACTTTACCGCCACTAGAAAGTACTATGGGAAAAAACGTCAATAGTTCCACCTCTTTAACTTGGGGACAAAAAGCATTGGTTCTTTCTTTCTACTATCTCATTATCATCTCACACCCTAGCTAGAACTTCCAATATATATATATATTCTATTTATTTTTCTTATATTTCTTTTTTAAATAGCTAATAAGAAGGAATCAAATCCTATTGGGACACGACCTTGTATGATGATATTCAAAGATGCACTCATTTTAATGAATTATTAAGAGGATGATTACAAAACTTTATCAAGGAGATATGTCATGCTTTCATATTGCATGAGGTGTCCATTGAAATAAAGTGGAAGTTCAAGCTAAGGGGACTACAAAAAGACTCTTGCTGCCAGAAAGATACCCTATTTTGGTGAATGTTTTACACAACGTTCCAATCTGAATTGGGAAATGTATATAGAATAGAGATTGTAGCTTATGAGATGATTTTTTTGCTCCTATTTTACTTTTGGTTGAGGAGATATGATCAAAATGGTGGACCACAATCTGTCCACATCATGCAAGGACATCCCATTTCAAACTTTGCCAGTTCATGTTCACACTGGCTCTTCTCTTTCTTGTGAAACCCTTGGGGGTTCCCTTCACCTATAAAAGGGGATCTCTTCTTCCTTGAAAACGATTCATGAGGGAGTGAGAGGATCGATGTCTAATTATACCTAGGCATAGACATAAGCCTAAGCCCACACTTTCTCTTAGAGGAAGGCTAGCCAATCTTGCTCCTAGAGGAAGACTAGCCAATCTTGTAAGCTATCCTTGGAAGATCAACTCTAATCAAATAAGGTTTTGAAATTGGTGCATCAATCAAGGCTTGAAGTATTCCTTGTTCTTGTCTCTCCATCAAAATGGTGAATAACTCCCGAAGAGTTTCTCAAGTAAGATGTGTTTCACTTTGATACTTTTTTGGTTTCTTGCTGTTTTCTTTTTCATCTCTAATCCAACATATATCTCTAATTTCATCTCCCTCTAACCAAATTTATCTCTATCACTCTTAGAAAGTCATTCTCGCTACAAATTACAGGTTCTCCTTGTTACAAGTACATCTCTCCCCGCAATATCCTTATTGCCTACGGGAAAGAATAGGACCTTATTGCCTAGGGGAAAGAATAGGGCTTGGGAGGGAAAATTATTTTTTCTTCACTTCTCTCACATCTAAATTTTACACATACTAGAAATATCCCAGATGAATAATCCACACGATGTGGATTTCTATCACTTCCACTCTGTACAATTTATTACAATTAACATATGGATTAGCCAAAAAATACACTTTCAACACCGTATAGTATTTCTCTTTGGCCCAGAAAGGCTCAATGAAATACTTCTTTTAGTGGATCCTATCATACTACCCCTTATAGACTACAACTTTTGTTTTGACATAAGTGTAGTTATTTTGCTATGAACCAAGAGGATTTGTACACACAATTAATCCCAATCACTAGACATAACATAAATATTATGGTAAGCACAAAATTACAATTCCAAAGAAAAATTTGTAGCCTGTTTGGTCAGCAAAGATTGAACTCCATTAACTCATTTATTGACCCTTTCATATTACCCATGATATGATATGACCATAGCCTTGATGTTTTCATCTTTATGTTGTTTTGATATGTTGTTTTGTGTTCTTTCTTTGTGTGTGTGATTGCAAGAGAGAAAAAGTAGGGCTTCTTTGGTTGCACTTCCTTCCAAACACTAGACTTCATGGCATCTATGGTACACCTTCCTCACATAGTTTTTGGAGTTATCTCACAAACTCTCAAGTCAAAAGCCCAATGCTTCCCTGGCAAGACTGCAAACTTCTTGATATATTTTTAGTGAATCTGACACAAATCTGCAAGGGTAAGAGTTTGTGGTAACCATGGGTGATCACATGGAGTACCATGGTATGCATTTTGACCCAACAACAATGCAAATGTTTCAATAATTTGCAATGTTCATGCAACAACAACATGCCATTGAAAGAAGGGAGATTTCAACAACCAAAGACATACAAGCGGTTGTTAATAGATGTATCAGTTCAATGGAAAAGATGTAACCGAGTACTTGCATGAGTATGTGAAGGAGATGGAGCTGAATCACGTGTCAGAAGGTGAGATGATTCAAAGATTCGAGCTAGTTGTTGCTCCAAAAATTAGGGAACATGTTAGGGAAATTAAAGATGGGCATGGGAGAAGCTGGGAAGAACTCAAAGTAGCTCTAAATGAGGAATGTTGCATGGAGGACACTGAGAGAGTGACCATAAAGGACATTCTTAGAATGGGTATTCAAGACAAAGAAAATACTATCAATAACATAGCTACTCAGGGAATTTGAGCGGCGCTATACACAACTCACCAGGACAAAAAAAGGCCACACTAGATGCAAAGAAGACATATCTTTTCTTACAAGCTGCAGGTAAAGAGTTTCAAGAAAATTTGGAGCTTCTTCCTGAAGATAAAGATGATGAGAAAGGACTAAAGACATACTAGAATGAGTTTGAAGGTGCTGTCTCATTGGTTGTCAAATGACAAAGAAGAACGGACAAGATGGTAGTAAACACTACCAGTCCTTCCACCTCAACTTTTGACAAAATGGTAAAACCTAATTTTATAGGTTCTAAGTTTGATGAGTCCATGCTAGATGAGCTTGTGAAGGGAATGTTTGACTTGAAGATGAAGCTTGCAAATCTTGAAGAAAAAGGCCAACCATCAGGGCCACTTTCTAAGCAAAGACAACAGCTTAAAGAAGGCCTTCTTAATATATGTATTTGGTGTGATATTATAGACCAAACACCATTTTAGATGAACTGGGAAAATCCCAGAACTATGGGACTAATTTCAATGCCTATGGATTCTTATTTCCCATTATATTTGGAAAAATTTCATTTAATTTGGGAATGTGACAAAGAGATAGATTCTCAAGAAAATGGTGGTGTTGAGAAATACCTTTTAAATTTTTTCTTTTTATGTGGGTGTTTCAAAACACTTGATAAAAGAGATAGATTCTCAAGAAAATGGTGGTGTTTAGAAACACCTTTTAAAACTTTTATTTTTATGTGGGTGTTTCAAAACACTTCATAAAAGAGATAGATTCTCAAGAAAATGGTGGTGTTGAGAAACACCTTTTAGAATTTTTATTTTTATGTGGGTGTTTAAAAATACTTCATAAAATTATACATAAGCTGGGGAAATAAAACAATGAGCAAGATATAAAATGCTATTCAATTTCTCCTATTAAGCTAGCCTATGCCTTCTCCATGACATTTGATGGGATCTTGATTGTTTTCGCAATTTTTTCACCCCTTGGAGTCCATGACCATACAATTGTATCAACACACTCCCAGCGCTTTGAGTCAGCAAGATTACAGCACCAACTCTTTTTCCAACAATCCTCATACTGTTCTTGTATTGTGGGATTTCGTTTTCGATGTTTAGGTGCCCAATACTGAATCAAAACTTTCTTGTAGTTAGGAGATGATTTGTCTACATCAACGTTTGACTCTGCCACTCCTAGCCATATCGGATATTCAAGATCTGCGGGTCTCACAAGAACAAGATCCCCTTTTCTTACAACAATTTGAGGCCTAAAGGCCTCTTGTGGCCTTGCACTTTGAGGACCAACATAGTGATCATTCAATTCTTCATATCCTTGAAACTCATCTCTGTCTTCCTCTATCTCTTGCATTCTATGACTCCCTATAGTCTTTGGCCAAAATGTTGTATATTCACCAATGTGTTTATTGGTTGGTTGTTCAAGCTCATTGATTATGTTTTGCCAATAAGTGATAACAGGCTCCATGTATTTTGTGGAGTCATGGTACTTTCCCTTTAATAGAGAACATCTTTTCCAAAATTCAAGATATGACTTAATCCCTTGAATACCAAGCGGACTATCTCTCACATAGTCTGCTATAGGTACCACATCTGGACAGCTTGTTGGTAATTTTGGTTTTCCCTACTCATCTTTTTTCCACAACTCAATTCCCGACTCCTTTGGCATCCAATCGGGTGATTTGGGATGAATTTTGTTCTGCATTACTGGGACTTCACCTTGCATATAGAAACAAAATTGAAGTGGCTTAGAGTGTCTGACTAGAGCATCTTGTCCGTCACACATGTACCCTTGCACAAAGGATTTAAAAATGGGAACTTGTGTCATCAAAAATGGTGCTGGACCTGAGCTTTCACATTTTTGAAAATGTTCCATCAGATGTGGAAAAGTGAATGTCATTCCTGTTCGCAATCTTTCTTAGAAACTACTAAACATTGCATCTATGTCCTCATGTGTATGACCCACCATTAAGAATCCCAAATGCACGGTTTTGAAAACTCCTTTTGCTACTAACAAGGATAAGTATGCAAACAAATATCGATTTTTATTCTCTCCTGCACAGTTATCTAGCTGTAACAAAAGATTCTCAGCAATTTTTGAAATACAGGAGTGGATATGGTATCCACAACACATTGAGAGGAAGTTGATTGTATGTGTACAATATCTTCATTACATCCCTGGATGGCCAACGGTGGTGTCATTGTTGATGCATTCCTCTCACACTCTTGCTTCATTTTGTTTTGGAGGTCTAGAGCTCTCCTTGAGTTCAATGCATTGAATAACGTTACATTACTGCGTGGCATACCGTCATGGCATAAATCTCCTTGTCCATGGTTTTCTGTTCTTTCCAGATTCTGTAAGCATAATGCAAGGGAACCAATTGTAGCATTGGGATCTGAAGACCATAGACCATTAAGTGAGAAGTGACCATACATTCCATGACCATGTCCATGTGTTATCATACCTGTTAATGATACTTGCAATTGATATGCATTCACATAATCTTTTGAGTTCACACGCAACCTAGGTATTGCTGTCTTTTTTTAATCCATTTTATCATGTATAATGCATAAATACTTATCCTTTTGCAACTGGGAGAACTTACGCCAGGTATAGTACACATTCCTACAACTTTGTTGTTGCAACATGTGAATTCGACGTTCATCCTTCAAACGTGCAATCATCTAATCATCCTTTGTTGACTCTAGTTGAGACTTTATCCGACTACACACAACACATTTGGAGAACTCACTTGTTTTTGACAATGTCACATTAGCAAACTCTGTATTCCAAATCCTATTGAATGTCGTGCTAGACATTGGCTTGAGACTCATACTGTCAAGTGTTTTATTGACATCATGTAAAATGTCTACTTGCTTGTACGTGTTTGGTATTGCAAGCAAAGTTTCCCTAGTACCATCTTCCATGGTTCTACTCTTATGTGGCATTCTCTCCGAGTTTTCATCAACAAAAGAGCGCATCAATGCCCTTCCCATTTCTGTATGGTCTCTTCCTTTTCTCATAACACCATCATTACCATGCACTGAGCGTCTAACCCCATTCTCAAAATGTTCACGGTAACGATAAAATGATGTTTTTGGAATGCCATGAATTTCATACCAAGCTCTACTACAAACCTCACTGCCATTGAGGGCGAGCTTTTTGAAATGGGGCCTCTAAACCCAAACCAATGGGCTACCCTCACAAAATGTTCGTAAAGAGGTACGCACACTACTTGGGGCACCACCTTCTTTTGGGAGTGGAGAAGGAAACCAATAAAAAAAAATAACACTTGCACTCACCCACCCAAGAAACACACTTTGAAAACCCCCTTACTCTATATACACTTTGGACACTTGAACACCATCAACGATTATGCAACCCAATGCCGTGCATCAAAATGAAATATGCAATTTGTGGAATAGCATTCACCTTCTCCCCATAAGAATACCCATAATACATCCAAACTCTTCCTCTCTCAAGCACTCATCAAAAAAATCATGCGCGCAAGACTTGCCTCTCAAACACACAAGAGAATCACTTACATCAAACTAACACACTTTGCATAGAGAGCTCATCTCCATCTATGGAATGCCGTGACACAAATAAAATCACCATGAGAGGTAGCCACATGCATATGTAATGAAGCAAAAGAGAGTTGGAGTGAGAAATTTCTTTAGACCAATTGAATAAGTGTGGAGAAACAAACCAATGGTAAATTGAGAATAGAACACTTACCTGATTTCTCGCACACCTTTTAAGGGGAGGATAGACGCTGGCTAACCATCACGAATTGCGACACTTGAAAGTTTTTGAAGATGATTTCATGATCATTAACATAACCATGAGAGAGATCATGATGTATTTACAATTTATTGAGGTGCTACAAATGATTTATTGGGTTGATGGAGTAAGAGATTGTAGAATGGAGAGAGTGGAGAATAGAGTTGCACTTCCTCCAAAGAGGAGGGTTAGGAGGGAGGATGTGAAAGACGGAGAGTTGGGGTTTTCTCTACTATTGATCAAGAAACAACATGAAGTTGAAGATATAGGTGTGTGTGTCCTTGAGTCTCTCCAACTTGGGGCTATTTATAGTTGTGTAGGAGTGGGATTATGCTACACTTAATTAGAGTAAGTGATTAGACCTAATTAAGTGTCCTTTGACCACTCATTGAATATTGGACATAAAAGGGACTATTTATTCACCAAAAATATCATTTTAGACCGTGAAGGCTCCATAGGGGTGCATAATGTAGGTGGGCCCCACCATGAGGCCCTACGGGTGGCTCCTGCGGGGTATCTCAACTTGTCCGTCTTGGCATTTAGAAAGCATCTTTAGGTTGGTCCCATCACATGCAAGTGACCTTGAACACTCATTGCTCTTCTAGAAGATGAGTAGCGGAAAAATAAGATCTCACTCTCTTGATTTACTTGATTTACAGTTCCCTTTTGCTGCGAATCTGACAGATTTACACTATTTTGATCATAACTTTTTACCTGTAGCTCGGAATGACATGCTTCAAAAGGAAAAATTGACCTTCTCAACATGTTTGATATGAATTTGGACTATTCTTCACGCCCATGCACCAAGGAATTCGGTTTGGAAGGTCCACACTAGGCTAGGGAACCTTTTGCTTCAAAGTCTTCTTGTATGGGCCCTTTGCTTGTATGCATCCAAGGGGAATCATGCTTTTTCAAAAGGCTATGATGCTTAAACAAATAGAGGAGGGCCCAATATTATTTTCTTGTGAAAAGAATATACAATTGGAGTCTTTTTGAAAGGAGAGAAACTATATGTATATTCTTAAGAGATATTGGGCCACCTATGTAGGGGGCATAGAAGACTTGTAGAGAGGGACCATAATCTTTGGTAAAGACAAGTGGAGAGTTGATTTCCATGGGAATTTATCTATAAGGGGTGGAAGATGGATATATTATTTTTCTACTACTAATTCACAAGAGGTAAGAAAGTTTGGGGGTATATAGTTGGTTATTGTATGCTTATTCTATTTACAAAGCAAAAAGAAAAGGGTGGTAATATAAATATATGACTAAGTTGACATTTTTGGGAAGAGTATAATGTATGTGTCCCCACAAAGGTTAAACTAAGAGGGGAAATTTACTCTAGATAACTTAATAGCATAGAAAAATATATACACATACGAGGAAGAGGACGTTGAGTAGGCTGACAAATGTTGCAAAAAGATGGTTACCATTTTATGCCACTCACCATTAAAAGAAAACACATAGCATGTCTTTGTAGTTGTTTTGTTCTCACGCCATGCAGTCAACATTGTATCATACACATAGTTTGTTCTATTTTGCAAACTCTGTCCCCAAAATTCATTGCGCATAGCCATGACCTTATCTCGATTGGCATATTGACAACACCTTTTGGAACAACAATCTATGGTTGAAACAAGCTGGACAGATGCTAGAGATGCTTGATTGGATCTCTTAGAAGCTTTCACTGACATTTTTGGCTTCCTATTTACAAAGCAATATTTCCGCTTTTTTGAAATAGGCTCTACCAAATAAGCTGATTCAATGCATGTATCTTGTAACGCATGCATAGCATGTAGATCCTCATAGCATAACAATTCTTTTCCATCCATAGTTGTCACTCTCTTGATAGGCCAGCAAACTAGATTAATGCTGCATACACTAGCTTCTGCAGAAATAGTAGCCTCATCTGCATAGGATGTTTCGATACCAATACCAATGTTATCTTCACCTAGCACACCAAAGTTTACAGAGTCAAACGGACACACGTATATGACAACCCCTTCGGCTACTACATGTGTTTTGCTTTCATCCCAAAGTTGAACCCTCTTATCCTTCCAAACCTCTTTGTAGCTCATTCCATTACATTGTGCATCCAATGCTCCTTCTGCTTTGTTAGCCTCATGCATAGAAGCCCCTTTGTACTGCATCTCATTTATATGTTGCAACAACCCACTACTCCATTTCACAATACTATGAAAATCATCTCCCACTGTCAATGCATCCATTGCTGGAAAAGGGATGAGTGCTTTTATTTCAAAACACAAATCAACTGACATCGATACATTGCCTTCCCCGATAAGCATGCCAGAACAATATGCACTTGGATTTATTTCAAATACAGTCCCAATGGCAACCTTTTGTGTCGCTACAAACATGCACACTCTATCACCATGATTGAAATTAGCCATACCTGCAAGAAGATTGCAAGAATAATTGTTAAACAAACCGCTTGCAGAGTATATTGATTTACGTAGCATAAAGCATAACAAGTATGTATGTGGGTGTTTCATGAGAAGCACCCTGTGGCCTGAAGTTCATAGGGTTCCCTCTATGATACTAAGAATCTCTTTGTGCTCTATGCTCTATTGTCTATGATCTATGATCTATATTGACTTCCTATGGCACCTAGACCACAAGGCACCCTCATTGTTTCCAAAAAACCCTCATTGTTTTGCTATGGCCCCAGGGCCATAGCTCTCTATGCCGGTATAAAGCATATTTGCTCTATATTAGCTCCCTAAGGCCTAAAGGCCATAGGGTTGTCCTCAAGATCACCTCACGGAGTTTCATGTCAAGTATATATACATCCTATGGCCTTAGGGCCATAGGGAGTTTCATGTCAAGTATATATACATCCTATGGCACCCCATGACGCTAGGGCCATAAGATCTCCAAATGAAACATACGACAATGTTTGGCCCTTGAGCTTATACATTGCAACCCCATGACCCTAGGGCCATAGGATCGGCATATGAATACGACAATGTATGTCCCTTGAGCTTATACATTCCAACCCCATGACCCTAGGGCTATAGGATTTCCAAATGGAACATAGGGCAACGTATGGCCCTTGAGCTTATACATTGACACCCTATGGCCCTAGGGCCACAAGACTTAAAAACATACAAAAAGAAAACCTATGGCCCTAAGCCCAAGGGTGTGAGCATTGACACCCTATGGCTCTAGGGCCACAAGACTTCAAAACATACAAAAAGACAACCTATGTCCCTAAGCCCAAGGGTGTGAGCATTGACACCCTATGGCCCTAGGGCCACAAGACTTCAAAACATACAAAAAGACAACCTATGGCCACGATGTCAAAGGTGGCCAAGATTTCAATGCAGCCCCATGGCCCTAGGGCCATAGGATCTCTATATGGAACATGTGGCACCCTATGGCCCTTGATCTTATACATTGCCACCCCATGACCCTAGGGCCATAGGATTTCCAAATGGAACATAGGCAATGTATGGCCCTTGAGCTTATACATTGACACCCTATGGCCCTAGGGCCACAAGATCTCACAACATACAATAAGAGAACCTAAGGCCCCTAAGCTCAAGGGTGCAGGTTCAAGGGTGGCCAAGATATCAATGCAGCCCCATGGACCTAGGGCCATAGGATCTCTGTATGGGACATGTGGCACCCCATGACCCTAGGGCCATAGGATTTCCAAATGGAACGTAGGCAATGTATGGCCCTTGAGCTTATACATTGCCACCCCATGACCCTAGGGCCATAGGATTTCCGAATGGAACATAGGAAATGTATGGCCCTTGAGCTTATACATTGCCACCCTATGGCCCTAGAGCCACAAGATCTCACAACATACAATAAGAGAACCTAAGGCCCCTAAGCTCAAGGGTGCGGGTTCAAGGGTGGCCAAGATATCAATGCAGCCCCATGGCCCTAGGGCCATAGGATCTCTATATGGAACATGTGGCACCCCATGACCCTAGGGCCATAGGATTTGCAAATGGAACGTAGGCAATGTATGGCCCTTGAGCTTATACATTGCCACCCCATGACCCTAGGGCCATAGGATTTCCGAATGGAACATAGGCAATGTATGGCCCTTGAGCTTATACATTGCCACCCTATGGCCCTAGGGCCACAAGATCTCACAACATACAATAAGAGAACCTAAGGCCCCTAAGCTCAAGGGTGCGGGTTCAAGGGTGGCCAAGATATCAATGCAGACCCATGGCCCTAGGGCCATAGGATCTTTATATGGGACATGTGGCACCCCATGACCCTAGGGCCATAGGATTTCCAAATGGAACGTAGGCAATGTATGGCCCTTGAGCTTATACATTGCCACCCCATTACCCTAGGGCCATAGGATTTTGGAATGGAACATAGGCAATGTATGGCCCTTGAGCTTATACATTGCCACCCCATTACCCTAGGGCAATAGGATTTCCGAATGTAACATAGGCAATGTATGTCCATTGAGCTTATACATTGCCACCCCATGGCCCTAGGGCCATAGAATCTCCATATGGAACATGTGGCACCCTATGGCCCTTCAGCTTACATATTGGCACCCCATGACCCTAGGGCCATAGGAGCTCCAACTACAAAGTAGGGCAACGTATGGCTCTTGAGATTATACATTGTCGTGGACCTAGGGCCATATGATCTCCAACTGGAACATAGGGCTATGTATTGGAGCTTATCTATTGTCGCCCCTAAACCCTAGGGCCATAGGATTTCCAAATGGAATTTAGGGAAATTTATGGCTCTTGAGCTTATACATTGCCACCCTATGGCCCTAGGTCCACAAGATTTCACATTGCCACCATAGGGCCACAAGGATCTCACAAGATAGAAGAAGAAAACCCTAGGACATAGGATTTTCAGATGGAACTGAGTGCACGCTTTGATCCTTGACCTTCAACATTGCCGTCCTATGGTGTGAGCCCAGGGGTGGCTGAGGTGTCTTCATAATAATTTTGGCCATTCAAGGGATATCTGCAAGCGGCATAAATTTAAAAAATAATTAAATTTTTTTCAACGCTACGACAAACTTGTCATAATGGGTTTTCAAATACACTTATTGATATCGGACAAAAAGATAGCGCACAATTTTCGGGATAATTTTTTCAAAATTTAGCCATTTTTAGTGTATTTTTTACTATGCAGATTTTGATTCTGAAGCCAAATTTTGCTTCATGGGTGTCGTTCCACTCGTACTACAAAGATATGGACATTGACAAAGCCTTGCACCAATTTTTTTTTTCCATACTCTTTTATTTTTTTGTTGAAAAGCTCTTTCAATTTCGGAGCCGACGAGCTATGTCTCATTTTCGCACAAAGCCTAGAACTCTAGTAATCTCGACTGAGAACCCGTGAGAACAACCCCTACATTCAAAATTCGAATTTTGAATTTCTAACCTAACCTAACTAACCTTATCTCTCTCTTTCTCTCTCTACCACAATTTTTTCCGCGCTGTCTCTCTCTTTCTCTCTCTCGTTTCTTGCTCGAAACCTACACAGAAGGCTGCACAGAGCTTGTCTTTCTTTGTCTCTCTCTCCCTCTCTCCCTACGCATACATTTCTACGCCATCGTTGCGACGCGCACACAGATCTACGCGAAGCCATCGCCACAACCTTCAACAGAAGGACTGCTGTCGCGACCTCCCAAACGCAGATCTGTAAACATCATCGTCGCGGCCTCAACACACCTAAGTTACTGCTTGTTACTGTTGTAGCCGATTTTCATCAAACACAGATTTACTCAGAGGTAACCTGTAGAAACCCTAATCTTTTTTCTTAATTCAGTTTTAACTGTTCTTAATCTAATTACGTTTTAGCAGTGTTGTGAATCACCTCTCTCTAGAACAATAAACAAAAATCATTAATTACATCTCTAAAATTGTAAAACTGTAGACTGTAGAACTATAAAATAGAAGACACTAATTAGGGACCTAAATTTGTAAAATGAAAAACTCTTATTAGGGACCTAAATCTGTAAAACAGAAAACAACTCATAAGTGACCTAATATTGTAAAATTATAAAACTCTAATTGCAAAAATCTCTAATTACAACAAAAAATTATAAACCTGCAAATGCAAAAAGACAATAAGTACAAAAAATGATGAAACTATGGATACCTGTAATTGGGTTGTGGTTGGGCACACATTGTAAGAGGACGAGTAGAGCACGCTGTTGTATGAGGATGGATTAGGGTTCAGTTGCAGGAGGGTGGGGTAAGAAAGAGAGGGAAGAAGGTGGGAAAGAAAGTGTACACTATATGTGCTTGTAAGATATGGTGTAATATAGTTTCTTTAAATTCATTTGTAGTCACTAAAATAAAACTAGATATTGAATCTTTAGAAGGGCAGACAGGGTGTGGCTACATAGGGTTTCACCTCATACTAAAGAGTAACATATGGCCCTAAGGCACCCTATGAACATAAGGCCATAGGGTGGTCTCACATCGTACTATAGGGTGACCAATGTCCCATCTGGCCATAGGGTGACAATGTACAATCTCAAGGGTCATAGGGTTCCCTATGTTCCTATTGAAGATCCTATGGCCATAGGGCCATAGGATCTCCAAAACATATATATGGCACTATGGCCATAGGATCCCATGGTGCTCTATGTCTGATCTAGAGACCTTGTGGCCCAAGGGCCTTAGGGTGGCAATGTACAATCTCAAGGGCCATAGGGTTCCCTATGTTCCTTTTGGAGATAGGGTGGCACTAGGGCCATATAATCTCCAAAAGAAACATAAAGAACCTAGGGCCATAGGATCAAAGGGTGACCTATTGGAGACCTTGTGGCCCAAGGGCCATAGTGTGGGAATGTACAATCTCATGGGCCATAGGTTTCCCTATGTTCTTTTTGAAGATCCTATGCTCCTCGAGCCATAGGATCTCCAAAATGAACATATGGCCCTACGGACATAGGATCACAGGGTTCCCTATGTTCCTTTTGGAGATCCTATGGTCCTCAGGCCATATGGTTCCCTATGTTCCTTCTGAAGATCCTATGGCCCTAGCGCCATAAAATCTCCAAAAGGAACATAAGGAACCTATGGCCATAGGATCAAAAGGTGCCCTATGTTCCATCTTGAGACCTTGTGGCCCAAGGGCCATAGGGTGTATTTGTACAATCTCAAGGGCCATAGGGTTCCATATGTTTTTTTTGGAGATCCTATGGCCCTATATCCATAGGATCACAGGGTGCCCTACGTCCCATCTAGAGACCTTGTGGCCCAAGGGCCATAGGGTGACAACCTACAATCTGAAGGGCCATAGGATTCCCTATGTTCCCTAGGGTCACAAGGTGCCCTACGTTCCATCGGAAGACCCTATGGCCCAAGTGCCATAGGGTGGAAATGTACAATCGCAAGGGCCATATGATTCCCTATGTTCCTTTTGGAGATCCTATGGCCCTAGAGCCCTAGGTGCAGGGGGCAGCATGGTGCCCGTTAATATGCACCATGGTGTACCCTATGTACGTAGGCCACCCTCGGGCCCTTGGATGCCCTCTGTCCCATCTAAAGACCTTGTGGTCCAAGGGCCATAGGGTGAAAATCTACAATCTCAAGGGCCATAGGATTCCCTATGTTCCCTAAGGTCACAAGGTGCCCTACTTTCCATCTAAAACAATGAGGGAACCTTGTGGCCTTCGGGCCATAGGATCTCTATGTAGAGCATAGAGCAAAGAGTTTAGATGGCTTCTTACTACCATAGAGGGAACCCTATGGCCTTCAGGCCACAGGGTGTCAATATAGAGATAACAGAGGTTCTTACTAGCATAGAGGGGACCCTATGGCCTTCAGTCCACAAGGTCTCCTCAATATAGATAAAATAGTGTTTTTTACTGGCATAGAGATCACCCTATGGACTTGGGTCCATAGGCTGCCAAAAAACTTTCATGAATGGTTTCTTTAAAACATACAGGGCACCTTGTGTCCTTAGGGTCATAAGATGTGTAGAGCATAGAGAGGTTCTTACTAGAATACAGGGGACTCTATGGCCTGAAGGCCACAGGCTCCCAATATGGAGCATAGATCGGTTCTTACTAGCATAGAGAGACCAAATAGTGCTTGGGGCCATAGGATGTCAATTTAGAGGATAGAGCATAGAGAGCTTCTTACTACCATAGGGGGAACCCTATGGCCTTCAGGCCACAAGGTGTCAATATAGAGATAATAGAGATTCTTACTAGCATAGAGGGGACCCTATGGCCTTCAGCCCACAAGGTCTCCTCAATATAGAGAAAATAGTGTTTTTTACTGGCATAGAGAGCACCCTATGGACCTGGGTCCATAGGTTGCCGAAAAATTGTCATGAATGGTTTCTTTAAGATGTGTAGAGCATAGAGAGGTTCTTACAAGAATACAGGGGAGTTTATGGCTTGAAGGCCACAGGCTCCCAATATGGAGCATAGATTGGTTCTTACTAGCATAGAGAGACCAAATAGTGCTTTATACATGGGGCCTTAAGGTGTCAAAACAATGAGGGTTTTTTCAAAACAATGAGGGCACCTTGTGGCATTGGGGCCATAGGATGTCAATTTAGAGCATTTGAGCATAGAGCATAGAGCATATCTAGAGCTTCTTACTACCATAGAGGGAACCCTATGGCCTTCAAGCCACAGGGTATCAATATAGAGAAAACAGATGTTCTAGCATAGAGGGGAACATGTAGCCTTCAGCCCACAAGGTCTCATCAATATAGAGCAATAGTGTTTTTTACTGGCATATAAAGCACCCTATGGCCCTGGGTCCATAGGTTGCCAAAAAAACCCTCATTAAGGGTCTCTTTAAAACATACAAGGCACTTTGTGCCCTTAGGGTCATAAGATGTGTAGAGCATAGAGAGGTTCTTACTAGCATACATAGAACCCTATGGCCTGAACGCCATAGGGTCCCAATATAGAGCATAGATCGGTTCTTGCTAGCATAGAGAGACCAAATAGTGCTTTATACTTGGGAGCATAATGTGCCAAAACAATGAGGGTTTTTACAAAACTATGAGGGCACCTTGTGGCCTTGGGGCCATAGGATGTCAATATAGAGCATAGAGCATAGAGAGCTTCTTACTATCATAGAGGGAACCCTATGGCCTTCACGCCACAGGGTGTCAACGTAGAGAAAACAGAGGTTCTTACTAGCATGGAGGGGACCCTATGGCCTTCTGCCCACAAGGTCTCCTCAATGGCATAGAGAGAATCCTATGGCCTTGGGTCCATAGGTTGCCAAAGAACCCTCATGAAGGGTTTCTTCAAAACATATAGGGTGTGTAGAACATAGAGAGTTACTTACTAGCATAGGGGGGACCCTATGGCCTTCAAGCCATAGGGTGCCAATATAGAGCATAGATCGGTTCTTACTAACATAGAGAGACAAAATAGTGCTTTATACATGGGGCCATAGGATGTCAATATAGAGCATATAGCATAGAGTATAGAGAGCTTCTTACTAGCATACAAGGAACCCTATGGCCTTCAGGCCACAGGGTGTCAACGTAGAGAAAACAGAGGTTCTCACTAGCATAGAGGGGAACCTATGGCCTTCAGCCCACAAAGTCTCCGGGATATAGAGCAAATAGTGTTTTTACTAGCATAGAGAGCACCCTATGGCCCTGGGTCCATAGGTTTCCAAAAAACCATCATGAAGGGTTTCTTCAAAACATAGAGGGCACCTTGTGCCCTTGGGGTCATAGTATGTGTAGAGCATAGAGAGGTTCTTACCAACATACAGGGGACCCTATGGCCTGAATATAGAGAATATAGAGAATAGATCGGTTCTTACTAGCACAGAGCGGACCCTATGGTCTTCAGGCCAAAGGGTGCCAATATAAAACAAAGATCAGTTCTTACTAGCATAGAGAGACCAAATAGTGCTTTATACCTGGGGCCATAGGGTAACAAAACAATGAGGGTTGCTCAATGGCATAGAGAGCACCCTATGGCCCTGGGTCCATAGGTTGCTAAAAAACCCTCATGATGGGTTTCTTCAAAACATATAGGGCAACTTGTGGCCTTGGGGTCATCAGATGTGTAGAGCATAGAGAGGTTCTTACTAGCATACATGGGACCCTATGGCCTTTAGGCCATAGGGTGCCAATATAGAGCATAGATCGGTTCTTACTAACAAAGATCGGACCCTATGGCCTTCAGGCCAAAGGGTGCCAATATAGAGCATGGAGAGGCTCTTACTAGAATATAGGGGACCATATGGCTTTCAAGTCACATGGTCCCAATATAGAGCAAATAGTGTTTTTACTAGCATATAGAACATCCTGACCTAGGGGGATTGGTTGTCAAAAATCCATCATAGAAGGGTTCCTATGGCCTTCAACCCACAAGGTCTTCTCAATATAGAGCGAATAGTATTTTTCATTGGCATACAGAGCACCCTTGGGGCCCTTGAGGCCAACCCTATGGCCTTTAGCCCTTAGGGAGCTAATATAGAGCATGGTGCTTTATATCGGCATAGAGAGCTATGGCCCTAGGGCCATAGCAAAACAATGAGGTGTTTTTGGAAACGATGCTTGGGGCCATAGAAAGTCAATATAGATCATAGAGCATAGAAGATAGAGCATAGAGCACAAAGAGATTCTTAGTAGCATAGAGGGAACCCTATGACCTTCAGGCCACATGGTGCCATTATAGAGTAAACAGAGGTTCTTACTAGCATAGAGGGGACCCTATGGACTTCATCCCACAAGGTCTCCTCAATGGAGAGCACCATATGGCCATGGGTCCATAGGTTACCAGAAAACCCTCATGAAGTGTTTCTTTAAAATATTGTGGCCACCTTGTGGCCTTGGGACCATAGGATGACAATGTAGAGCATAGAGAGGTTCTTACTAGCATGCAGGGGACCCTATGGCCTTCAGGCCACATATTTCCATATGGTGTTGGTGTAGAGGCTCTAAAGGGGTATTTATGCCATTCAAGGGATACTTATTTGAGGGTCCTCTAATGTCATAAGGGAACATGTCATCACACTACCATAGAGTGGCCTAGGTACACTTGTAGAACCATTTTGTTGGCACCCTTTGGACCTAGGACCACATGGTTTAACATAGAGGTGACTCTATGTCCCTAGGTCCATATGGATGTAATAATATCCATCTTGTCTAAATATATGTCATTATTTTTACAGAAAATGTCTCAGAAGAGAAAGTCAAAGTCAGTTGATGCAACAGGCTCAACACCAAGTTCTTGGTATCTAGATTTTCACTTACCAAATGGTGGAAGTGATGAGAAAGTCCACTTGTTCTTTCAAGATAAAGAGCAATTTCCCTTCAAGGACTCTGGTATTGTCAAGGAGATAAAGAAAGATTGTTCAGATCTTGAAATGTCTCCATGCCTTGGAGTAAAACTACTCAATGGTGACTCCTACTTGTTGGAGCCTGTGGCCTTTGCTCAAAAATTGGTGAAGGTTGATTATGAAGGAGTGAAAATGACAAAAGCAGGGTGGGTGGAGCTTCAAGACGACACTCCAAGTGAGAACTTTATAGACTTATATATTGAGGGCTTTAAGAAATTCAATCAATATTTAGGTAAATTGAGCAGCACAAAGAAGAATAAGAAGCGAAAGAGTGAAGAAACATGTACAGCAAATCAATCTAAGACGCTCAAGGAGAGTCAGACTCCCTCACTTGGAGAAAATAGTGGAAATGTGGCCGAAGAAAATCTTTCAGTTATACCCTTACAGACTCAAGAAGCAGGAGATTCTAGTGGACTTGCAACCCTAACAGTTGGAACCCCCTCAGTGGCAGTGGTTGTGAACTCAGCATCCTTAGCTGTGTTGGACTCTATTATACAGCCCAAAGAAAAAGATCTTGATAAAGAAGTTGCCAAAACTTCTAAGAGTGGGCTAGATGGATACGTCAAAATTGACCACTATTTTAAATTTGGTGTACAATTTACCCAATTGATCCCATTTGAGCAATGCAACCTTGCACCAGAAGGCTATAGATGCAGACCATTGTCAGATGTATATGTGAAATATCTCTTGAAGCAATTTGTAGGGCACTGTAGGCCAGTCTCTAGTGCAGCAGACTTGATGCCGTATAACCCAATTACAAAAATGCCTTTACAAATAGCTGAAGTGCATGGAGACAAGCTATCAACATACCACTACTGGATTCTAGCTGGTCAGCATTCCATCATAGCGGCTAGAGCTTTTTTGCGTAACAACAACACTAAGTATGCTTTGAGAAAAGAGTTCTATAAGTTTAGAAATGCAAGGATAGTGGTAGACGCTCCAAAAGAGGTTGCTGTTCGAATTTCCAAAATGGAGAACATGGAGAGAATAACAGCAATGAAACACCAGCCTTATGTGGAGGTCTTGAAGCATGGCCGTAGTCAATGGCTTGCATATTCTAAACCAACAAAACCCAAGGCAGGTGTTCCTGTCGGTCATCCAAGTCGAGAAGGTGGGATGTAAGTTCCACTTCCCTATGCTTGTTTTGTTACAAATATTCTTGAAATAAAGTTAATTTTCTTTTCTTTATTTTGAAGGCCTTTGTAAATGTGGCGAACATCGTGTTCAACCATAAATCATTTGCCAACAAAGAAGCACACATGGTCATGTACGATGATGAAATCTATGATCAGTGGATACACATCTTGGAGAAGCATCAGACATCAACTGCTCGTGGGCGACAACTAAGCATAACAACCTTTAGATGCCTAGCTGGTTTGGAAGATAATGATGTCAAGCTACTACAACAAGAGCTGGCAGATGAGAAGATCTGCTTAGTGAAACAACCACGTCAACAAGCGAGCATGCTCGACCTCACTGCACGTGCAACGGTCTTAAAGAAGACCAGGGTTTTTGAGCCTCAAATGTTGATGGCATTTAAAAATATATATCCATCAGCAATAGCAGTTACTTCATGGGATAAATGTAAGTCTCATTATAACATTACAGATGAGATTTACAAATCTCTCTTCACGAGTTGTACGAAATGGCTAAATCTCCTACTACAAAAAGGAAAGGAGAAAGAGCCAATTCCTGAGATCACTAGGGGATATGTGCAGTGGATCATTGCACAAAAGAATGGCACTTCTAGTTTGTAATTCATTCTACCATGGACAATCAAGTGTGCTGGAAAGAATTTGGAAGGCATTGAGTTTCTCTGCAGTGAGAATAGCTCTAAAATTCGTGTTGGTGTTTGCATCATAGACACAACACACAAAAGTCTTACATCTAGTGGTTGGAGTGCTGCCCAATTTGGTAAAGTAATTGATGGAGTATGTGGTGTAGCACATCAACCATCATAGTTTTTAATTGCTGGCTTAGTCAAGTATCAGCATGCTGCTTCCCTAGAGAAGGCAATTTTTGAAAAAGCTAAATGGTATGAAATGCACGTTCTACCTTTGAGCTCCTTAATGGGATCAGAGACCATCCAAACATGTGCTCTTCGCGAAGTAGTTTTTGGGGTTTGGGCATTTTTCTGTCAAGGAGAGTAGTACACCAACTACTCTAGTGTTAAAGAGTCATTGTTGGAGCCAATGCATACTCTCTGCATCAATGACGACGAGTATGATGCTGTGACCACGGCCAAATCCTTTTTTGTACGTCGCGCAATCAAGTGCATCTTTCTCAAACAAGATGATCAAGTGATAGACATCTTCTCATTAGGCTATGGGACTAAAGAGGCACTACAACAACAGAGAAAGGTGATATCAGTTGCATGTAGTAGTGATCAAATGACGCAATTGGAATCTCTTTGCCATTCCATAGTGGAAGAAGACCTTGATCTTAGAAGGTGGGCAGGTGTGGATAACACAGAGAAATTCAATGCCAAGGATTCAGAGGAAGAAGAAATTGAAGAACCATTGGATGCAAGTGCTGAGGCCATTCTAGAAAGTCTACAGGAAACAGGTTAAGCTAGCCACCCATGATATTACATTACTGATATTTAGATTACTATTGTTGTCATTTTATTTTATTTGTCCCATCTCAAATCTGCCCATGATGTTAAAAACATTGATGTTTGGCTCGTTATTGTTCTCAATTTATTTTCTTTGAAAAAATGTGAACTTGTGAGTTTGAGTTTTTTCACAATAAATGAATTAGACTTAAGTGTATGATATTATATGGACATGTTTTGGTAAATAGAATTCTACATTTATATATGGTCATAAGATATATATTATGTAATACTTTAAAGTTAATTGATCATATGAGGTTTGGGAAGATTACACTATGACTTGAGGATCATAGAGTTCTTTGTAGACATGACACCCTATGGCCCTAGGGCCATAGAATCCCCCAAAAGAAAATGGGATACCCAACAACCTTACAGATGTAGGGTGATTACATCAAGTCTCTAAAAGGGCACATAAGCATCTGGGTTACTCTATAGCCTTAGGCCCATAGGGTGTCAATATAGAATCCCCCAAAAGCATTTGGATACCCTACAATCTTACGGATATAGGGTGATTACATAGAGTCTTTAAAAGGGCACATAAGCATTTGGGCTAGTCTATAGCCTTAAGGCCATAGGGTGTCAACATAGCTATCCTACAATCTTATGTATATAGAGAGATTACATAAAGTCTCTAAATGGGCACATGAGTATTTGGGCTATTCTAGAAGGAAACATGAGTTATCCAAGAGCATTTGGGATACCCTAAGGCCTTAGGGCCATAGGGTGGTGACATAGAATCTCCACAAGGGCACTTAAATCACCCTATGGATGCAAATCACCTAGCTCTTATGGACACATCTTATAAAACATCACATGACACCCTATGGCCTTTAGACCATAGGTTGGTTATTCTAAGTCACCTAAAGACTCTTTAAGTGTTTCAAGAACATTTTTCGTTGGCCTTATATCTTGTGTCCATATACATTAGGGACATATATTTCTTATCTTGTGATTAAGGTTTAATATTCTATTGAGAATGAAATAAGCTAGAAAAAACTAAAAAGTATTTAGTCCTCAAAATTCCTAAATGAGAGTTTGAACAATTGATGTATGATCATTTTTTGTTGGGTGTAAGTTCTTCTATCGTGAATTGATGGTGTAAGCGTTTGAAATAATTATCTTTGTATTGCAACTAACTAGATTAAACATATTTTCTTTGAAATAATTATCTTTGTATTGCAACTAACTAGATTAAACATATATTCAACATTTGTTGTAAATGCCAATTATTTGCTTAGATAGTAGTATAAATGGTTATTGAAGCATTTGTCCTTTGGATTATGTGAAGATCTAGTTCTTTGATTGTAACAAGATTTTATTCAAAGATATAAAGTGCGAGTATTTTGTTCCAAACTATGATTTTGTTTCTCTTCTAGATGATGCAGAGAATTGGAATTTATATCTTGAATTTTTTTCAATAGAGAGAAGCTAGGACTAGTAGAATTTTTTAGCTTGTCATGTAGCAATCGAAACATTGTATCAAGGTTTATTGCAAAGAAATGATTGTATGATGTATAACCATTGTTTAAGTTCGTAAATTGGAAGTAGAAGGCAATGCAAGTTCCAAAAAATGTGCAATGCCATAAGGAGAATCCAACACAAATACTTTTGCCCCTCAACATTTGTAAATCAAAGTGCATAGTGAGCCGGACCTTCCATCCACCAACAGATCGATGCATTTGTGAATTAAAGTACTTGAAATTTTGATTTAAATGTTTCAATGTTATGATGATATTTGAACGCAAAGACCCCTTCAACTGTGTGGTAAAGCAACAAATGTATGATGTATAATAATGATTCAATTTTGTATATCGTGTTGCATATTTACCGCATTTTTTAGCTTACACAATTTGCTAGCATAGAGGACACCCTATGGCCCTAGGACCATAGGATGCCATCATATCCCATGTACACTTTCTCTTTCACCATAGAGGACATCTTATGGATCTAGGGTCATAAGACGCCAACATAGTGCATAAACAACTTCTTATAAGTATACACGTAAACATAGTGCATAGAGGGAATTTTACTAGCATAAAGACCGCCCTATGGCCTTGGGACCAAAGGGTGCCAACATAGAGCATAGAGGGCTTTTTATTAGCACCTTGTTGCCCTTGAGACGCCATAGTGCCAATAAAGTGGTTTTTGTATATATAGTAGAGAATTCTCACACACATGATACCTTGGTCACTATCTAGCCCTTGGACCATATGATAGTAGCATCGAGGACACCCTATAGCCCTAGGGTTTCCTTCCATCTCTAGGGCCATACACTGCCAACATATAGTATACATGGTTTCTTCATAGAGCAAACCTTTTAGTCCTACACTATAGAGTCGAAACCTAGACCATATAAAGTATCCTACTACCATAGAAGGCACCCTATGACCCCGAGGCCAAAGAGTACCAATTTAGGGCATAAAGAGTCTCTTCCTAAGTTGAATGGCACCTTGTGGCCCTAGGGAGCACCCTATGGCCCCAGGGCCATAGGGTGTCAACATAGTCAAATGGGGTGTAAACTTAGAGCATAGAGGGTTTCTTAGCATCATGGAGGACACCCTGTGTCCTTGGTGCCATAGGGTGCAAACATATAGCATGGAGGGTTTCTTGCTAGCATAGAGAGCACCCTATGGCCTTGGGGCCATATGATTCCAACAAAGAGCATAAACAGTTTTTTGATAGCATAGAGGATAGCTTATTTCGCGAGGGCCATATGATACAAAAATAAAAGAGTCTTAAAGTCATAGAGATATCTACAAAGAGAACTGTATGGTCTGAAGGCCATAAGAAACTTAGTCAAGGAAATCATCCAATGCAAAAAGATCATGGAAATAGAAAATGAGACTTCTGCTATAGAGCTTAAAGGCATAAATGTTTCTCCAAGTATACTTCTAGGCGCTACCGTCATGGACAAAGAACTAATGTAGCTAGATAAAGATTAGGACTCTCTAGACAATAAGAAGCATAAAAATAAATCCATTTTAGATGTGTTTTCAGTTAGTAAATTTGCTATTTGCGATTAGTTTTTTCTAAGAGTTTGACAAAAAAGAGTTATCAAAATGTAGATACTTTGGAATCTAAAATTAGGTGTTCTTTAAACTTGCAGTCCTTCAACAAGATATTGCGGCTGACAAAGTTTTACTCGAGATTGTTGGTATAGAGGATGCTAATGCCATTGACCCTACTGAGAAAGATTCTATCAATCTCCATGTCAACCAAAGAGTTTCTGATGAAGATGACAAGAATCTACAAGTCTTTGAAGGTCAACTGCTACAACGACTGGAGATAAATTTAAAGAGTAATCCAATGGAAGAAGACAATGAAAGTTCTAGAACATGTGCAAGGGAAGAAGAAGAATCCAATGAAAATATTCTAGTAGCCCAAGAGTTGGGAATTGGATTGCATGACACCACAATGGAAGTAGAAGGTTTTTTTTTTCTTCTCTAAAGCTCTTTCAATTTTGGAGTTTTAACTTACACATTTTGCTAGCATAGAGGACACCCTATGGCCCTAGGACCATAGGATGCCATCATATCCCATGTACAATTTCTCTTTTACCATAGAGGACATCTTATGGATCTAGGGTCACAGGGTGCCAACATAGTGCATAAATGGCTTCTTATAAGTATACACGTAAACATAGTGCATAGAGGGAACTTTACTAGCATAAAGATCGCCCTATGGCCTTGGGGCCATAGGGTGCCAACATAAAGCATAGAGGGATTTTTATTACCACCTTGTTACCCTTGGGACACACATGATACCTTGGTCACTATCTGGCCCTTGGACCATATGATAGTAGCATAGAGGACACCCTATAGCCCTAGGGTTTCCTTCCATCTCTAGGGCCATACACTGCCAACATATAGTATACATGATTTCTTCATAGAGAAAACCTTTTAGTCCTACACTATAGAGTCGAAACCTAGACCATATAATGTATCCTACTACCATAGAAGGCACCCTATGACCCCGAGACCAAAGAGTACCAATTTAGGGCTTAAAGGGTCTCTCCCTAAGTTGAATGGCACCTTGTGGCCCTAGGGAGCACCCTATGGCCCCAGGGCCATAGGGTGTCAACATATTCAAATGGGGTGTAAACTTAGAGCATAGAGGGTTTCTTAGTATCATGGAGGACACCCTGTGTCCTTGGTGCCATAGGGTGCAAACATATAGCATGGAGGGTTTCTTGCTAGCATAGAGAGCACCCTATGGCCTTGGGGCCATATGATTCCAACAAAGAGCATAAACAGTTTTTTGATAGCATAGAGGATAGCTTATTTCGCTCGGGCCATATGATACAAAAATAAAAGAGTCTTAAGAAGGGAACCTAGGCCACTAAATCACCATGGGGCCATAAGGTGGTCTTTGTGGGGAATGCTCCTAGAGGGATCATTGTCTATCCTATGGCCTTTGGGCCATAGGCTACCAACATAGAGTTTAGATGGTTTCTTACTAACATAGAGCTCACCTTGTGGCCTACGGTCTTTAGATGCTAATATATAGTTTGAATGGTTTCATACTAGGCGTAAGGGGCACCCTATGACCCTGGGGCCATAGAGTGTCAATGTAGAGCGCAGAGTTTTCCTTTCTAGCATAGAGGGCACCATGTGGCCTAAGAGCCATTTGATGCACCCTATGGCCCGAGGGCTGTAGGTTGCCAATGTAGACCATAGAGGGTTTCTTTCTAGCATAGAGGGAACCTTGTGGCCTAGGGGCTATTTGGTGCTCCCCTAGAGCATACAAGGTTTCTTAGTAGCATTATAAAGGGTACCTTGTGGCCCTCAAGTCTCCATAGGGTGCCAACATAGAGCGTAGAGGGTTTTTCTTACTAGCATAGAGGACATCCTATGGCCTTGGGGCCATAGGGTTTCAATATTGAGCATAGAGGGTTTCTTACTAGCATAGAGGATACCTTGTGGCCCTAGGTCCATAGGGTGCAAACATAGAGAATAGTGGATTTCTTACTATCATAGAGGGTACCTTGTGGCCCTAGGTCCATAGGGTGCAAACATAGAGCATAGAGGATTTGTTACTAGCACATAGGGCACCCTATGGCCCAAACGCCATAGAGTGATAACATGTAGCATAAAGGGTTTCTTATTAGCATAAAAGGGAGACCTTGTGGCCCTTGGGTCATAGGGTGCCAACATAAAGCATATATGGTTTCTTACTAGTGCTCATAGAGGGCATCTTGTGGCCTTATGACAACCCATGGCCTTAGGGACATACGGTGACACATAAAAAAAGTACCATATGGATTTTAACGCATATATCTATTTATATGTTGAGACCTCCCAACAATCCTAACCCTATGGCCTTGAGGCCATAAACAAACATATTTTGGATTATCTTAAAGTCATAGAGATATCTACAAAATGAATCGTATGGCCTGAAGGCCATAAGAAACTTAGTCAAGGAAATCATCCAATGCAAGAAGATCATGGAAATAGAAAATGAGACTTCTGCTATAAAGCTTAAAGGCATAAATGTTTCTCCAAGTATACTTCTAGGCACCACCATCATGGACAAAGAACTAATGTAGCTAGATAAAGATTAGGAATCTCTAGACAATAAGGAGCATAAAAATAAATCCATTGTAGATGTGTTGTCAGTTAGTAAATTTGCTATTTGCGATTAGTTTTTTCTAAGAGTGTGACAAAAAAGAGTTATCAAAATGTAGATACTTTGGAATCTAAAATTAGGTGTTCTTTAAACTTGCAGTCCTTCAACAAGTTATTGCGGCTGACAAAGTTTTACTCGAGATTGTTGGTATAGAGGATGCTAATGCCATTGACCCTACTGAGAAAGATTCTATCAATCTCCATGTCAACCAAGGATTTTCTGACGAAGATGACAAGAATCTACAAGTCTTTGAAGGTCAACTGCTACAACGACTGGAGATAAATTTAAAGAGTAATCCAATGGAAGAAGAGAGTGAAAGTTCCAGAACATGTGCAAGGGAAGAAGAAGAATCCAATAAAAATATTCTAATAGCCCAAGAGTTGGGAATTGGATTGCATGAGACCACAATGGAAGTAGAAGGTTTTTTTTTTCCTTCTCTAAAGCTCTTTCAATTTCTGAGTTTTAACTTACACATTTTGCTAGCATAGAGGACACCCTATGGCCCTAGGACCATAGGATGCCATCATATCCCATGTACAATTTCTCTTTTACCATAGAGAACATCTTATGGATCTAGGGTCACAGGGTGCCAACATAGTGCATAAATGGCTTCTTATAAGTATACACATAAACATAGTGCATAGAGGGAACTTTACTAGCATAAAGATCGCCCTATGGCCTTGGGGCCATAGGGTGCCAACATAAAGCATAGAGGGATATTTATTACCACCTTGTTACCCTTGGGACACACATGATACCTTGGTGACTATCTGGCCCTTGGACCATATGAGGACACCCTATAGCCCTAGGGTTTCCTTCTATCCCTAGGGCCATACACTGCCAACATATAATATACATGGTTTCTTCATAGAGCAAACCTTTTAGCCCTACGCAATAGAGTGGAAACCTATACCACATAATGTATCCTACTAGCATAGAAGGCACCCTATGACCCTGAGGCGAAAGAGTACCAATTTAGGGCATAAAGGGTCTCGTCCTAGGTTGAAGGGCTCCTTGTGGCTCTAGGGAGCACCCTATGGCCCCAGGGCCATAAGGTGTCAACATAGTCAAATGGGGTGTATATGTAGAGCATAGAGGGTTTCTTACTATGATGGAGGACCATATGTGTCCTTGGTGCCATAGGGTGCAAACATATAGCATGGAGGGTTTTTTGCTAGCATAGAGAGCACCCTATGAGTTCCCTATGCACTTGGGGCCATATGATTCCAACAAAGAGCATAAACGGTTTTTTGATAGCATAGAGGATAGCTTATTTCTCTGGGGCCATATGATACAAAAATAAAAGAGTTTTAAGAAGGGCACCTAGGCCAGTAAATCACCATGGGGCCATAAGGTGGTCTTTGAGGGGAATGCTCCTCAAGGGTTCCTTGGCTATCCTATGGCCTTTGGCTACCAACATAGAGTTTAGATGGTTTCTTACTAACATAAAGCTCACCTTGTGGCCTACGGTCTTTAGATGCTAATAGATAGTATCAATGGTTTCATACTAGGCGTAAGGGTCACCCTATGACCTTGGGGCCATAGAGTGTCAATGGAGAGCGCAGAGTTTTCCTTTCTAGCATAGAGGGCACCATGTGGCCTAGGAGCCATTTGACGCACCCTATGGCCCGAGGGCTGTAGGTTGCCAATGTAGACCATAGAGGGTTTCTTTCTAGCATAGAGGGAACCTTGTGGCCTAGGGGCTATTTGGTGCTCCCCTAGAGCATACAAGGTTTCTTAGTAGCATTATAAAGGGTACCTTGTGGCCCTCAAGTCTCCATAGGGTGCCAACATTGAGCGTAGAGGGCTTTTCTTACTAGCATAGAGGACATCCTATGGCCTTGGGGCCATAGGGTTTCAATATTGAGCATAGAGGGTTGCTTATTAGCATAGAGGCTACCTTGTGGCCCTAGGTCCATAGGGTGAAAACATAGAGAATAGAGGATTTCTTACTATCATAGAGGGTACATTGTGGCCCTAGGTCCATAGGGTGCAAACATAGAGCATAGAGGATTTTTTACTAGCACATAGGGCACCCTATGGCCCAAACGCCATAGAGTGATAACATGGAGCATAAAGGGTTTCTTACTAGCATAAAAGGGAGACCTTGTGGCCCTCGGGTCATAGGGTGCCAACATAAAGCATATATGGTTTCTTACTAGTGCTCATAGAGGGCATCTTGTGGCCTTATGACAACCCATGGCCTTAGGGACATAGGGTGACACATAAATAAAGTACCATATGGATTTTAAGCCATATATCTATTTATATGTTGAGACCTCCCAAAAATCCTAACCCTATGGCCTTGAGGCCATAAAAAAACATATTTTGGATTATCTTAAAGTCATAGAGATATCTACAAAGAGAACCGTATGGCCTGAAGGCCATAAGAAACTTAGTCAAGGAAATCATCCAATGCAAGAAGATCATGGAAATAGAAAATGAGACTTCTGCTATAGAGCTTAAAGGCATAAATGTTTCTCCAAGTATACTTCTCGGCACCACCATCATGGACAAAGAACTAATGTAGCTAGATAAAGATTAGGAATCTCTAGACAATAAGGAGCATAAAAATAAATCCATTGTAGATATGTTGTCAGTTAGTAAATTTGCTATTTGCGATTAGTTTTTTCTAAGAGTGTGACAAAAAAGAGTTATCAAAATGTAGATACTTTGGAATCTAAAATTAGGTGTTCTTTAAACTTGCAGTCCTTCAACAAGATATTGCAACTGACAAAGTTTTACTCGAGATTGTTGGTATAGAGGATGCTAATTCCATTGACCCTACTGAGAAAGATTCTATCAATCTCCATGTCAACCAAGGAGTTTCTGACGAAGATGACAAGAATCTACAAGTCTTTGAAGGTCAACTGCTACAACGACTGGAGATAAATTTAACGAGTAATCCAATGGAAGAAGACAGTGAAAGTTCCAGAACATGTGCAAGGGAAGAAAAAGAATCCAATGAAAATATTCTAGTAGCCCAAGAGTTGGGAATTGGATTGCATGAGATCACAATGGAAGTAGAAGGTTTTTTTTTTTCTTCTCTAAAGCTCTCTCAATTTCTGAGTTTTAACTTACGCATTTTGCTAGCATAGAGGACACCCTATGGCCCTAGGACCATAGGATGCCATCATATTCCATGTACAATTTCTCTTTTACCATAGAGGACATCTTATGGATCTAGGGTCACAGGGTGCCAACATAGTGCATAAATGGATTCTTATAAGTATACACGTAAACATAGTGCATAGAGGGAACTTTACTAGCATAAAGATCGCCCTATGGCCTTGGGGCCATAGGGTGCCAACATAAAGCATAGAGGGATTTTTATTACCACCTCGTTACCCTTGGGACACACATGATACCTTGGTGACTATCTGGCCCTTGGACCATATGATAGTAGCATAGAGGACACCCTATAGCCCCAGGGTTTCCTTCTATCCCTAGGGCCATACACTGCCAACATATAGTATACATGGTTTCTTCATAGAGCAAACCTTTTAGCCCTATGCAATAGAGTGGAAACCTAGACAACATAATGTATCCTACTAGGATAGAAGGAACCCTATGACCCTGAGGCCAAAGAGTACCAATTTAGGGCATAAAGGGTCTCTTCCTAGGTTGAAGGGCTCCTTGTGGCTCTAGGGAGCACCCTATGGCCCCAGGGCCATAAGGTGTCAACATAGTCAAATGGGGTGTAAACGTAGAGCATAGAGGGTTTCTTACTATCATGGAGGACCATATGTGTCCTTGGTGCCATAGGGTGCAAACATATAGCATGGAGGGTTTCTTGCTAGTATAGAGAGCACCCTATGGGCTCCCTATGCACTTAGGGCCATATGATTCCAACAAAGAGCATAAACGGTTTTTTGATAGCATAGAGGATAGCTTATTTCCCTGGGGCCATATGATACAAAAATAAAAGAGTTTTAAGAAGGGCACCTAGGCCACTAAATCACCATGGGGCCATAAGGTGGTCTTTGAGGGGAATGCTCCTCAAGGGTTCCTTGGCTATCCTATGGCCTTTGGCTACCAACATAGAGTTTAGATCGTTTCTTACTAACATAGAGCTCATCTTGTGGCCTACGGTCTTTAGATGCTAATATATAGTTTCAATGGTTTCATACTAGGCGTAAGGGGCACCCTATGACCTTGGGGCCATAGAGTGTCAATGTAGAGCGCAGAGTTTTCCTTTCTAGCATAGAGGGCACCATGTGGCCTAGGAGCCATTTGATGCACCCTATGGCCCGAGGGCTGTAGGTTGCCAATGTAGACCATAGAGGTTTTCTTTCTAGCATAGAGGGAACCTTGTGGCCTAGGGGCTATTTGGTGCTCCCCTAGAGCATACAAGGTTTCTTAGTAGCATTATAAAGGGTACCTTGTGGCCTTCAAGTCTCCATAGGGTGCCAACATAGAGCGTAGAGGGTTTTTCTTACTAGCATAGAGGACATCCTATGGCCCCAAGGCCATAGGGTTTCAATATTGAGCATAGAGGGTTGCTTATTAGCATAGAGGCTACCTTGTGGCCCTAGGTCCATAGGGTGCAAACATAGAGAATAGAGGATTTCTTACTATCATAGAGGGTACCTTGTGGCCCTAGGTCCATAGGGTGCAAACATAGGGCATACAGGATTTGTTACTAGCACACAGGGCACCCTATGGACCAAACGCTATAGAGTGATAACATGTAGCATAAAGGGATAAAAGGGAGACCTTGTGGCCCTCGGGTCATAGGGTGCCAACATAAAGCATATATGGTTTCTTACTAGTGCTCATAGAGGGCATCTTGTGGCCTTATGACAACCCATGGCCTTAGGGACATAGGGTGACACATAAAAAAAGTACCATATGGATTTTAAGCCATATATCTATTTATATGTCGAGACCTCCCAACAATCCTAACCCTATGGGCTTGAGTCCATAAACAAACATATTTTGGATTATCTTAAAGTCATAGAGATATCTACAAAGAGAACCGTATGGCCTGAAGGCCATAAGAAACTTAGTCAAGGAAATCATCCAATGCAAGAAGATCATGGAAATAGAAAATGAGACTTCTGCTATAGAGCGTAAAGGCATAAATGTTTCACCAAGTATACTTCTAGGCACCACCATCATGGACAAAGAACTAATGTAGCTAGATAAAGATTAGGAATCTCTAGACAATAAGGAGCATAAAAATAAATCCATTGTAGATATGTTGTCAGTTAGTAAATTTGCTATTTGCGATTAGTTTTTTCTAAGAGTGTGACAAAAAAGAGTTATCAAAATGTAGATACTTTGGAATCTAAAATTAGGTGTTCTTTAAACTTGCAGTTCTTCAACAAGATATTGCAACTCACAAAGTTTTACTCGAGATTGTTTCTATAGAGGATGCTAATTCCATTGACCCTACTGAGAAAGATTCTATCAATCTCCATGTCAACCAAAGAGTTTCTGACAAAGATGACAAGAATCTACAAGTCTTTGAAGGTCAACTGCTACAACGACTGGAGATAAATTTAAAGAGTAATCCAATGGAAGAAGACAGTGAAAGTTCCAGCACATGTGCAAGGGAAGAAGAAGAATCCAATGAAAATATTCTAGTAGCCCAAGAGTTGGGAATTGGATTGCATGACACCACAATGGAAGTAGAAGGTTTTTTTTTCTTCTCTAAAGCTCTTTCAATTTCAGAGTTTTAACTTACACATTTTGCTAGCATAGAGGACACCCTATGGCCCTAGGACCATAGGATGCCATCATATCCCATGTACAATTTCTCTTTTACCATAGAAGACATCTTATGGATCTAGGGTCACAGGGTGCCAACATAGTGCATACATGGCTTTTTATAAGTATACACATAAACATAGTGCATAGACGGAACTTTACTAGCATAAAGATCTCCCTATGGCCTTGGGGCCATAGGGTGCCAACATAAAGCATAGAGGGATTTTAATTACCACCTTGTTACCCTTGGGACACACATGATACCTTGGTCACTATCTGGCCCTTGGAGCATATGATAGTAGCATAGAGGACACCCTATAGCCCTAGGGTTTCCTTCTATCCCTAGGGCCATACACTGCCAACATATAGTATACATGGTTTCTTCATACAGCAAACCTTTTAGCCCTACGCAATAGAGTGGAAACCTAGACCATATAATGTATCCTACTAGCATAGAAGGAACCCTATGACCCTGAGGCCAAAGAGTACCAATTTAGGGCATAAATGGTCTCTTCCTAGGTTGAAGGGCTCCTTGTGGCCCTGGGGAGCACCCTATGGCCCTAGGGCCATAGGGTGTCAACATAGTCAAATGGGGTGTAAACGTAGAGCATAGAGGGTTTTTTACTATTATGGAGGACCATATGTGTCCTTGGTGCCATAGGGTGCAAACATATAGCATGGAGGGTTTCTTGCTAGTATAGAGAGCACCCTATGGGCTCCCTATGGACTTGGGGCCATATGATTCCAACAAAGAGCATAAACGGTTTTTTGATAGCATAGAGGATAGCTTATTTACCTGGGGCCATATGATCCAAAAATAAAAGAGTCTTAAGAAGGGCACCTAGGCCACTAAATGACCATGGGGCCATAAGGTGGTCTTTGAGGGGAATGATCCTCAAGGGTTACTTGGATATCCTATGGCCTTTGGGCCATAGGCTACCAACATAGAGTTTAGATGGTTTCTTACTAACATAGAGCTCACCTTGTGGCCTACGGTCTTTAGATGCTAATATATAGTTTCAATGGTTTCATACTAGGCGTAAGGGGCACCCTATGACCTTGGAGCCATAGAGTGTCAATGTAGAGCGCAGAGTTTTCCTTTCTAGCATAGAGGGCACCATGTGGCCTAGGAGCCATTTGATGCACCCTATGGCCCGAGGGCTGTAGGTTGCCAATGTAAACCATAGAGGGTTTCTTTCTAGATTGAGGGAACCTTGTGGCCTAGGGGCTATTTGGTGCTCCCCTAGAGCATAGAAGGTTTCTTAGTAGAATTATAAAGGGTACCTTGTGGCCCTCAAGTCTCCATAGGGTGCCAACATAGAGAGTAGAGGTTTTTTCTTACTAGCATAGAGGACATGCTATGGCCTTGGGGCCATAGGGTTTCAATATTGAGCATAGAGGGTTTCTTACTAGCATAGAGGCTACCTTGTGGCCCTAGGTCGATAGGGTGCAAACATAGAGAATAGAGGATTTCTTACTATCATAGAGGCTACCTTGTGGCCCTAGGTCCATAGGGTGCAAACATAGAGCATTGAGGATTTGTTACTAGCACATAGGGCATCCTATGGCCCAAACGCCATAGAGTGATAACATGTAGCATAAAGGGTTTCTTACTAGCATAAAAGGGAGACCTTGTGGCCCTCGGGTCATAGGGTGCGAACATAAAGCATATATGGTTTCTTACTAGTGCTCATAGAGGGCATGTTGTGGCCTTATGACAACCCATGGCCTTAGAGACATAGGGTGACACATAAATAAAGTACCATATGGATTTTAAGCCATATATCTATTTATATGTTGAGACCTCTATTTATATTCCATTGTAGATGTGTTGTCAGTTAGTAAATTTGCTATTTGCGATTAGTTTTTTCTAAGAGTGTGACAAAAAAGAGTTATCAAAATGTAGATACTTTGGAATCTAAAATTAGGTGTTCTTTAAACTTGCAGTCCTTCAACAAGATATTGCAACTGACAAAGTTTTACTCGAGATTTTTGGTATAGAGGATGCTAATGCCATTGACCCTACTGAGAAAGATTCTATCAATCTCCATGTCAACCAAAGAGTTTCTGACGAAGATGACAAGAATCTACAAGTCTTTGAAGGTCAACTGCTACAACGACTGGAGATAAATTTAAAGAGTAATCCAATGGAAGAAGACAGTGAAAGTTCTAGAACATGTGCAAGGGAAGAAGAAGAATCCAATGAAAATATTCTAGTAGCCCAAGAGTTGGGAATTGGATTGCATGACACCACAATGGAAGTAGAAGGCAATGGAAGGTCGAGAACATGTGCAACGCCAGAAGGATAATCCAACACAAATATTTTAGCACCCCAGGATTTGGAAATCGAAGTGCATGGTGAGTCAGACCTTCCATCCACCAACAAACCAATGCTGACTATAATAGTGAGCTTGTGTGGATTGTTCCTGAGGAGATGCTGGCAAAAGTCCAAGAAAATGAAGAGCTTAAAGTTTGGACATGAGCATATTGTTCTTCGTCCAGGATGCATTGAGTTTTTAAAGGCTCTATTTAGCAATTTGAATGTAGGGATATGGTCAGCTGCTAATGACATGCATGTTGTGGACATCATCAAGATTTTAGAAAAGGAAGCTAAATAAAAATTTCCATTCTTTATGATCTGGGTAGAAAAACCATGTCAAAAACCAATGCGTAGAATCAAGGATCACTCGCTTAGATAATCCAGGAGTAGAAGCGCTTTTCAAACCGCTGGCTATTGCATCATTAAAATTTGGGCTTGATGCAAGAAGATTGATTCTTGTAGATGATGAACCATTAAAGGGATGTGTGAATCCTGCATTGAATTGTATTTTTCCACCATCATTTAATGTTGATGATGAGGAGGATAATATCCTCCTTGGGGAGTTGCTACCATATATCAAAGATCTCAATCATGTTAATGACATTCGCACAATTACAGGGTCTCATTTATATGGACAAGCACCCATTTCTCAAGGTCATGAGCTTTATAACTGTATACACAAGGTTGTTGTAGAGTGGGAGGAGAGAAATCTAATTTTTCTAGGAAAAACCTACTCCACGGGAAGGCTACCAGAAGTTTCTCGTCCTCTTCACGATGAGAAAGTTACAACATCTAGCACTAGTGGAATGTCCACTCGAAGTCAAGACAAGAAACTTTCAGCACGTGATCGAGAAAAAGTAAGGATCTTAAAGAATATCAAATCATTATCAGCCTTGAAAGGTACAAAAGCAATCATGCTTGCCCAAAAATTGGGATACAAGGAGCCTGTGATCAAAGTACATGAAGCCAGGAATTATATAAAGCATCTAAAAATTCAGTATGATCTCAAATAGCCCTATATCAAGAAATGATGGAGCAATGTTTTGTAACATTTTGTCATTTACAAAGATCTTTATGTACTCAGAGACTTTGTTAGAGTGCTTAGGGTTTCAAGATATATGAAGATGTAAATGATTAATAGTTTTTTAAATTGTCTTTCAATACTATAAGTAACTTCTGAGTTTCATGTGCCAAATGATCTTTTTTTTAAAAAGCTTTTATAGTTGTTTGATTTGAAATTTGAGTTCACTGTGCCATCAAGGACAATCTACATGCTCATAAGGTCAAAACTCACCCTATATGTCCTTGGGGGAATTTCACTTTATGGTCTCAACACCCTATGAATCTAAGGCCATAGGGTCATAGTTTGGCATGTGTTCTTGCATAGGACTTACTAAGTGTAACCACAAATTAGCACCCTATGTCCCTAAGGTCTTCAACACACTTAAGATCTCTATATTAACCTTTTTTTTAAAAATCATTTCAGGGATTCTAAGAAAAAATGTTTTGCTATTAGATTATCACAAAATAGAGGAGCTCCCTTTCATATTACATCAAATATCACATTCAAACCAAGAGCAGTGGTTTCATTATCTACCAACATCTTTCAAACAGGACAAAAGAACGGTTATCTTGGATTTAGAGGGTGTGCTTCTTGCAACATTTGAGCTTCAATCAAGGCCAACTTGGACCATGTACATGTGCATTGTAGAAGATAACAATGAGGTGTATGCGGTGCGTCCAGAAGTAGAGTATTTCTTAAGATTTTGCTTTGAGTTCTTTGAGGTTTGGATTTGGAACTGCCATCATTTACAAAAAGCTCAACACATAATCAAGACCTGTTTTCCTACACAAAGTCACAAATTCAAGATGACTATGGATAACCGGTGCTGCGAAAATTCAAATGTCATGATCGGTTACAAAAGATCCTATCACAAAAATCTTTCGACCATATGGAAGCTATTTGATTATTTAGATGGGGGAAACACTATAATATTTGATGATAGTCCATATCGAGTGATGTGGAATATGCAAGGAACTTATATGATTTTTCCAAAGTTTTGGAACCAACCTACTCAATTGCTTCAACGTTTTTTAAAAGAGGAAATTGTTCCATGGTTATGTGGATGGTTGTATGCTAAAGACAAGAGAGACTATACCATAAATTTTTTTGTAATGTTCCATCTTGATCCTGAGACTCACTATGTAATGCAATGTTATATGTCTCATGAAAGGACTCAAAATCTCAAGAGAAGGAGGCCATTTTAAGTGTACTAGTTAAGTATTCTAAATAGCATCTACCAAGTATTTGGCAATGTGTACTTTTCAAAATTTAAACTTGATGGCATGTTGTGGGATATCTTGAAACATCTTTAAGATGTTTTTGTAATGAAGTGCATCCTATTGTCAGGAGACTTCTCTCATTCAAGTTCTTTGGTTTCATTGTTTGATGCTTCTATGGTATTGTTAACTTTTTCTTCTTATTAATTGTCTTTATTAAGTGATCCAAACAATCAGAATTTCTTGACATTTGGTAGTGTTACAAAACGGTGTTTTTTGAACACCCTCAATCTTGGAGATATCATACTCTTTCTAGTTAGTCTTTTATTGTACATGCGATGAAGACCATCATTTTTATGAAACTGTCAAGTTGGTGGTAATCTTTATGTTTATACTTTATACTATTTTGACATAATCAATGTATACAATTCGTATTATTCACATCAAATGGTGTTTTTAAACACCTCCTTTTTTCGAGACACTATCTCTAAAACCTTTGAGTGAAGTTTTAAAGCATGTACGGATGTAAAAAATCTTCATCTTTTCATTGATTCTTTGGCACAAACTTATATTAGGAGTTTTTATATTGTAGTTTTATGTTAAGAAATAATTCCAAAGTTAGAATTATGATAGTTTATCTAAGTAAGTGCCTCATCTAACTTTGTATAGTTAAATAAAATACCAAATAGAATTATAGGTGCAATAGATGACATCTTATGGTCTTAGGGCCATAGGATACTCTATAGTATTGTTTAGATTTGTTAATTGTCTGTGAACATAGATCATAGAGGGTTTTTCTCACTACCATAGAGGATATCCTATGGCTTTGGGGCCACATGGTCTCAATATTGAGCGTAGAGGATTTCTTACTAGCATAGAGAGTACCTTGTGACCCTAGGTCCATAGGGTGCAAACACAGAGTATAGAGGATTTCTTACTAGCACAGAGGGCACCCTATGGTCTAAGGCCATATGGTGATAACATATAGAATAAAGGGTTTCTAACTAGCATACGAGGCACACCTTGTGCGCCTGGGGACATAGTGTGCCAACATAGAGCATAGAAGGGTTTCTTATTGGCATAAACAACATCTTGTGGCACTAAGACAACCTACAGCCTTAGGGACATAGGGTGGCACATAAATAAAGTCCCATATGGCTTTGAAGGACTGGACCTCTTTATATGTTGGGACCACCTAACAATCCTAACCCTATGGCCTTGAGGTCATAAAGAGACATATTAAATTCATAGACATGTCTACAAAGAGCACCATATGGCCTTAAGGCCATAGGTGCAATAGATGGCATCTCATGGTCTTATAGCCATAGGATACTATATAGTATTGTTTTGACTTTTTAAGTGTGAAATATTAGTTTGAATGTTGTTTAAATTATCGTGTATTTAAAACTTGATAGCATGCTACAAAACCATGACCAAGTATTTTGTTATACATGGATTAAGGTCACCAAATTATGACAAGAGTGTTTAATAGTATTTGTCTTTACATATTATCTTTTAATTGCTGTAATCAATCTATATGCTGCTTTAAAATCATATCAATTGGTTTTTTTGACACCTCATTTTTTGAGAAGCTACTTCTAGAAGCATTTGTTGAATTCTGAAAAGCACTGATGTCATACAAATCCTCTTTCCAAAAACTATATTGGAGGCTTATTCTTAAATTTTATAGTAGAGAAATTAAAATAGACTCATACAATCATGATAATTTATCTAAATTAAAGGCAACTAGAGCTTAGAAATCATTAAATAACACAATCCTAGCCTACACATTTAGAATTTGGGAAACGGGATTTTCCCAAATTATCTAAAATGGTGTTACCATGTAAGAAGGAATTGTGATAGTTTTAGTGATGCTTTGACAAAAGATGTTGTATTTTTAAAGTCTGGTAAAATCCACTTAAGAGAGACAAGTAAACCCTTGAGAACTAGCTTTGGGAAGGGAGAAATGCAAACCTTAGTTGAAGATATGGCAACTAACCATGCCACCTCTTCACTTGAGGCAGCCACTTATGGAGTAAAAATTGAGCATCTTAGTGATGAAGAGGTGAGTGATCATCATGATCAACTTTGGCCAAATGTCATGGTATTAGCGAAAAAGGGAAATCTTAAAAAAGAGATTCTACATGAATCAAGTGATTGCATATGTCTAGAAACAGGGTGGAGTGATCCAATGGATTCAATGTATGTACATGCCTACACTACAAACTGCCAAAGACATGAAGCCATTGTAGAAGAAAAGAGTAGGCGTGAAAATGGTGATGATGAAGGGACTTCAAAAAGAGCTACAAGAAGTGGAGGGAGGAATGATCAAGCACCTTTGCAAGCACAATCAATACAAGAGGCACTTTCACTAGAAGTGACCATGGAGGAATCTACAACAGGGATGAAAAAGGAGCCAACAAAAGGTAAGCCAAAAGGGCCAGCTTACAAACTACAATCTGACATTGAGCTTGCTACAGACGTGAAGAAATTTCTAGAGGAGAGGATTTTGAATAGCAAGGTTGAATTTACTTTGGTGAAGGTGCTTTGCATATCCAAGTTGAATTCCATGAAGAAATGATTGACATCATCAAGAGAAAGAATCAAACACTTGGAGAGCCTATTCGCCCACAAGCTGAAGGCGATACTATGAAGACACAAGGAGTATAGGTGCATGCTAAAGAAGGTGATGAAGCTATGGTGAGATACTACAAGTCTTCTTGGAATGTAAGGCAAGTGAAATTTATTGATGATGGGGAAGGATCTCAAAGTATTTCTAGCAGACACTATTCTAGAAGCCATTGGGCACGGGCTACTACAGAGACATTGATCAAGGTAGGTAATCTTGAAGAACCATTTGTTGCCTTAACTGGTCATGGTTCTAAAATAAATATAACGTCAAAAAGTCTTTACAACAAATGTAAATGGCCAATGGACATAGAGCTTGGTTGAATGGTGAGAGTGTAGCAAAGAAGGGGAAACTAGCAGCTTCACTCTTACCACCCAAGAATAGGGAAAAGATTGAGCAGGCTTCTTTGCAACCAAGTTTAAGGAACCCCAAAAATATTGGGCACACCTTCACAAAAGAGTCATTTCAAGAGTTGGATATTGGTTTTGGAGTATTTTCTATGTAATGGAAATGGCCTATGAACTTTGAGAATAGTGGAATTAAGAGAATTAGAGTGAGCATTTTTATGAGATTACTTTGAGAACATAGAGGGTGAACTTAATTGATGGTAGCAACATGAACATAGTACTTAATCAACTTGACATGAACAATACTTTTGCAAGAGAGAGTATTAGACAACATGACAATAGTTGAGGGCTGGATTTACTTAGAGCCGGTCCCCCCTCCAAAATGTGTTTGTATTATAGATTCTCCCATCAAGAGAGACTTGGTACAATACAATATTTATATTCCTTGTGATCTAGGTGATGCAATGAATATGAAAAGCTTCATGCATCACGAGCATAACATAAACTTTGCAAAAAGCATTAACTATCCCAAGCCTCGGTCCCAAGGCCTCAAACAACTTTGAAGGTAGAGAGAGCTGGCGAAGAATGAGAGTAGGGAAGAGGAAGAAGAATCATTCATACAAGAAAGAAATAGATCCTCACTTATAATCAATCTTCTTACTTATCATAGCATAATAGCATAGTAATGAAGATGAAGAAGATGGCAAGCTTAAGCATTGAAGCATGGCTCTTGGTTGGATTTGCATTCCATAGCCAAGATGTTGGTGTAGGCCCTCAACTTCTAAAAAATCTTGGAGAAGGAGAAGGAGCTCTTTCACTTTTCACTTCACACAATGATAGTATGTGTGTTATTTAATTATTTCATTTGGATATGTTTCCTCTTTTTCCTCTTTGAGAGAAAGAACTTAATTCTTTATTTTTATGCATCTAAATTCTCATTGGTCCCCACTTAAAGCCTATTCAATAGGATTCAAGCGCACCATGACAGTCACATGTGGAGAATTTTGACATGTCTTTTATGATTCTTAAGATATCATGTTTGAATTGAACACTTCAAGCACCTAGTCAATTAAGCATGGAAATCGTTTATGACTTTTGAGAGTTTATTTTTGAATTGAACACTTCAAGAGCCTTAGTCAAGTAGGCCTGAGAAGCACCTCAAGCTTGGCAAAGGTTCTCACAAACATTTTAAGAACTTTAGTTAGCAAGCACAATACGCACCTCATGCTTGGGTAGGATTCCCACCTCAAGGTCAGTCCTAGCTTGCCTAAGGTCAAAGGACCTAACCTTTGGTGGTCATTAATGAAGCTAACCCTAAGGTCTTTTAAGATCCATTAGATGCACATTTCTCTTTGATAGACTACCTCGTTTTGGAGCCCTATTGAGATGCAACCATCTCTCCTCTTGGTCCCTTGCTGAGGTAAATCTAGAAGCACTTATTGCACATTGCTCTTTGGTAGACCGTCTCCTATTAGACCCCTATTGAGATGAAACCATTTCTCCTTTTGTTCCCCTGTTGAGATAGGTCTAGAAGCACATATCTATATCCTAACTCTTGTTCCCCTTTTATCTTCCCACATTAAATGATCAGTTTAATATGAGAAAACCATTTGGTAAAGTTAGATATTATATTTTATAACATTACCTCTCTCTTGAAATCATAGTCGTCCTTGACTATGAGGTAGAGAAGATAAAGCCGAGTCATTAGTCCATGTTTCTTAGCGGGGTAGAGGATCTCTTTTTACCCTAGGACATCTTTCCAGAATGGATGACTAATACATTTGATGCTCGGGAGACTTAGCTATCCCAAGCATGTATGTTCTTTAGTCCATATCATACTTCCAAAGTAGAGTGACAAGGTCTACTTGGTGTTTGGCAACCGTCGTCAGCGCACAAACATGATCCTAAGTATGCATACTTCTTAAATTTTGTGCACAATAAAAGAAAGAGAATGAGTCTTACAAGACAAAAACATTGTTCATTTAAAATTCATTTTCATTTGCTTACTCTAGGGTAGCATTGTAAGCATTGTCAAGGTTCATATTATCTTTAAGCTAGGTTCCTTGCATCCCTCTAGCATCTTTAAAAGGATAATCCTTAAGCTTAATAAAATATCATCGGATAAAAGGATAATAGGTTTCTTAATACCCTGTCTTCATGTCGTAGGATGTACTCAGATTGAAGTATTTCTTCTTGAACTTTGATTTTTGGAGGTTTTGTAACTATTGCTTCTTTTCGTGGCGCTCCTTTGTAAGAATTATGTAAGCTTTCATGGAAAACATTGTGCATGAGCCAATGGTTGGGAAACTTTAATTGATAATCCATCTCATTGATTTCTTAAGAATAAAAAAAAGGACCATATTATCTTTTTTGCAATTGCTAGTTTAGCATAATACTCTTGCTGGCTCATAGGATTCTTGACCGTAGTATGTCTTAGAAGAGCTTTGAGAAACTTTAGCAAGACCCAATCATTTTTCTTAAAGGCTAAGGATCTTCTGTTCTTATTAGCAACAACCCTCTTTGCCTTTGTTGTGAGATGGATATAACCTTTGTAATTTTGGAAAAGATTCTTATAAGTCTTGGCTATATTCATCAGCAACAATGAAGATCTTCCCATATACTTTAAGTAGTAAGGGGATTTTGGATCTTTCCTCTTTATACTCGAAAGGTACTTTCCCCATAGAAGTATGTACAATATCATTGTACGTATACTCTATAAGAGGTAGATACTTCTCTCATTGAGAAAATTGATCTATTTTTATGACATAGGCTTTGAGTAGATCAAGAATTGTTAGATTAGTTCTTTCACTTTGGTCATCCGTTTGTGGATAGGCCAAAAGAGAAATTTAATTTAATTCCTAGATTCTCAAAGAGACCCTTCCAAAAATTATCGGTCATTCTAGGATCTTTGTCCAACACTATGGATGTTGGCAATCCATGATACTTGAAAATTTGAGATCTAAAGAGGGTTGCCATTTGATGTGCCTTAATGGTCTTTTTAATAGATATAGAGTGTGTTTTCTTGCTAAGCCTATCGACTGAAACAATCCAAATTGCTTCTCTCAATCAAATTTCTATTTTTCGTATACCATGTTTTTGAAACATACTCTTGTATGTTTACTTTTCATGGTAGACCAATAGAAATACATTTCTACTCCTTGAAGAGTATATTATGGAATCCCTCTCTACCCCGCATAAGCAGAAGCATGGGATTCATACATGACTTTCTTATTGTATGGGTGAGTAACACATAGCCTATTGCCGTTTGGAAGATAATCATCGATCAATTGTTTGTCAAAAAACTTGGTTTGCATCATGAAGTACTTGAGAATTTGGTGGTCTATTTGTAGAATGAATGGAGTCCCCAATAAATAGTCCTTCCATGTGTCTAGGGCATGTAGAACAGCTAAAAGCTCTTTCTCATAAATGCCCAAGACCCGCTCATCCGTATTGAGCCTTCGACTCTCATATGCTATGGCATGCTCTTCTTGAAGCAAGACTATGCCAAGGAAATCAGAACAAGCATCACATTGGACCTCAAATGGTTTTGAAAGATCCGGAAGTATGAGGACTGGTTGAGAGATAAGCTTCTCTTTGAGCTTTTCAAAATCATTTTTCTCCTTAGCAATCCCTTAATACTTAACGTTCTTCTCTGTTAAGTCATGTAGTGGTCCTGCTATTTGAGAAAAGTTTGCTATGAAACGTCTATAATATGCACACATACCAATAAAGATTCTTAGATCATGTAGATTTCTTGGACTAGGCAATGCTTTTTTCATGATTATTGAATCTTTTGTAGAAAAAAATCACTTTTCTTTTCATTAATAAAAATATTATTCTCTCTCACAACTTGCAAGATTACCTGGACGTGTCACTTGTACTCCTTAAGAGAATTTGAGTTGACTAAATATTTTTGTCCATCGTGAGTTTGAATGCGGTTGGAGAATTTGTTAGGCCAAAACTTGTAACTTATAAGATAGATCTTCTACCCACGACACATAAAATCTATTTGTTTATCGTGATCCTATTTAGTTCTCTATAGCCGACACACATGTGATATGTACCATCTTTTCACTTAAAGTAATGGTGAACACATTGGAGAGGAGCTGGGCATCACCATTCCTTTGTCTACCAATTCTTGTACTTGCCTCATGATCTCCTCTTGTTGAGGCTTAGGAAACTCGATAAGGAGGCTTGGTAGGCGGTGAGCTTCCTAGTAGGAGCTCAATTCAATGATCATCATCCCCTTGTTTCGGAGGTAAGTCCATAGATATCATCAATGAGAAAATCTTGGAATCCATTTAGAAAGGTAGACAAGTCTAACTCTTCTTCATTCCTACCATTTTCATTTGATAAATTATTAGCATCATTAGTCTCTTTGACAAAAATCATGTACGCAAAAACCAAGCTTTTCATTGACTTATCAAAATTTGGTGAAATTTACAAGTGGTATAGTGCAACCAGTCTCATTAGCATCTATATACATGCTCTTTCCCCTGTGGGTGAAGTAGATTCTCCTTTCAGGGAACTTCATGTTGGCAGCCATGCGATTGAATTATGGTGCCCCTAGGATAGCATCCTCATGTTGGAGAGGAGAGATGAAAAAGTCTTCTTTGTTGACATAGCTTTGGACATTAAGTCTCAACTTCCCAATCAAGGAAGTAACAGAGGCTTGCTATCCCTTGAAAGCTGTATCACCACAATTACAGTATCTCCCATCTCAAAAGCTTGAGTGCCCAACTTTGTGGCCAAGTCCATTGATATGAAATTGTGAGTAGAGCTAGGGTCAAACAAGATGAAGCCATCATGTTCCCTTACCTTTCCCCAAGCATAGAAGAGAGGTGATCCTTTGCAATGAGCATCCTCTTTTGGAGCTTCAATGGTGGAAGCTCTAGGAGGCTCACTACAGGCATTTCTCTTGGGTCAAGAACGTTAGCCATGTCCTTGCTCCCCACACTGAAAACACTTATGGTCCTTGCAAAAAGCTTCAAGCTCTTCAAGAGAGAGTTTGTTGTTACCTTTGCAAACTTCCTTATCCTTGGACCGATTGTTGTTGTTGTTGTTATTGGAATTGCCTTGGGAAGAATTTTGGGCATTGGTTTTCCCCTTTGCATCACTTTTTGTCTTTGTTTTCCTTGGGCTTAACATTTTGTCTAGCCCCTTGTTGGAAATTGATGCGTGAAGTAACCATGGTGTGGTTGATTACTTCAGTGATAGAACCAGGCCGTTGGGAGTTGACATATTTGGCCATTTCTTTAGGTAATCCCGCGCGAAATTGTTGCTTTTTCTCGGCAAAGTCTATCTTTTGGAAGACAATAGCCTTGAGATGTAAATCCCAAAACTTTTCCATATATTTGTGAATAGACTCATGTGAGAGAAGATTCAAACTGCACCATTCGGTAAGTACCTTGTCCTTTGCATCACTTGCAAGGAGTCTCTTCATGATGGAAACTTGTAAAGTTTTCAATGTCTTTAGGGTTTTTCCGTTGCCACGAAGGCTAGACCACCATTGACGAGCCGATTTATAGAAGTGCATAGCTACCTTGCATAGCTTGAAGGACTCCATGAAGCCCTCGTCTCCAAAGGCCGTGTCAAATTTCCGGATGAAGGCCAATACTTTGTTGGTGGCACCAAAGGTACCATCATAGGTGAGAAAAAAGATACTCTTTACTCCCTCTTTGAACTTCTTGAGCTTTTGTGATCTTCATCGTACATGGTATGATTTGTGATGTCCTCCCCTCTTGTATTCTCTAAGAGAATAGCCACAGCTTTCGTTGGAAGAGGAGGAAGGTGAAGAAGCAGGAGAAGAGGGTGACCTCTTTCTTGACGAGGAGGACTGTGTGTTGACCATTTCCTCATGGGAGGAGCTGGTGATCACCTAGACTACCGTCTTTGTGGAGCCACATCTTTAGAAGAACTTAGGGATTCATTACTTTCTTGTTCTTTGGATTCCTCGATCGCTCCTCTTGTATGGGAGAGAGTTTTCTTTTGGGTGTCTCATCAAGAGGCCTCCTAAGCTCTCTCCTCTTGAAGAGGAAGGGAAATCCCATAAGCACAAAGTTATTGAGTAACTTCGGCTTGCAAAGTAGGGTTGCCCATATCTTGATGCAAACTAGTAACAAGATAATTGATAAACATGAGGGCATCATCATTAGCACCTTCATGTGCAAAATCAAAGTTATCAATGTTCATTCTACTCTCTTGGTTATTGTCAGCCATGCTAATTATACTTATGTGTTTACTTAGTGTACTCTTTGGCAATTCAAAACCTTAGGTACTACTCCTCTTAGCCTTTGAAAATAAGCACTTAAGTATCTTCAACCAGGCCTCAAATTGGTTAATTATAGAGAGTAATGGGGTGGGTCTAACATAGTAGAATTACCAAGGGATAGCTCCTTTTGGACCTCTTATAGCTCAATAATGGTAAAGCGTAGGCAAGTCTAAAAAGACCCCATATTAGGACCAAAGCTTCCAAGGTGTGAACCATATCCCACATAGTGGACTCAACTAAACCGATAATAGATCCCAATCCCACTTACCCTAATATAATTACCAAAAACAACCATTAATAGGCTACTTAAGGACTTCTCTTCTTAAGCAAGAAAAGAGAAACCAAATGCTCTGATACCAATGTAATGGAAACGGCCTATGAACTTTGAGAATAGAAGAATTAAGAGAATTAGAGTGATCGTTTTTATGAGATTGCTTTGAGAACATAGAGGGTGAACTTAATTGATGGTAGCAACCTGAACAAAGTACTTAATTAACTTTGCATTAACAATACTTTTGCAAGAGAGAGTATTAGAAAACATGACAATAGTTAAGGACTCGATTTACTTGGAGCCGGTCCTGTTAGACAAGGGGAACTAGAACCTTGGACTCCACCTCCCAACCACCCCCTATATAGCATGGCTCCTAGCCCTTTGTCCTAGTTGAACTCCCTGTCCACAGTGCCTAGCCCGGCCTTGCCCTTGTCTAGTTCGGCCTTGCCGTTGTCTTGACATTACTCCCCCCTTAAAGAATATTTTTCATCCTCGAAAACAAAAGTGGGGAACTTCTTCTTAAGACCACTAATGTTTTCCCAAGTGGCACCTTCCTTAGGTCAATCTTTCCACTTGATTAAGGCTTGTTGACGTACATGATGACGCGTACGTAACTCATGATAGTCGTGAATATGTTCAGGTTCATGTGGTAAGGTAGGAGGTTCAATGAAATCAACCAAAATTTCTTGGTCAATGACATTGTCATCCCCATGTAACCACTTACGTAAACGGCTAACATGAAACACCGAATGAATACGAGAATGTGTAGCTAGCAATAATTTGTAGGCATGATCAACTACTCGCTTGAGTATTTTGAAAGGCCCACAATATCGGGGAGATAATTTAGATGTTGGCCCAGTTTTCAGACTTTTTGAATGTCTTGGCACTCGTAAGAATACTTCCTCCCCTTCCTTGAAGGTAACTTGCCGACGTCTCTCATCAACATACTTCTTATACCGCTTGTTGGACATTCTGACGAGCGAGTTTTAGCATATCCATGTGGTCTTAGAGAAAATCCTTAACCTGTTAGAGATTTTTGGTTGCGAACCCCACCATAAGAGGTGACCTAGGTTGAAACCCATACATGAGCATGAAGGACTAAATCCAGTTCTGACATGCTTAGCACTATTGTAGGAAAACTCGAGGATAGATGAGTATTCTTCCCATTCTGATTGTTTCTTGCTGCCGTATTCTCTTAGCATATCCTGTAGCACTTGGTTAACTCGTTCAGTCTGACCATCCGTTTCTAGATGATCGGCTGTACTGAGGTTTAGTTGTGTACCCAATTGTTTGAATAAAGCCCTCCAAAAATGGCTGTTAAACTTGGGATCACGATCACTAACAATATTACTTGGAAAACCATACAACTTGTATAGATTGTCCACAAATAACTTGGCTAGTTCTGGTGTCTTAACCATTGATTTGATTAAAATAAACTTACATAGTTTATTCAACCGGTCTACAACCACCAATACCAAGTCATGACCTCGTACAGTGGTTGGTAAACCCACAATAAAGTCCATAGAGATATTTCCCATTTTCCAGTGGGAATGTCCAAAGGATGTAAGAGTCCTCCTACTTTCAGGCACTCCGCTTTGTCCAAGACCACATGGATATGCTAAAACTCGCTCGTCAGAATGTCTGACAAGCACAGGATCGGTATAAGAAGTACGCTAATGAGAAACGTCGGCAAGTTACCTTTGAGAAAGGGGCGTAAGTATTTTTACGTGTGCCAGAACACTAAGAAAGTCTGAAAACTGGGCCAACACCTAAATTATCTCCGTGATATTGTGGGACTTTTAAAATACTCAAGCGAGTAGGTGATCGTGCCTACAAATTATTGCTAGCTACACATACTTGTATTCACCCGGTGTTTCATGTAATCCATTTACGTAAGCGGTTACATAGGGACGACAATGTCATTGACCAACATATTTTGGTTGATTTCATTGAACCTCCTACCTTGCCGCATGAACCTAAATGTATTCTCGACTATCATGAGTTATGTACACATCATCATGTATGTCAACAAGCCTTAATCAAGTGGAAAGATCGATATGAGGAAGGTGCCACTTGGGAAAAGTGTTCTTAAGAAGAAGTTCCCCACTTTTTTTTTTGACGACGAAAACTCTTCTTTAAGGGGGGAGTAATGTCAGGACAAGGGCAAGGCCGGACTAGACAAGGGCAAGGTCGGGCTAGGCACTGTGGAAAGGGAGTCCAACTAGGGCAAAGGGCTAGGAGCCATGCTATAAAGTGGGTGGTTCGGAGGTGTAATACGAGATTCTAGTTCCCCTTGTCTAATTTTGGGAAGGCAAAGCCGTGGTGTTAGAGAGACACACAACTTCTTGCATGCTTTTGCATGTGGGGGTCACTGAGGCTGTGGAGCTTTCCCCCTGTGAAGAGGACGATGAAGCCGATGGCGTGGGCAACACCATTTGCGAGGGGTAGTGGTCGACAATTACCTGTATCAAATTGCACCCTCTCCGGCCCTACGGAATCGCACCGGTGTCAAAGAGTTGGCGGTCTTCCTAGGACGGCGTCGGACCTCTAGCTGTGAGGGTTTGTGGGGAGAGTGTGAAGCTTTTCACTTAAGCAAGCTTAGTGTTTGTAGCAAGTACATTGTATGTAGCCATTGGAATCTTATACACAAACACACACATATGCACACATGAAATCCTCAAAACAAGACAAAGATGAAAACATCAAGGCTTTGATCGTATCTAATCAATGGTAAGATGAAAGGGTTCAGTGATGCATTTATAACAACAAGTCGCTGTGCTCCAAATAGACTGCGAATGGTTCTTTGAAATTGTAACTTAGTGCTTACAAAGATGTAGATATTTTGCCTAGTGATAGGAGTGATCCGTGTGTACAAGCCTTCTTGGTTCATAGTAATATTAAGAAAGCAAGACTCAACCCCTAGATGAGAATAAATATGTGCTTTTGTTGATAAGTTTGAAGATTGTTGGAGTGATCTGGTTGTTGCCACCCAAGTGGTCAATGCGGATGGTTTTAAGATGGAGAAATTCCTAGCTTGCCTGTGTCCTCGAGTTCGAGATAAGGTGGACGATGAAGAGCCAAAGACTTATGGTGAGGCAGTTAGAGTTGCCAGGGTGAAGAGCAGGAAAATGAAAAGAAAGATGGAGTTAGGCTTGTTAAATCCTGCAGATTATGTGCATGTTGAAGCAGCAATTTGTTCTATGGGACCGTCAAGGATGGTGCCACGGATGCGAAGTGTGGATCCTGTTAGGGTAAGACCTATGATTGACTTTGTTCCTTGGGAATTACCTATTGATGAAGCATCTATGCCGTTTGTGGAGGAGCTTGTCAATGAAGATGAGCCTTTTGTTAAAGAAGACCCGTGTGTAGAGGAGTTATAAAATGCCGAGTGTCCAGTGCAACTTGAAGAGGTGGAGTCTGTTCTCATGGAGTGCTTGTATGAAAGGGTAACAGATCGTGGCCAAATAGCAGGTGCCGAGAGCTTGGGGTTGGATGATGAAAGTGGGCACGACGATGGTCCAGCTTTTGTGGAGCAGCTAGAGGATGATGATGATGATATGAAATCGGCCTATGGTAAAGATGACGAGGCTACAAGCTCAAGCTTCTAGGAAATGAGTGAGGAGGATAGAGATACAAGTTGCGAGATAGAGTCCGAAGAGCCGGTACTGGTAAAGGTGAAGTTACCCTGTTACGCGCATAGGGATGTGGTGGTCGCCACTATAAAGGATGATTCGGTGATAGCGTCGGAGCTTGGGAGTGGAGACATGCAGGTGAGGGTGCTATGCGGCACCATGCTAATGACGATGCTCATCAAGGTAGCTATGGAAGGTGCTTTGATTGTACAGGAGATACAAGGGTTTCCCAAGAAGGAGAGAGTTGTTGTGGCTAAGGAAGAAGAACAAGTTGAAGAAGATGGCATGCAAGAGGTATTGTACGCTCATAAAGAAGAAGAGAAGCTCCAGCTAGCTATGGATTGCACAAGAGATGCCTTGGATACATGTTCTTTTGGCCAGGAATGCATTGAAGATGAAGATGATTGGGGGTTTGATGACCCAATGGGTGAGATGGATGAAGAGACACAGGTGATGGCTGGGAAAGCTTTGACCAGAATGCAGGTGATATGAGGGTCTGGTTTTTTGGGAGAGCAAACGTCTGCTGCTATGGTGGCATCGATAGAGGCAGGTATGGAGGTGAGTATGGAAGTGATGGTGATTGGGGTGCCTTTGTTGAAAGAGTTTCTTGCTAAGCGGAGTGGTCCTCTTGAATGTGAAGGAAATTCCAAGGATGTGGACTTGTTCGAGCTATCAAAGGAGGTTTTGTATGGTGGTTGAAGGGGATGCTGATAAACGCAGCTGCGTGGTGGGCTGTCGAGCAGGTGCAGGATTTGCTTGAGGAGGATCTTGCGTTATATGGTTGGGAGGGAGGGCATGGTATGTTCAATGTGAATGATGATGTATACTCGGACAGTGGTGATGATTTTGGTGTTGTTTTTTTGGAAGTGGACAGTATGCCAATGAATGTTGGGAGTAGTGGAAGCATGCCGAGGGCAGCTTCTGTGGAAGATTGGCTATGTGATGGGATGCAGCACTATGGGAGGGTGTTACAGGTGGACGGAAGAGACAAATACATGGTGTTTGACCCAAGCAGTTAATGACAGGTAAAGCAAGGGGTTGGGCAACCCGTAGGCGCAAATGTGGCGGGTGATAGATGCCACGTTTTGTACATATCTTAGGTGGTTTTGTGGTGTGCAGAGAGTTGGTTTTGGTGTCGCAGTTTTTTTTAGTGCAATAAGCCTGTTTGTGGTTGAACATAAATGTTCAACAAGAGGGTGGGTAATGATGGTGCAGCCAAAGTTGGTTCGCGCTAGAAAGTGTGCTATGTAGTGCAAAGGGTGCTAGCGTGCGCATGGCAAAGGTCTAAATCAGGAACGAAGGCCCTGGGAGAGAATGTCGTGGCGAAAGTGTAGGTTTGATGTGGCTTTTTAGGCCGATGGTATGCTGCCAGGTGCTAAATTGGATGGTGGACTCATGTGTTCAAAGTGATGGTATTGTGTGCCGAAATGTGATGCTTGATGTGCTCTAGAAGCTGATCCATACGGCTCTTCAAACGGAGCCCAGATGTGCAAGATATGGCAAGTTGAAGTGGGATGCTTTGCAGTCTCGACGGACAGAGCAGGTACATACATGTGGCAAAAAATGGGATCAATAAATACACATGTAAAGCTCAAGCTGTCGATCATGCCGGTCTTTTCGGTTTGCCCTTCGGAGCCCAGACGGGCAAGCTATGGCCTGTGGAATATTTGCTGGGGGTCGGGTACGTGCTCATCGGGCCATGTCGATAGGCGTGCTGAGAAGGATATTTTTGAGCTCACCAGGGTTCTCAAAGATTGCATGCGATGTGCGGAGTTAGCCAAAATCTGTGGATCGCCGATCTCGGTCATGGACATCAAGATAGGCCCAATTAAAATTGATAGACAAGCATGACGAAAAGGGGTGCGAGTGGTTTTCCCTATCTTCGGACGTGTTTTCGGATGCCATGGTACGGAACGGTAGGGAAGCGCGAGGATTTTGGGGCCGGCAAATAGATCTCCCATGCAACATAGCCGGAAAAATTGTATGGCAACCCGGGGTTGTGTTTTGAGCAGGGAGCACCGACACTGCGGAGGAGCATGTGCCAAACTTTTTCTTGGTTGTAAATAAAAAAGGAAAGATGGCTGGAGTTGGAAGAGGAAAAGAAGGCCCTCAATAGTTAAGCAAAAGAAAAAGGCTTGAGAGGAAGCTAAGAAGAGCAATAGCGCCCGACGCTATTAAAAGAAAAGAAAGAAGGAGGCAGCGTTTTCGAGCAAAAAGGTTTGGGGCTTGGGTTTTTCTTGGAGTTTGGGGGAAGAAGGAGGCATTTCGTGTGCAGTGTGATTGAAGCACACCCCCAAGGAAGAAGGAGGCCTTTCGTGCGCAGTGTGATCGAAGCACACCCCCAAGGGAGAAGGATCGCTCTGATGCGGCTTGAAAGAGCGAAGGGCTTGCACGAGAGGTAGCCAGTGAAAGCTATGAAGACGAAAAGTTGCTATCAAAGCGAAGTGAGAGTTAGATCTTCTGTCGAGGCGTGTGCCGACGAAGTCGAACTTTGAGGAAGGCACGCAAGGTGTGGTCCGTGAAGCGGCGCGAAGAGAGCGAGCGCTTTGCAAAAGAAGAGGCCAACGAGGGCTGCCAAGAGAGGGGGCTTCTGTCGAAGTGAAGCCATCAGTGGATGCTCCGGTCGAGGGTGTGCGGACGGATGTGAGTTTGGAGGGAGGTGTGTGTCCCTTTGTGTGAAACAATGATGGCTATAGTGCGGTCATGAGTAGACCATATGGATCCTGTACAAGTGTTTTTTTTTTATAAGAAGAAGCTATGATTTCCGATTTTTGGCGTTGTCTATCCCCCCTTTCTTCTTTTCTCGTCTTCCAGGTGTGTGGTGCCGGTGTGTGTGAGCGTGTGCGCCACCCCGGGCCCCCTGTGTGTGTGAGAGAGAAAGAGAGAGAGGTGTCAAGATGTGGAAGAGCTGGAAGAGGGCAAGATCGGTGTGATCTCTATCTAGCAACTGTGCAGGTCGTGTGTGCGTTGGGCGGAGTGGAGGTGAGCCCCTGCTAGTGTGAACTGTGTTTTTGAAGGTGTTTTTGAGAGGGGAGGGGTGCTGTGAATATCCTGAGCTATATAGGGGTAGTTGCGTGTGTGTCGGGTGTGTTCCCCATTCCCCCTCTCCAATGTATATAGCGACGCTCAATGTCGCTATACGCGTCGATATATGCATCTCTATGAATCTGTCGCAAAGAGCGTCAATATACGCGTGGAAAGGCTTTATTAGCGACACGTATATCGACGCTGGTATAGACGGATATAGCGACGCGTATATTGACGACCATAACAGTAAAAAAAATTTCTTGGGCAGAGGGCAGGTAGCCTGGCCTGTGCCCAATGAAAAGATGGACACAGGCACCACCGCCAGACTTCGTGCCCTCTGCCCAAGAAAGCGAGCAGCACCAAAATCAACCGTGCTCCCGCAGAAATTTCGGCAGAGTTCTCTTCATTTTTACATAAACTTTTCAAAAAAAAAAAAATCATGTGTACGCCTCCTACATGCTATCCATGTAGGATCTCACATGAGATTTAAGGCCAATGACCATAATGAACCATAACCATAACTTAAAAGCATAACCATAACTTAAAATCATAACCATAACTTAAAACCATAACCGGACAATATAACTACTTTGATCATAACCAGAAACAAAATTAAAAATAACCAGAAAGTTAAACATAACCATAAACAAAACCTGAACCATAACTATGTCTATACAAGAATAGGAGAAATAACCATCTCTATACAATGACAATAATAATAACCATAACCATAAGGAAAACAATAAGTGTCTGAACAATAATCATAACCATATATATATGTCTATACAAAAGGAGACACAGAAGCGTGTCTGTGTCTCACAAAGCATATATATGAAATCCGGGCCACATAGGCGTCACAACCTGCACATAGGACAACTGACAAAATTAGTATTCACATATACTTACTTAATTAAATCAACTCACACATATTAATGTCTCACCTCAAGCAATCAGCGAGACTGTAAGGTCGCCCAGTCTACATGCTCTCCTGAAGCATCAAGATCATTCAATACTTCATAGATACCTTTGCGATATCCATTTGACTCCTCCTGACGTGTCGGGGCTTGATGTATCACAAGATTCTGCGTTTATACAAAAATCAGAGTAATAAGAATACATGATTCATTGCGTTTTAAAAAATGCCATAGTTAAGATTGGATTAGAAACACACAAACTCATAGCGAAAGGTGTCGAAGCCTCCGTTGCCAAGATGAGATGTCCCCCTGGTCATCTGTCGTATCTCCGCAGCCCACGCTACTGTCTGAACCGCGTGGCCCCTGTCTGTTCATCCTCCCTGATCTGAATCCATGTCTCGTGTGGAATGCCCGAAGGCTTCGGCGAGCCGATCCTGAAAGCCTTCCGAGATGCATCTTGTCGATGTTTCACGGTGTCCCATGCAACACCCTTGATCCAGCTCCTCGGACCAACGTCAGAACCCGGAGCAGACTGGTACTCTCTCAGGATGATCTCCACTATGGAATTGACTTTGTCCTTTTCCTGCTGATCCCATGACGTCAGAATGCTGGTCGAAATCTGTAGCTCCGCGAGCTGGCGAAGCCGCTATCTCATCTCAGTCCCAACTCTATCCATGTCAACAGAACCATCTGGCCGTACAGTATAGAGCTTGGAGGCACTAGGATCGTGTGCCCCCCAAGGTGTCCGAGGTGTGCCAAGAGGTGTGCCTGGGTAGGACGGGGGTCGTGAGCGAGGAGGGGTCGAAGCATCTGTGGACCCTCCTCCACAGCAACCACCACCTCCACCTGACGATCACCGAGATCGGCAAGTGCACCTGTGCTGCAGAGATGAGGAAGTACCCGCCTCTGTCCCACCCCTAGGTGTCGAAGTGGCCGTGATGGGAGAAGCATGTGTCGTATCCATAGGCGTCCCCCCCCCCCCCCCCCCCATAGGTGTCCCCCCCCTATGCGTCGAACCCTCGGGTGTGAAGCCCGGAGGCGTAGTACCCGTGCCTCTGGCTACCCAATACTGAGAAGCCTCTGCCATCTGAGCAGGCGTCATCCGTGTAACAAAGCCCATGAATGCATTTGCACTCATAGAAGCGGGATCTGGAAATTGGTCTGCCATACTACAGTCCTGCACAAAAAAAGTAAAATAAAGCGTTGGAACACAGTTGTTTAAATTAACTTTAAGATTAATTTTAAATCAACGTCTTCACCCGAAAACTTACAGGCCTAGGCCTCGACGAGTGAGGCATCATCGATAAGATCTTGCACCGTTTCATCGTCTATCTCTAATTGCAAACATAACTCTGCCCCAACGCGTTTTGGTAGATTGTCTTCATCCATTGCATCTTCATCTACAAGTGTCAATTCTGGCGCACGGCTTCTGGTGCTGCTTCGATAGCGTTCTCCTCGCTTGTCTGGAAGAAGGCATCCAGCATCTCCTCTATGCCGTCGTCTTCTGTCTGTAAGTCCTTTTTTGCTTCCATCCTTGGCTCTATATATGTCGGACCTTCACGCATAATCCTTTTTCTCTCTCTCTCAGATGTAGGTGCTATGTCGCGAAAATCAATGCCCGTTCCGTAAGAGTTGTATCGTAGATTATTTACGGTTTCTTTAGCAAACTCTCCATACTTGTGCACATGCTCATTACATATCCTACGCTTGCGTAGGATTTGATACTTGCAGAGCGTGCACGAGCATGTAATCTTTTCCTCCATGTTAGTTGATGACGTTGCCATCTACAATGATTATGAATGTTGTTTTAATATATATACTCCTCACAATGTAAACTACCTCGCATTCTCTAGTCTTGCCCAATCTCCATACACCTCGGTCCAGAGGTGTACGGAGATCAGGACCACCGGGTCAAAATCTCGTCTTTATTGGTCAAATCCTATATGGGTAGACACATACGTGCACTCCCAGGTGTACATGGCAATGCATGTAGTGGGCAAAAACCCTTTGCCTTTTTTAGTTCCATAGTTTCTTCAACATCCTACGGCTACCTACGGCAGTCCGTTTGCGAAGTCCGTTTGCGTTTCTCCGTAGACAAACGCAACCGAATTTGACCTACGGCTTGTGTATTTGGAGTTTCTTCTATCCGTTTGACCTACGGATTACCATACGCGCTCTTGACATTGCCTAAAGACTACCTAATCGTCTACGGATGGTTTCAGAAGGCATAGAAGCCATTTCCGAAGTCCGTTTTCGTTTTTTCGTAGAAAAACGCAACCGGATTTGACCTACGGCTTGTGTATTTGGTGTTTCTTCTATCCGTTTGACCTATGGCTTGCCATACATGCTCTTGACGTTGCCTAAAGACTACCTAATCATCTATGGATGGTTTCAGTAGGCATAGAATCCATTTCCGAAGTCCGTTTGCGTTTTTCCGTAGAAAAACGCAACCAGATTTAACCTACGGCTTGTGTATTTGGAGTTTCTTCTATCCGTTTGACCTACGGCTTTCCATATGTTCTCTTGACATTGCCTAAAGACTACCTAATCATCTACGGATGGTTTCAGTAGGCATAGAAGCCATTTCTGAAGTCCGTTTTCGTTTTTTCGTAGAAAAACGCAACCGGATTTGACCTACGGCTTGTGTATTTGGATTTTCTTCTATCCGTTTGTCCTACGGCTTGCCATACGTGCTCTTGACATTGCCTAAAGACTACCTAACCGTCTATAGATGGTTTCAGAAGGCATAGAAGCCATTTCCGAAGTCTGTATGCGTTTTTCCGTAGAGAAACGCAACTAGATTTGACCTATGGCTTGTGTATTTGGCGTTTCTTCTATCCGTTTCACCTACGGCTTTCCATATGCGCTCTTGAAATTGCCTAAGGACTACCTAATCGTCTATGGATGGTTTTAGTAGGCATAGAAGCCATTTTCGAAGTCCGTTTGCGTTTTTCCATAGAAAAACGCAACCGGATTTGACCTACGGCTTGTGTATTTGTAGTTTGTTCTATCCGTTTGACCTACGGATTGCCATACATGCTCTTGACATTGCCTAAAGACTACCTAATCATCTACGGATGGTTTTAGAAGCCATATAAGCCATTTTCAAAGTCCGTTTGCGTTTTTCCGTAGAAAAATGCAACCGATTTGACCTACGGCTTGTGTATTTGGCGTTTCTTCTATCCGTTTGACCTACGGCTTGCCATATGCGCTCTTGACATTGCCTAAAGACTACCTAATCGTCTACGGATGGTTTCAGCTAGCTGTTTTAGCTCCTTAGTCCACACCCAGCAGTTTAGGATTTCATAATATGTTATTTTGTCATTTTGTTATTCTAACCTAGTATCAGTCTACCACATTGTAACTTTCTGGTCTCATAGGTCATTTTGGCCTTTTGAAGAGTTAACATAAAATTTCATTTTATTTCTTTCTTTAATTTTAATTTTTTACGCAAACCATAACTCTCTCTCTCTCTCTAGTTTTAATTTCCTACACACATTTTTCTCTCTTTACTTTCCTACACGCACACACACTTCTCTCTTTCTCTCTCTCTCTCTCTCTCTCTCTCTCTCTCTCTCTCTCTTTAATTTCCTACATGCACACACACTTCTCTCTTTCCTACACACACACACACACACTTCTCTCTCTCTCTCTTTCCTACACACACACACCGCTCTCTATCTCTCTCTTTAATTTACTACACGCACACACACTTCTCTCTTTCTCTCTCTCTCTCTCTCTCTCTCTCTCTCTCTTTCCTACACACACACACACACTTCTCTCTCTCTCTCTGTCTCCCTCTCTCTCTTTCCTACACACACACACAAACACCGCTCTCTCTCTGTTTCCTACACACACACACATACCACTCTCTCTCTCTCTCTCTCTCTCTCTCTCTCTCTCTATCTATCTCTTTCCTACACACACACACACACAATGTGGGGAGAGAGAGAGAGAGAGAGAGAGAGAGAGAGAGAGAGAGAGAGAGGGGTTAGGGGGGGAAGAGTGCTATAATACCTCGCAGCAAGTTTCAGCCAAGATCTCAGAACGCGTGCGTTGAGGGCGAAAATGGCCCCTTCGCGCGGGTTCGGCTTTTTTTCCCCCAAATTACTTTCGTCGATACTTGCGTTGATATATGCATCGATACCTGCGTCGATATATGCGTGGAAAAATGAATCTTTCGACGCAGGTATCAACGATCATATCGATGCAGATATCGACGCATGTACCGTACGTCGATATGATCGTGGAAAGGCACGGGCGTCGATAACTTTGGGTTATGTTGTAGTGAAACCTGTCAGTAAAGCGCCCTACCATATGAGTTACTCTGAAGCTGCTGAGGGTGGAAGGTCAGCTTGCTGACTACCTTAGCAGAGGGTTTATCCAACCCAGTTCTTCACCATGGGCTTCTCCTATCCTATTAGTGAAGAAAAAAGACGGTAGTTTACGCCTGTGCGTAGACTATCGTGGCTTAAATGTGGTTACGATTAAGAACAAGTACAAATTGCCACAAGTGGATGAGTTGTTTGACAAACTCACTCATGCTCGCATTTTTACGAAAATGGACTTGCGATCAGGTTATCACCAAGTCTGTATTCGACTTGCTCATATACCCAAAACTGCATTTTGAACAAGGTTTGGACACTACAAGTTCTTGGTGATGCCCTTTGGGTTAACCAATGCGCCCGCAACATTCATGAGACTTATGGATAGTGTCTTGAAGCCGTACTTGGATAAATTTGTCATCGTTTTTTTCGATGACATTCTAGTCTATAGTGCTTCTAAAGAAGAACACTTACAACATTTGAGGCAGGTGTTCGACTTGTTACGAACCAATAAATTATAAGCCAAGGAATCTAAGTGTGATTTTTTGATAGAAGAAATTCACTATCATGGGCATGTTATTTCAGCAAATGGGATATATATGGATCAATCCAAAGTGGATACAATCTGACAGTGGCTTTCTCCTAAAAATCTGGAAGAGTTACAAATTTTTTAAGTATTTGCAGGTTTTTACCGAAGGTTTGTTAAAAACTATGCTAATATTGTTGTTCCCATGAAGGATCAACTGAAAGGCAATGGCAAAGCTTTTCAGTGGGAACCCGCTTAATAGCACATTTTTTATACACTCAAGGATGCATTAGCTACAACTCCCATACTAGCTATTGTAGATCCTTTGAAACCATTTGTTTTGGAAACGGATGCCAGTGACCGTGCTATTGGAGCAATCCTGTTGCAAGATGGACGGCCAATTGCATTTGAAAGGAAGAAGCTTGATGCAGCTCAGCTGAACTACTCTACTTATGAGCGCAAACTCTATGCAATAGTGTCTACCTTAAAAACATGTTGCATTATTTGTATGGTGCTCAGTTTGAGATTGTGTTTGACCATGAAAGCATTAAATGGTTTACACAACAAACGGATTTGAAGGGTCGGAAAGCTAGGTGGACCGAGATTCTTCAGGAATATGACGCCAAGCTCTGGTATCGTAAAGGACGATACAGTGTGGTGGCTGACGCTCTAAGTCATATGGCGGAGATCAATTCTCTCTTGTTCACAAAACTTCGTAGTGAATTTTTGGATTCTCTCAAAGGCAAATATGACCATGATGAAGCATATTCCAAAGTGTGGAGCCATGTACAAATGAGAGATCTTTCTCACTCCAATGATGGTAGTGTAACATTAACCTCCACACCTAGTTCTCCTCTATCGAGTGATGAACTATAGTGATGGAAGCATTTCACCATCGACAATGGATACCTACTCCATAAGGGGAGAGTTTGTGTACCGAATTTGGCGCCAAATTCTTTATGAATGTCATGATAGTCCAAGTGCAGGGCACCCGGGTATTAGAAAGACTTATGCTCTCGTACGACGACATTTTTACTGGCTACGTATACATGGCTTTGTTCAAGATTATCTTGCATTGCGAAAAATGTCAAGTTAACAAAGCAGAGCGCCTGAAAGTAGGAGGACTCTTACATCCTTTGGAGATTCCCAATGGAAAATGGGAAAGTATCTCTATGGACTTTATTATGGGTTTACCAACCATTGTACGGGGTCATGACTCGGTATGGGTGATCGCAGACCGGTTGACTAAACTATGTAAGTTTATTCCAACCAAATCAACGGTTAAGACACCAGAACTAGCTAAGTTATTTGTGGACAATCTATACAAGTTGTATGGTTTGCCAAGTAACATTGTCAATGATCGTGATCCCAAGTTTAACAATCACTTTTGGAGAGCTGTGTTTAAATGATTGAGTATACAAATGAACCTCAGTACAGCCGATCATTCAGAATGAACGAGTTAACTAGGTGCTAAAGGATACGCTAAGAGCATATGCCAACAAAAAACAGTCAGACTGGAAAGAATACTTACCTATTCTTGAGTTTTCCTAGAACAGTGCTCAGCATGTCACAACTAGATTTAGTCCTTTCATGCTCATGTCTGGGTTTCAACCTAGGTCACCAATTATAGTGGGGTTGGCAACCAAAAAACTCCAACAGGTTAAGGATTTTCTCCAAGACCACATGGATATGCTGAAACTTGCTAGTCAGAACGTCCGACAAGCACATGATTGGTATAATAATTATACTAATGAGAAACATGGCAACTTACCTTCGAAGAAGGGGAGGAAGTATTTTTACGTGTGCCAAAACATTCAGAATGTTTGAAAATTGGTCCAACACCTAAATTATCTCCCTGATATTGTGGACCTTTCAAAATACTCAAGCGAGTAGCTGATCGTGCCTACAAATTATTGCTACCTACACATTCTCGTATTCATCCGTTGTTTCATGTAAGCCGTTTACGTAAGCGGTTACATGGGGACGACAATATCATTGACCAATAGATTTTGGTTGATTTTGTTGAACATCCTACCTTACCGCATGAACCTGAATGTATTCTCGACTATCATGAGTTACGTACGTGTCATCATGTACGTCAACAAGCCTTAATCAAGTGAAAAGATCGACTTGAGGAAGGTGCCACTTGGGAAAACATTAGTGTTCTTAAGAAGAAGTTACCCACTTTTGTTTTTGAGGACAAAAACTCTTCTTTAAGGGGGGAGTAATGTCAAGACAAGGGCAAGGCTGGGCTAGGCACTGTGGAAAGGGAGTCCAACTAGGGCAAAGGTCTAGGAGCCATACTATATAGTGGGTGCTTGGGAGGTGGACGCCGAGGTTCTAGTTTCGCTTGTCTAACATTCCGTGTCGGCAGTAATCCTGGTGGCAAATCATTAGGAAAAACATCTTGAAATTCTTTTAATAATTTATGTAACTCACTAGCAACGTTTGCTTGTTTGGAAGTAGCCATTGGTGGAAGAGATGAGAGAGAAGCATGCGGCATTGAGGAATGTTCAACAGATTTAATATTAGAAAGAAAATGAGACTTGATATATTTCATTATAAAAAACGAGCTGCATAAGCTCAGCTATACATATCAGTGGTGAAGAAGGTACATCCTTCTCCTCTTGAAACAACACATGTGCGCCATGGGGTTGGAACATCAACCTGTTGTTCTCATAGCTACGCTTCAGTCATGGTCCTAGGCTATGCAACAATTCCCTACCAAGCACCACGTCTTCCCTCTCCATGTTCATAACCTGAAAATGCAAGGATGTGGAGCAACCTTGTACTCCCAACGGAACAGCTTGGACTTGAATATCCCATATTTCGGTATCATGTCCATTCATCATTTCTACCTTGTAGCAGTGGGTACTTGGAGTTTGAGGCAATTTGAGTTTTTTCACCAATCCATAATTGATAAATTTGTGATTAGCACCATCATCTACCAAGATGCGCACCTTGTGCCCTTGCAGATATCCGTGCATACGTACTAACTCATGTGGTCCGAAGGTATGTTTCCACATGGAAGCTGTGAGATAGAATTCATGCACCACCTTCGTGTGTGTTACTTCCACTGTAGAGAATCGTGAGAAACACTCAAGAGGCATCAGTTGCACCGTGTGCATTGCTTTCTCCTTGCCATGATCAGCAGGTTTCCCCTTTGGACAATCCTTTTTGCCATGACCGCTTTCTAAACATTGAAAACATAATTTCCCTTTCTTAGCTTTATGAAAGTCCTCAGGAGAGAGAGGACCTCTGGACCCCTTGGGGTTTTTAGATGCTTCTCAATTGGCTACTATAAATTTCCTTTATTGTGCCCATACTGTGTGCGTGTATAACCATGTGTATTAGCAGGCACGTGAAGTATTATGTGATTTCTTTTCATCTGGATCATCGTGAATTTGTGCTTTCACTATGGCTTCCTCAAGTGTTTTAGGGTCTTGGGTCTTGACGTGCTTCTTAAGCTCTGGTGTCAAACCACGTATAAATCCCCGTACTTGATGAAATCTATCTAAGCCTTCCAACTTGAGAATAACATCCCAATAATGAGATATATATTCAAGTAATGATGGGTATTGGCGCATGGAACACGTGTCCCAAGCCATCCAGTTCTGATATGCCTCATTTGCAGGCAAGCATTCTTTACAAAACATAGCTCTATGGTATGATATTCTTCTCCTTGAGAGACATCCACCATTTGTAGACCTTGCCTTCTAAAGTTAAGCTCGTTTACAGTGCTCTAACTACATTCGGAGTATGCCGTAAGGCGTGAATTCCATCCCACTTGCTGAGAAAGATATTCACTGCATCCTTACTGCTATTGCAGTCTTCTCCCTTAAAAGTTGGTGGTTTGGTGTTTTTCAACAACTCATCCACCTCTTTTGCAGTGAGAGTGTGCAAAGTATCAGCAGTTGGACTTGTCCCGGATTAGAAGGGCCTTGCCCTTGTGTAGCAACTTGGTCATGCATGTACATGTCAGCAGTACCCTTGGACTCCTGTTGCATTAATTGGATCACTAACATGGATAATTTAGTGACGTTTTCATTTAAATATTAAAAATTTCCTTCCATGACTGATATGCGTGTGTGAAGTGCAAAAATTCTTGAATGTCGAGCAATTCATAGGTGTCGTCACTTGTAGTAGCATCGCGGGCACTCTCCGTGAGAGCATCCAGCCACGAGCCATCATGGGCAGGATCAGGTGTATTTTGCTCGAAATCAAAAGTCATATTTGCTACACACGGGAGCGTAGAAAGCCCTGCAAAATACCGAAAAACAGTATATTGCAAGCCATAAAACGGACAAATCTCCATACTTGATGAATCCACGAGCACATAATCGATGCTATACGCGAACAGAGAGAGATAAAGGGCAGGAGAGAGCGAAAGAACGTGCGTAGGCGCACCTCCGAGAACGGAGTGCTACGCCTGGCACGGTGAGAGAGAAGAGGGGAGAGGAGAATAGAAGTACACAGACACTGGGTGCAATCTCCCCCCGTGCAAGAGTGACCATTTCCCTCTTGCAGGTATTTCATTTATAGATTTCTTGAATGGTCAAAATGAGTATAGACTAGCCGGCTGGTCATAGATCGCCAAAGCTCATAAAAGAGCACTTGAATAAATATACATAAAATGTAATTTCCTTTTGCAATAGTGTAGCTCGGTCAAGCCTTTTCCACCTGTCAGCTGCAATAAATAGTAAAAGGTCAATTCCATAACATACCTCTCCGTTGGAAAGCAACTTTCCTCAGTTGCGAAGATAAAAATCTGCAGACAGTACTTGTCAAAAACAATGATTAAAAATCTGTAATTAAAAAAAATCCATAAAATTAGACACATTGGTTATGCCTGCCGTCATCCAGATACTACCTATTCTAGTGTCCCATACCACTAGAATAAGCAGTATATGTCATACCCTGATGAATCAGGATATCATTGGTCACACTCATCATTGTATAAATCAATTCTCATCAATCTCAAGTTCACTTCCATAGAGACTGTCGCGATAGAAAATCATCATATACCAATTTCAAATCCAAATCCAAATCCAAATCCAAAATATCTTTCATTTTCTATACCCGGGTGGCCACCACTGACTGCATGATTTTGTGATCGGTGTTGCCTAAATCGGCGAATCTGCATTTGGTATAAGTTTAAAAATCATGAATCTGCAATTTATCAATGTGCTGCCTAAATCGGTGGATCTGCACCAAGATGAGTATCTACACACTCCCTAAATCAGCGAATCTGTGTGCATGTGACCAATGGACTAGACCAGGCATAAAAAACAAAACATCTACTACCTGTTTGACACAAAATTGGAGTATGCTTATGTGACAAGTATTTACAAACAAATATTTTTTTTTAGTATCCCAAAGCACTTTAGCTCACATGAGTAGCTGCATAGCTTACTGACAAATCATCTCAACAAAAATTTCTTTCAATACAATTAGAGGGTATGACCTTAGCAGTGTAAGAAGGTATCATAAAATCGGATAAAATGTGGTTAGGATATTAGTATGAAAGCTGTAAAAATGAGTTTGCAAAATAAAGTGAAGAGATTACTTATCTGACGTCCTTGCATTATGGTCTGCATAGGTTTTTCTGAATCCTTAAATCAGTTATAGAAATGTAACAAAAAGAGGTGAAGATCATGATAAAAACCATTTGAGGAAGGTCAATCAAGATAGCGAATTTTATTTCCTTGAAATTGTGCAAATGAAAAAAAGGTAACGGTGTGGAACAGTGTTATTGTTCAACAGCTAGTAGAATATAACATTGAGTTATACAAAGAGGAGAAAACCCAAAAAATCTTCAGAATTTTATAAGTGCAATAATTTTAAGGGCCATTTATGAATGCTTGATATTGGACAACCGGAATTGATGAACAAAATCACAGAGAAGATCATGTGATATAGAACATAGCTTGTGTAAGTTGACCTTAATGTCACTGAAAATAGGAAAATACATTGGATAATAAATATGGGGAATGGGTGGGAACTTGGAATAGTCATGAGTAGATATGGGACTTGTTTCAAAGTGTTATCTATATTCGACACATACAAGAGTAATCATACCAATTGTAGTTTGGAATTACTACTGTTCTTATTGCACCTGTTTCATGCTAGGAATTGTCTTCTAAGGTGTGTTCTTAAAACCCTAAACAATTTTTCTTAATGTTATCCTTGTAGTCTGACATAAACATGAAGAAGTGGATTGCTATGTGCATATTTTGAAGTAAAAAAAGAATGCTACAAAATTACCCTTACTTGAACCAGCTTTCGCTCTAGAAATAAATTGACTTATCTTAAAATAATGAAGATAGACAACAATCAATCAACAATTTCTCAATCCGCGATAAATCAAATTGGTGATATAAACTAAACAAACCCCGACATAATGGGATGAACAATTGATATATAGGGATTCCGTTGAGGGTTTTTTTTTCTTTTCTTTTTTTTCTTTTTTTTTAAAAATTTATAAAATCTTGATAGAAGAAGGCCCCTCGGGATATTCCATCCCGGAAGAGGATGCCGGTGCCCAAAGTCTGTGAAGACAATTGTGGCTAAGCATCATCATCATTGATTTACATATGTTGAGAGTATTCCCCACATGGGGCCGCTTGACATAAGCAATTATACAAGCGAATTTTGAGGTGTGCATTACCCACAAAGTCTTGCTTGACAAACGAACACCAACTCAGTCTATTGTTGTGGCGTGTTTTGAGATAGTCTCGAGGGCATACGATATGATTGCTAGTAGCATGACATAGCTAGTACTACTCACAAGCTAAGCTATTAAGAGAGAGAAAAATGAAATGAAATGTTATATTACGTGTCTTCAAAGTCCTATGGGACCAAACTCAAATAATCTCGATGGAGTGAATACAATGTTTGGATACAAAATAAAACGAAGTAAAGTAAAAAAAAAAATTAAATTTTTTGTAAGCTTGAAACATCGTCGTCGTCGTCGTGACTGGGAGGATGCCCGATAGCTGCATGTTGTCGCTGAGAAAGTATTGAGGCCGTCGCAGAAGAAGAGCTTTGTCCATGTCCGTGTGTGTAGGCAGTTGTCCAAGGGGAGAGAGAAATAGCCGGGGTAGCACGGGGACAAGGGGGGGTCTTTTTTTGTAGAAGGACAGAGAGTTTTGAGAGTTGATTGACCTTCAATATCCTCATGAACAACCTCAAGGAAAACATTACATGCCAGTGCCGGTTGTCTCTGGAAGCCCGGAACCATGCACTGATGGCCCTTCAACTCGTCGCCATGTATGCCTGGTGAAAACATGGCTACATCTTTGAATGAAGGTAGTGCGATGCTGCAGGGCGGTTGCCAAAAGGATGAGGTCTGTGTGTAGTTGCGGGTGTGCGCTACAACTTAGAACGAAGGTCTCCATGTGAGTATTGTGGCTGGTGTGGGCGCCAGTTGCAGACGAAGGGGAGAGAAAGTGATCACTAGATGGGGAGGGGGAATTGAGGTAATGCAAACCGTTGTAGGGGCGTCAGGTGTGATGAGAGGGAGACTAGAGAGAGGTAATTAGAGTGTGAGCACCACACGTAGACTGGGAAGGTGCTTCTGCCCTATGCCATGCAAGAACAAGAGAGAGAAATATGATGACGAGGGTGTGTGTGTGTGTGAGTGGGGGAGAGAGAGAAAATACATGCAAAGTGTAGACAGAAAGAAATGGTATAGAGAGATACGATGTGTGTGGTCGTGGCCTACCAATTCTATGCACCTCACGTGGGGAAGAAAAAAAAGCGGGCAGAGAACTGCGCAAAAGAGAGAGAGAGAGAGAGATTTGCAGCTTGCCACACAGTGCATGTGGCGGCTGCATGGTTGTGGGTGTGTACCAAATGTGTGGTTCTGCTGAGGTGTGTACTAAGAGCGCAAGCAACTGTGTGTGGTTGGCAGCCACTCCCAACTGCATGGTGTGGGCGACGACGAGAGAGAGAGAGAGAGAGAGAGAGAGAGAGAGAGAGAGAGAGAGAGAGAGAGAGAGAGAGAGAGAGAGAGAGAGAGAGAGAGAGAGAGAGAGAGAGAGAGAGAGAGAGAGAGAGAGAGAGTTCGTCATCTCATGAGAGAGAGCGAGAGAGAGAGAAAGAGAGAGAAAGAGGTCGCTGCTGCACGAGGGTTGGTTGGTGGTCTGTGGAGATCGCCATTCGTTGGATGAGAGAAAAAGGAGAGAAGTCGACTGAAGAGTTCGTTGATATAGAGAGAGAGAAAGTTGAAACATTGCATGGGAATAACATGCACTATTTGTGTGGCCGCTAGTAAACCAAAGAGAGAGAGAGAGACGCAAGAAACGATAAGTGTACTGAGGGTTGGTGATCGAAAGCTGGGGCTGAAGTGCTGCATCTCTAGTTTGCATACGCACATGAGTGGTGCAGGCCAAACGACAGCTTAGGCTGTAGCGCATGTATTCTCTAGCAAAGCCAAGGTGGAGGTGAGACGGGGTAGAGGACAGCGATGTGAAGTTTGCCCAATTTTGTTTGTGCGCTCACACAGCTACACACACTTGATGCTTCAAGCTTGAGCATAGTGAGTTCATACGCTTGCTAAATCCCCCCGGTGTAGAGCACAATTTGCTTGGTTTTTATTTGTTGCTGACCAACATTGTTCGATTGACATTATTAGCGCCACTCCTCAATTCGCTGCTCATTTCAACAACAGAGTGTCCGATTAACTGTGTGATGAGACCAAAGGCGGTAAGCATTGTCCTTTGATATTGACACCACCTCCACGAACTAGCGCCGTAGTTTCCCCGGCCTATATCCTTTCGGGTTTTGTGTTAATTTGATCACTCGTAATCTTTAGAATACCTTAATTACTATTTGGTGTATTGTTCCCATGTTGCTAACGTTAATCAAGCTCCTAATGAAAGTGTTCATGGTTCGATGATATCATATATAGAACATTGAAATTTCCTATCTACTTCGTATATCTAATCTGATACTTACCTAAAATATGATATTGTGCTTCCCTTTCTTCTATTGACATCTCCATATCTTGGCAATTATATGCAAACCTATTATGATTTGGCGATTTCTATTGTTCAAACACCTATCTTTTTCGACACACATGTAACAACTCAAGGTAAAATACTTATTGCAATAGTTACTTAATACATACATGAAGATCGTTATGAATAAAAACGAGTAATTAAAAAAAAGGACTTAGCTCCAGATTCGTCATGTTTTTCCTTCCTACGATCCGTATCTTGCCAAGATCAATGACCTATGCTCTGATACCACTGCTACACACGGGAGCGTAGAAAGCCCTGCAAAATACCGAAAACAATATACTGCAAGCCATAAATGGACAAATCTCCATACCTGACGAATCCACGAGCACATAATCGACGCTATACGCGAAGAGAGAGAGATAAAGGGCAGGAGAGAGCGAAAGAACGTGCGTAGGCGCACCTCCGAGAACGGAGTGCTACGCCTGGCATGGCGAGAGAGAAGAGGGGAGAGGAGAAAAGAAGTACACAGACACTAGGTGCAATCTCCCCCCGTGCAAGAGTGACCATTTCCCTCTTGCACGTTGTCAGGAGTTTTTTGGAGCAAGGGATTGCGCATATGTACATACACATGCATGGTGCATCAAATAAAGAATTGCCCATTTTCTAGAGCCAGGTGGTTACGTGGGGCCCACGTGTCATTAGGAGATTTCGGAGGTCTTTTGGAGGGCCTTTTGGAAGAGAGAGGAAAATAAGCTCCTCCAATGAGAGAAGAGCCTACGTTACGTAGAAAAATAAATTGATATTAACAAAAATATAAAAGGTGTCCCTCTCCTCATTTAATAATCTAGTGGTCCTTGAAGACGATCACTCTCTTTCATTTAATGCGAGCACCTTTTTCAGAAGGTAGATGCGGTGCATTTGATACGGCTTACGTCATCACTAGAATTCAAAAAGTTACAAAACTATCAAGTGGTGAAATATTTTGAAACTTTTGATACTGTCAATGCGTCCGGAACGCCCAAATATCCTAGAAATGAATGTCCAATTGCCTAGCTCCGACATCCAAAGAGGCAAAGAATGTCAAAAACCCCTAAAAGAACATTTTACTAACGGCGCGCGAAGGGGCATTCCAAAATTTTGGAATGCCTCATCGCGCGCCGTTAGTAAAAAGCCCCTTTTTTCCTCTTTTAGAGAGCTTTTTGAGAGAAAAATATCAAAAAATCTCTAAAAAGGCTTCCATCTATCACATAGGTTTTTTCTTCATCATCTTAGCCTTAGAGATCATAATTTCGCGTCTATAAGAGTGAGCACACACACCCATTGTTACAATTCTACAAAGTGCATTTTGATCACACACAGAGACAGACAAATATAACATACACACAAACACATAGAGACACAAATATAACATACACACACACACAGAGACACACACACTCACAAACACATAGACACACAAATATAACATACACACACACACACACACAAACACAAAGAGCCCCTCTCTCTCTCTCTAGACTATAGGCGCGCGTAGAGAGGCACAACCGGTGTGCATGTCTCTATGCGCGCCTTTAGTATTGTGCATCCACCAGTGTATTTGTTTATGTGTGTATGTGTGAGTGTTATAGAGAGAGGAAGTAAGGCGGGGGAAAGAGAGAGAGAGAGTCTTTCTGTTACCTTATACTAACGGCGCGAGGAGGTGTTTTTTGAGGTCAAAACATGCTCCACGCGCGCCGTTAGTAATGGGAGTCTCTCACTCTCTCTCTCTTTAAATATGCTAAGCTATAGAAAGGAGAGAGAGAGAGAGAGAGAGAGAGAGAGAGAGAGAGAGAGAGAGCATGGTGCAAAAGTGCAATAGAGAAACATGGGTAGGCTTTCTTGAAAGATAATTGTCCAAAAATCACTAAAAGAAGCTTTGTACTAACGGCGCGCATGCTAGAATGCCTCCTCGCGCGCCTTAAGTAAAAAGCCCATTTTTTGGGATTTTTTGCCTCTCCGGATGTCGGAATGAGACAAGTAGACATTCCATTTTAGGGTATTTTGGCGTTCCGGACGCATTGGTGGTGTCGAAAGCCTCAAAATCTATCACTATTTGACAGTTTGTGACTTTTCAACTTTCAGTGATGACGTAAGCTGCCTTGAATGCACCGCACCTGCCTTCTGAAAAAGACGCTCACATTAAATAAAAAAGTGACCGTTTTCAAGGACGATTGGGAATATAATTCTACTTTTTAAAGTGTCTGGTTGTCCTTTTGGACGTACTCACAAGGTGCAAGTGCATTTTAAAAAAAGTTTCTAGAGAGAGAAATACAATTTCTTACAAGGCCCTCCAAATGACCTCCGAAATTTTCAAATGGTACAGGTAGGACAGGGTGTACATAGTGCAACGATTTTCACTATTATCAGTACTAGTGTGTTTTTTCTACAATAAGGAGGAGTTGGTAGCGCGTAAAACTTCTCGAGGAAGCTATCCACGGGCCGATGACATGAGGTAAGCAGATGCGTCAGATGGCATCTAGTGGCGTCAGGACGTCGAATGGGGTCAATACTTGCACGCGGAGAAGTACGGACACAACATGGATGTTTTCTTGTGATACTTATGCAGAAAGATCATCATCAGGACCACTTTTTGGGGCCACTTCACATGGTTACGAGACGCATTATTGAAAAATATCGAGTGCTAGGTGTGCGGATGATGCAAAAAGGTGACAACTATGCACTGCGAGGTCAGTTTTTGGCCTGTTCGGGGTCTGTTTGAGGTCATCTAAAAGGCCAAGGGTGCCCAATTAATAAAGCTAAGTGTGGGAACTGAAAAAACAGAGAGAAGACAAAAAAAAACGTGGAGAAGAGAGGAGGAACAGTCGCAGGTGTGTTTTTGGCGTTTTTGGAGTCTGTTTTGGCCCTAAACTGCTCATCCGAGGTCGGATTTGAGCACTTTGACATTGTAGACTAGGGTTTTGGGCCATTCCGGACGCGATGGCGCTGTCCATTTTTCCAAATTTCTCATTTTCTTTTTTGCTGTTTTGACTGTGTAAGTTTCTCCTATGAATGAAGCTTCTTCTCCAATTTGTGATTGTATCTGGCATATTTTACCCATATTGTGTGAGCTATTTGCCCCATTGGTGTTGGCCCAAGCTCTAATGTATCTAAACATCAGAAATTCTCCTCTTTTGAGCTGAGTTTTTTGGGTGTGTATGTGTGTGTGTCTCTGTGTGGAGTGGGTAAATAGACAGTCTCTCTCCTCTCACTCCATAGGTGTGTTTCCTGTCTCGGCCAGGAGGGTTGTATAAGCCGAGTGGTGCCCCATAGTGTGTGTGTGTATCATCCCAAGAGTGTGTGTCGGGTCACTATAGAGGCGTTGTGTGTGTTTCCATCCCGCTCACATTCTTTTGGCGCCCCCACGGAGGATCTTCTTCGAGTATCTTCTGCTTCGAGCTTCAAGCGTCGAGATTCAGGATTACAGGTTGCAGACTACAGGTTACAGGTTACAGGGACAGATACAGGTAGAGGTGATTCACATAGGTACAGGTAGCTGGAGACAGTGATATATTAGCAGTGGTGTCACTTGCAGTTGTTGTGGATATGCATCATTTGGCGCTTGTTTGAGCGCATTGTTTGTTGGTATTGTACGTTACTTGTGGAAACTGCCAATTGTACGCCTTTGTGGAGCCATACTTGGTTTTATTTGCCAGTCCCAGCCATTTCTGAGACTTGGCCTGGAAGATAGTCATTTATGAGATTTGACTACACGCAATTTGCATTAGCCTTTGTGTGAGGGTCGATAGCGTGAGGTTTTATTGAGCTCGGGGATTCTCAAATGTGGAGATCCTTTCGGTCATACAAGTAACTGGAGCACCCTTTTCGTGACCTCGCCATAGGCTATGTACTAGTGATTCCTATTTGATGCTCGGGTTCTATTGTTGGCAGTTTATGCATACATCTACAGTCTATATTTTGGGTTCTCATGCTCTACTTCTGGGGAAACTCTGTCAAAATTTTTTCAAGTTATGATGGCTGGTTTTTTAGTCTTTTGAGCCATTTATGCGGTTATGCTGTTGAAATTTTGGCAAAATCACAGGATAAGACAGGTGTGCCTGCTTGGGAGCTTCATGGTTGTCTTTAATGGATGATCAAAATGGCCCTCAATTTACTCCTTTTCATTTAACTCAGAGAATCCAGATAAATGTTCATGTGTCCAGGAAGATTTTTTTCCAGCAGCGCATAGTCTTTATGTTCGGGCCAAGAAGGTTATGAGAGATCTTGGAATGTCCTTTGCGTGTTGTAATTCCGATGATCAACTATGAAAACTCATTTGATGTGCATGTGTTTTCCCTCATCTAAAGTTGAGCTCCATTGAAGTTTCTGGGGATTGGGTAGTGAAATTTTTTGGGTTCTTGCACGTGTGTTCAAAGGGATTCTCAAAGAATCGTAACTTGGGTAGCCATGGCGTTCTCTTATCTGGAGTTTCATGGAAGAAGTGATGAAGATGTGGAGGACTTTTTGGAAAAGATGGAGGTTGCTTGCATTAGCAACCAGATTCATGATCATGCATAGATGTTACGTCTTCTCCAAATCTGTTTGAAGAGTGATGCACGAGTTTGGTCTAAAGCATTTGAAGAGGAGTTGCATGTGGTTGATCCACCTGTAAGATTGAGTTGGGACAATCTAAGGCATGGATTGGAAGTGGAGTTTGTGAAGATAGAAGATCCTGACAAAGTGTGGCAAGAAGTACAAGGTTTGGTGAAAAAGGAAGGTGAGCCAGTAGATGCGTACATACGTAAGTTCTCATTGGCATGGGAGCGAATGTGCAAGGCCTTGGTACCACAGGTACCCCCGCCTGACATGATGAAGGACAGGTTCTTGGCTGGTCTTTGGGAGAATATACGTTGGAGAGTGGAGCTAAAGAAGCCTAGGACATATGAAGATGCATTGGAAGTGGCAAGGAACAAAGAGTGGAAGCTGAGGAAAATGAGCCAGCTAGGGGTGGAGTCTTTGCCCATGAGGTCTGAATTTCAGCCTATGGACTCTTTACAAGGTCGCATGTCAGGGGTTCATCATGAACCAGTGGTTTCTGTTACTCCTCAGGTTATGCCAGCAATGGTCACTATAGTAGTGCAAGATGATGGCCTAAGGCAAGACATGAGGCAAGTGGTAGATTTGATGAAGAATCTCAGCCTAAACATGCCACGTCAAGTGGGAAATAATCGAGGTCGAGGGAGGTTTGCAAATCAGCCAGGAGGTGAGGAAAGACCTAGGAATGGTGGTGGACAAAGCAATGGTAGGTTTTGGAGGCAGATGCCCACATGTTACAATTGTGGAGAGTTGGGTCACATCAGCCCGCAATGTGATAAGCCACCAAGGATGGGGGAAGACATGTATCCATTGCCAAAACAGGTGCTAACTAGGTCGAACGACTATGGCATCGAAATTAAGGGAGAGGCAGGAACGAGTGGATTAACCCAGGAGGAAAAGGGAAAGACAAAAGTGCTAAGTGTAGTCACCTTGGAGAAGGCATCAAAGCTAGAGGATACATTAGTGATGCCAATTGGGAAGAGGACGACAGAGGAAAAGGAAGGAAGAAGTGTCCCAGGTCCTAGCAAAAAGAAGGGAAAGAGCCATGAAGGCGACGATGTCAAGGCCAAGAGGAAAAGGAGAGCTCGTCGAAAGTTTCATGTTTCAGATTTTCCACTAGGGGATGGGCAATTAAGCTATGACTTGAAGGAGGATCTGACAAGCAGAAAGGCAGATGTTACTTTTGGGCAGCTTATAGAGATGGTGCCTAAGCTAAAGCGACAATGGAAGAGGATGGTTAATCCAATGGAGAAAGAGCCAGAGAGAGGTTCAGTAAAGGTGTTAGCGATGGATGAGCTACCAGACATTTGCCCAATAGTAGACGTGTGGCATAAAAGGAAAAATTTGGGACAAGGTTATGTGGATGGCGGAGCCCAAATATGCGTCATAACACACTCATGCGTTGAGAAGATGGGTCTCACAGTGGCTGGGGTGTCAGGGTTCCGGATCAGATTGGAAAACCATCAAAAAGTAAAATGCTTGGGTGTTGTAAAGAGCTTAGAAGTGGAGGCATATGATGCAAAGGTAGTGGTTGATTTTCATGTGATGCCAGCAAGATTGAGAGCATATCTTATTATACTGGGCACACCATGGCTACGTGCAGTGGGAGCGGTTCAAGATTGGCGACATGGTATGATTAGCCTCTATGGAAAGACAGGTACCAAGAAGCTTTATAATATGGACACAAGGAAACGATTGGAGGAGCTTTATGAAGATGATGATGAGTCTAGTGATGAAGACTATTCCACAGTGTCTGATGAGGACAGTGATAGTACTACTAGCAGTGATGAGGATGTTGATGCTGCATTTGTTTTGATGGATAAAGGAATCCAGGAGTCTGGTTTAGTCGCATTTGCGAATGAAGTTGAAGATGAAAGTGTAGGGCCTTATGAAGTGATTGAAGGGCTGATGCAAACCAAGGTTGAGTTGTCAAAGAAGCAGGAATTAATGACGCAAATGATTAGTGGAGACCTCTCTGCTATGGAGAAGGAGATATATTTGCACATGCTGGCTAGTTTTCCTGATTTGTTCATTACTTCATATGAAGAGATCAGAGGGTTCAAGGGTGAAGAGATGCATATAGAGCTGAAAGAAAGTGCTAAGCCAGTGCGGCAAAGACTAAGAAGGATGGGTCAAGAGCAGATGGCAGCCTTGCGGGAAGAGGTGGACAAGTTATTGAGGGTAGGGTTCATAGTCCCTGTGGAGACCACAGAATGGGTGAGTCGAGTAGTAGTCAGTCCAAAGAAGGATGGGAAGTGGAGGATTTGTGTAGATTTTAAACCCTTAAATGCAGCCACTAAGAAGAACCCATATCCTCTTCCATTCATCGATTAGATCTTGGATTCAGTGGCAGGTTATGAGAGGTACAGAGTGTGTGATGGTTTTTCAGGCTATTTTCAGTTGAAGATTGCTCTTAAAGACCGCACAAAGACAACTTTCATTACGCCATGGGGCTGCTATTGCTACACAGTGTTGCCGTTTGGGTTGTCAAATGGACCATCTTTCTATCAAGAGAGAGCAAATTGGGTGCTGGAACCATTCATTGGTAGTTGTGTTAAGGCTTTTATGGACGACTTCTGTGTCTATAGCAGTAAGGCTGAGCATCATGAGAAGTTGCAGATGGTATTGGCTCGATATGATGAATGTGGAGGACAACTAAACCCAAAGAAATGTCATCTAGCACGGCCAAGGGTGAAGTTATTGGGCCATATGGTGTCAGAAAATGGCATTGAGTCTGATCCAGATAAGGTGAATTCTATTATTCTTCTTCCATCACCTACGAGTACGAAGCAATTGGCAACCTTTATACACAAAGTGAAGTACATGGCACGGTTTATTCCATTGTCTTCTCAGCTTCTTTATCCATTACAACAAGTGGCAAAGCATGATCCATTGCAATGGGATGACAAGTGTGAAGAAGTGTTTCAAGAGGTGAAAGAGGTGTTAGGGGGGTTGTCAGCCATGCAGGCTCCTGATTGGGAGAAAGTTTTTCATGTAAATCCATCAGTAGGGGATGATTCCATTGGAGCCATGCTATTGCAGAAGGGGAAGGACAGCCATTATATGAGGCCAGTGTATTGTGCAAGTCGAGTGAAGCTGGTAGAAGAGAGAAAATTCTCGGAAGTAGAGGTAGTGACAGCCAGTGTGATATTTGCTTGTCGATGATTTCGTCATTACTTGCTACCACGACCTTTTGTTTTCTTGACGAGTTATGCCTTTTTGCCACAGTTAGTTAATGGTACTAACATTTCAAATGTGGTCAAGAAATGGGTAATAGAGCTGCAAGAGTTTGAGTTCTCTTTTCTAGTGGAAGACAGTACAAGGGCTACCCTAGCTGATTTGTTGACCTACAAGGAGAATCCCCTTATTGTTAAGGAAGAGGTGGTGAGAAAGGTAGTCGAAGAAGTGCCAAAGATCAGCAATGCACATGTTTTGTTCTTTGATGGCTCATACAGAAAGAGCCATGATGCGGCTTCAGGGGGTATAGCACTTTATGATCCAGAGGGGAAGCTAGTATGCAAGAGAGGGTTCAAGTTGGATGCGCATAGTAACAATGAGGCTGAATATGCTACATTGGAAGCTAGATTACACATTTGTTTGAAGCATGGGGTTAAAAGGTTGAGTATAAAAGGTGATGCCTTGTTAGTTGTGAAGCAAGTGCTGGGTGTGTGGAAGAGCAAGAACACCTCATTGAAGGAAATGTGTTTTAGAATTAAAGGCCTGTTGAAAAAGTTTGAGGCATGGAGCATTAGACACATTGAACGTGCTCTAAATGGAGAGGCACATGAAGCAGCTCAAAGCATGATTAGGGAGCTATTTGTGTTGAGGACCACTTTACCTCTTTATCATGGCCGGGAAAGTTTGGCTCAAGAAGAGGAGTTTTTGCTAATAGGAATCATTCCAAAGGAGATTCAGAATTCTAAGAAGTATGGTTTTGTGCGTAGAGCATACAGGTACAAATTGATCGGTGATGTCTTGTACATGAAAGGAGCTGATCTCGTGTTGAGATGTGTACCTTGGCGGGAGGAGCTTTACAAAGTGTTGGAAGAGAATCATGAAGGTGCATGTGGCGGCCATTTTGCTCTAAAGATCACCTTGCATAAGATCTTGCAAGAGGGGTATGTATGGCCTAGTCTACACAAGGATGTTCACCATTGGTGTAGGTCTTGCAATAGGTGTCAAGCATTTGGGAAGAGATTGTTGAAGCCAGAGCTACGAAAAACCATTATGGAATTTGATGTGTTTGAAAAGTGGGGAATTGATGCAATAGGCCCGTTACCTATCACAAGCAGGGGCAAAAGCTATATCTTGACGGCAGTGGACTATCTCTCTAGATGGGCAGAGGCTATAGCAGTAAAACAGATCACTGCAAAGGATGTGGCGTATGATGAAATATGCTGCAAGTTTGGGGTGCCATTGGAGCTACTTTCTGATAAGGGGCCAGGATTTAGAGCTAAACTGCTAGACTTTTTATGCGCAAAGATGAAGATTAGGCATCAGCATACCACTCCTTATTACCCACAGTGTAATGGCTTGAATGAAAGATTCAATGGTGAGTTGGTACAAATCCTTTCAAAAGTGATAGAGCACCGAGGAAAGAATTGGGATTTGGAATTGCCTAGTGCATTATGGGCTTACCGTACTTCGGTGAAAATAGGTACAAGGTTTACTCCATTTCATTTGGTGTATGGAAAAGAAGCACTATTGCCTGTGGAAGTAGATTTGCCTGCAGTAAAGATGTTAGAGAAGTTGCTTGGGCCGCCTAGTGATGCATTCGAAGAGAGGCTCTTGCAGTTACAAGAGGTTCAGCTGGATAGGATGAGTGCATTGGAACATTATGGGCAGATGCAGGATAGGGCTTTCGCAAAGATAAATGAAAAGGTCAAGAGTAAGGGTATCAAGAAGCATGACTTGGTTTTGCACTACAACAGTAAGCTGGACAACACCTTCCAAAAGAAGTTTCAGATTAAGTGGGAAGGCCCTTTCAAGGTAGTGGAGTGTTTTCCGAATGGTACATATCAGTTGGCTAACCTGGATGGTGTTCTACATAAGTCAAGGGTAAATGGATTGCGTCTTAAATTGTATCATGCTACATTGATGATGGTGGAGCAAGATGAGCTGTCTATGGATCAAGCAGTGTTGGTGAAGGATGAGGAGACTTGTGACGCTGCGAGTCTCATATCGCTTTTTGTTGCTGCTGATCATGAATAATCTAGCAGGCTAGGGGATGGGCAAATTATGTCAGGAGTTTTTTGGAGCAAGGGATTGCGCATATGTACATACACATGCATGGTGCATCAAATAAAGAATTGCCCATTTTCCAGAGCCAGGTGGTTACGTGGGGCCCACGTGTGTACAGGTAGGACAGGGTGTACATAGTGCAGCGATTTTCACTATTATCAGTACCAGTGTGTTTTTTCTACAATAAGGAGGAGTTGGTAGCGCGTAAAACATCTCTAGGAAGCTATCCGCTGGCCGACGACATGAGGTAAGCAGATGCGTCAAATGGCATCTAGTGGCGTCAGGACGTCGAATGGGGTCAATACTTGCACGCGGAGAAGTACGGACACAACGTGGGTGTTTTCTTGTGATACTTATGCAGAAAGGTCATCATGAGGACCAATTTTTGGGGCCACTTCACGTGGTTACGAGACGCATTATTGAAAAATATCGAGTGCCAGGTGTGCGGATGATGCAAAACGGTGACAACTATGCACTGCGAGGTCAGTTTTTGGCCTGTTCGGGGTCCGTTTGAGGTCATCTAAAAGGCCAAGGGTGCCCAACTAATAAAGCTAAGTGTGGGAAATGAAAAAACAGAGAGAAGACCAGAAAAAACGTGGAGAAGAGAGGAGGAACAGTCGCAGGTGTGTTTTTGGCGTTTTTGGAGCCTGTTTTGGCCCTAAACTGCTCATCCGAGGTCGGATTTGAGCACTTTGACATTGTACACTAGGGTTTTGGGCCGTTCCGGACGCGATGGCGCTGTCCATTTTTCCAAATTTCTCATTGTTTTTTCTGTTTTTTTGACTGTGTAAGTTTCTCCTATGAATGAAGCTTCTTCTCCAATTTGTGATTGTATCTGGCATAGATGGCCAAAGCTCATAAAAGAGCACTTGAATAAATATACATAAAATGTAATTTCCTTTTGCAATAGCATAGCTCGGTCAAGCCTTTTCCACCTGTCAGCTGCAATAAATAGTAAAAGTCAATTCTATAACAATATTGATATCTGAATCCATGGCGACACAGTGTAGTGCAAGGAATAGTCAGAAAAATACATGATATTGAGAGCACTGCAAAGGTTAATTATCCTTGCTAATCCCAATGAAATTGATATTGCCCAAGTCAAAATGGATCCAAAATGTCAGCCGTGTAGGGAAATCCTTAACCTGTTGTAGCCGAATCGAGTATGGGTAGAATTGCTTTCGATCGCAATCAAATTTGAGAAATAACATTGCCTCTGACTCCCCTTGATACGCTTGATTAATTCTTTGATTTTTTGTATGTAGTACGCAAAAAATTTGTGTAGGTGTGTACACTTGCTGGCCCTACCTTCGATCCCCTTGGATCTATGCTTACTAACTTCGGAGGTCAGAGTTCCTTGCTTGATGCTGGGTGTGTATCACCCTAGTACTAATAAAGTGCTCAGGCCAAGGGCCTTAGACATTTTGAGTGTGAATTCAAAGCTTCATAAATGTCATATCCGACAGCAGTAGCGCGCAAGGGCCTGTTGAAAGAGATGGTGGTCGCTATAGTGCGACGCGGGTTTCAGCCCTGGGTCGAGAGTTTCTCCTTAGCCCGATGTGATGCCGTAGAGCCTGAGAGGGTGCGATTTGCTGCAGGTCGCTTGTCGACCCTTACCCATTGCAAGGGCTATTGCCCATGCCATCGGCTTTGTCGTCCTCCTCACAGGGGTTGAGCTCCACGGCCTCAGTGACCCCGACATGAAAAAGCATGCATGAAGTTGTGTGGTTCTCCAACACCACGGCTGTGTCTTCCCAAAATTAGAAACCTTTCTCTTGGTACCAATGTTAGACAAGGGGAACTAGAACCTTGGAGTCCACCTCCCAACCACCCACTATATAGCATGGCTCCTAACCCTTTACCCTAGTTGTAGTTCCATTCCACACTACGTAGCCCGACCTTGCCATTGTCTAGTCCGGCCTTTTCGTTGTCCTGACAGGTCCCCCCTCCAAAAGGTGTTTGTATTATAGATTCTCCCATCAAGAGAGATTTGGTACAATATAATCTTTGTGTTCCTTGTGACCTTGGTGATGCAATGAAGATGGAAAGCTTCATGCATCACGAGCATAACATATATACTTTGCAAAAAGAATTAACTATCTCGAGCCTCAGTTCCAATGCCTCAAACACCTTTGAAGGTGGAGAGAGCTAGCGGGGAATGAGGGTAGGGAAGAGGAATAAGAATCTTTTATAGGAGAAAGAAATGGATCCTTACTTATCATCACTCTTCTTGCTTAGAATAGCATAATAGCATAGTAATGAAGATGAATAAGATGGAAAGCTTAAGCATTGAAGCATGGCTCTTGGTTGGATCTGCATTCCATAGACAAGAGTGTTGGTGTAGGCTCTCAACTTCTAAACAAGCTTGGAGAAGGAGATGGAGCTCTTTCACTTTGTTGTTCACACAATGAGAGTATGTTGGTGTGTGTATGGGAGATTATACCCCCTCTCATGCTTGGTCCACCTCTCTCTCTCTCTCTCTCTTATTATATATTTATTTCATTTGGATATGTTTCATCTTTTTCCTCTTTGCGAGAAAGAACTTAATTATTTATTTTTATGCATCTAAATTCTCATTTGTCCCCCCCTTAAAGCCTATTTAATAGGATTCAAGCACATCATGAGGGCCACATGATGAGGATCTTGACATGTGTCTTTTTATCCTTCTTAAGATATCATGTTTGAATTGAATACTTCAAGCACCTAGTCAATTAAGCATGGAAACCATTTATGACTTTTGAGAGTTTATGTTTGAATTGAACACTTCAAGAACCTTAGCCAATTAAGCATGAGAAGAACCTCAAGCTTGGCAAAGGTTCCCACAAACACTTTAAAAACTTTAGTTAGCAAGCATGACAAGCACCTCATGCTTGGGTACGATTCCCACCTCAAGGTCAGCCCTAGCTTGCCTAAGGTCAAAGGAATTTTTAATACTAACCTTTGGAGATCTTTAATGAAGCTAAACCTAAGGTCTTTTAAGCTCCATTATATGCATATTTCTCTTTGAGATGTAAACCTCTCTCCTCTTGATCTCTTACTGAGGTAAATCTAGAAGCACTTATTGCACATTGCTCTTTGGTAGACCGTCTCCTTTTGGACCCCTATTGAGATACAACCATTTCTCCATTTGGTCCTATCTATATCCTACCTCTTTTTCCCCTTTTATCTTCCCATGTTAAATGATCAAATTAATATGAGAAAATTATTTAGTAAAGTTAGATATTATATTTTATGACATTCTAACACATGAGGAGACAAAGTGCTTTAAAGATATGCTTTCAAAGCATGGTAAGGCTTTTTCATTTAAGCCGTATGAGATAAGATGCGTTGATCCTTCTATTGTAGCTCCTATGGTAATTTTTACAATACCTCATCTGCCTTGTAATCTGTAATCATTCTAGTTTCAAAGGCTCATTTTCCCAAATTAGTAGACCTATTGAATAAAAAGATGAAAATGGGGATTTTGGATCCTTCTTGTGCTCCATACTCAAACAGGTGGTTCACAGTTCCAAAGAAGAATGGTGCTCTACGCTTCATCCAAGATATGCAACCAGTGAACAAGGTGACAATTAGAAATGTAGGTACATGTTTGATTATGGATGAGTTTGCAGAGGCATTTGCAGGGAGATAAATCTACTCAATCGGGGACCTCTACTCAGGATATTAGCAATTTCATCTTGCAATTGAAAGCAAAGACTTGAAGACCATGAGGACACCTTCAGGATTGGTAAGAATGTGAACCTTACCGTAGGGAGAAACCAACTCGGTTGCATATATGATGAATGGGGGAAATAAGGTCTTACGTGACTTTATTCCTCAAATCACAATGCCTTTTAGTGATGATTTTTATGTCAAAGTATGTGAAGAAGTGATAAAGATAAAGCTTTGGATCTCACAGGATGTTGCAGGTTTGTGGTAAATTACATAAATGATTGTGATAAAATTTTGTTTAGGTTGGAATAAGTGAATCTTACTTTGTTAGGGAAAAATTCTATGTTTGGTGTCTATGAAGTACTCATTATGGGGCACATGTGCGGACCATATGTAGGAAACCTTGTCCAACAAACGTAGATGCCATCCAAAGAATGAAAGAAACATGCACTAGCATCACTAAGGTTAGAAGGTTTCTGAGAGCATGTGTCTTTTACGTTATTTGGATTCCACATTATGCACATGTAATCGATACTCTTTATTAATTGCTTACAAAGAATCAAAAGTTTGAATGGACAAAAGCACATGTAAAAGGCATTAAAAAATTAAAGGAGATGCTCCAATCAGCACCAACTTTGAGAAAGGTAGACTATCAGTGTAAAAGGCCAGTAATAATGATAGTAGACACCAGTCCTACAAGGATTGGATGGGCAATAGGGCAAGATGAAGAAGAAGGACACAAGTATGTGGTGAGATTTGGAGCAAAGGTACTGCGTTCTTAACAAAGAAACTATCCACAGATAAAGAGAGAGCTATGGGGTATGGTTATAGCCTTACAAAATGGAAAAGAGTACCTCATTAGTACATATGTGCTTGTAGAAACATATTGTATACCACTTGGGATGATTACAAGCTGCTCAACGCCAGACATTACTATGTTGTGGTGGACTGCCTACATTAAGTCCTTAAATCCCGAGTTTAAGCACATTGCAAGTGAAAACAATACAGTGGTAGATATGCTATCAACTTTCAAGGGCAAGGTATGAAGATGAGTCACATATGATTCATGAGGGAGTGAGAGTATTGATGCCTAATTGTAGTTTTCCATAAACATAAGCCTAAGTCTACACTTGCTCTTAGAGAAAGACTAGCCAATCTTGTAAGCTATCCTTGGAAGATAAACTGTAATCAAAGGAAGGTCTTGAAATTGGTGCATTAATCAAGGCTTGAAGTCTTTCCTCTTCTTCTCTCTCTATCAAAAAGATGAATAACTCCCAAAGAGTTTGTCAAGTAAGATGTGTTTTACTTTGATATTTTATTCGTTTCTTGTTGTTTTCTTTTTCATCTCTAATCCAACATATATCTCTAATTTGATTTCCCTCCCTAACCAAATCTATCTCTCTCACTTTTAGAAATTCATTCTCTCTACAAATTCTAGGCTTGCTACAAGTACTAGGCTCCGCATTATCCTTCTGCCTACGGGCAAGAATAGGGCTTGGGAGGGAAAATTCTCTTTTCTTCACTTTTCTCACATCTACATTTTGCACATACTAGAAATATCCTAGATGAATAATCCACATGATGTGAGTTTCTATTGCTTCCACTCTATACGATCTATTACAATTAACGTATGGATTAGCCAAAAAATACACTTTAAACAATGTATATTATTTCTCTTTGGCCCAGAAAGGCTCAATAAAATACTTCTTTCATTGGATCTTATCATACTACCCCTTGTAGAATATAAATTTTCCTTTGGCATAAGTGTAGCTATCTTGCTATGAACCAAGACAATTCGTACACACAATTAATCCCAATCACTAGACAAAACATATATATTATGGTAAGCACAAAATTACAATTCCAAAGAACAATTTTAACCTGTTTGGTTGGCAAAGATTGAACGTCCTTAAATCATCTATTAACCCTTTCATATACCCATGATACGATATGACCATAGCCTTGATGTTTTCATCTTTGTGTTGTTTTGATATGCTCTTTTGTGTTTTTTCTTTGTGTGTGTGAGTGCACGAGAGAAAGAGTGGGGCTTCTTTGATTACACTTCCTTCTAAACCATAAACTTCATGGCATCTATGGTATAGCTCCTTCATATAATTTTTGGAGTTCTCTCACAAACTCTCAGAGCCAAAAGCCTGGTCCTTTCATGGAAATATTTCAAACTTCTCGCTAGCATCAATCACTGCTCAAGGCTACCTCCAAGGAAACACTCATGTTTGGGCCAAAAAGCCTAAGGTAATAGATTGTACCGACTCACCTCAAGAACAAATTTCTATAAAGAGGAAACCGAGCTATCAACTGAAGACAAACACCTCAATCAAGAGAAAGAAGAGCTGCAAACAGCAAAAGAAAATACCTTCAAAGACACAAGCAATGCGACAAGTATGGGTATGAAAGTCAGAATTCAACCAAGCTATCCAATAACGACATATGGAGCATCAGATGCTTCCAGTCAAGATACTCGAAGCACAAGGATTGATGAAGGTAATACTAAAATATGGTTACCAAAAGTAGTAGCTCAACCTAGAGCAACTTAGATCAGTCGTGTAACATAGAGATCCATACAAAGATAATCAGTCCCAACAGACAAAATCCAATCACAACCGAGGGTGCTACAACCTCCACATGGATACCTCATCGTCTACTACAAAAGAAAAGCTTTTACAACGGTAAGAACTAGGTATGGATACCAAAGCCTAGTGTCCATTAAGTCATAGAGCAAAAGGGGTGAATGAAAACAACGATCGCATGGGGACCAAAGACAAGGTGGATTCCAAAATCGCTAGTGGAAACCCAATTTTTAAGAATGTTGGAATTAGGATTGCAAGAAAACACACGGAGCTTGGAGAAGACGAAGGAAGCTCAAGGCAGGCAATAGAGAGTGTATCACTTAGTGTGCAATGGAAAGTTAGATAGCCCTCAATGATGGGTGTATATACAATGCACGTGGGAAAAAACCTCCTAGTAAGGGAAAAAATGCCCCGCCGGTCCTAAGTGTGTGTTGACATACATCACTATCACACGTATCTGTTAACAAATCCCCCCTGGGAGTGATGTGGTGAACAAGATCTGGCACATAGAGTAAAGGAAAGTGCCATTCCTTGAGGACATGATCGGTCCACAAAGGAGAGTAAGCTTAAAGATTTGCAGAAAGCTTTGAACTCTCATGAGATAATGCCTTTATCAAAAGATCTACAAGGTTGTCCTGTGTTTGCACATAAGCCAAGTTGATCTCTCCTGCTGCGAGCCTCTCCTTGACATAGGTGTAATGCACCTCAATGTTCCTTGTACGAGCAGGAAAAATTGGGTTCCTTCTGACCGCTATCAATGTAGATAGTGTTGGTAGCGTCCTATCCAACACCCATATCATCCATAAGGCGTCTGAGCCATACACACTCAATCATAGTTGTGAAGAATGCCCTATACTTAGCCTCACAACTAGAAGTAGCCACAGTAGGTTGCTTCTTTCTCAACCATGATATACATGAACTACCAAACATGAAATAAAAACCACTTGTGGACACCCGTGTGTCAAAACAACCAGTCCAAATTTGAGTTCAAAAAAGCATGTAAGTTTGGAGACAATGATCCCAGCTTGAGATAAAACAAGCCAAGATGTAAAGTGCCACTTAAGTAGTAAAAAATTATCTTGACAGCCTGCCAATGGTTAGACCCTGGGCTATGCATAAATTTGCTTACTTGTGAGACTATAAACTAAATATCCGGCCTCGTGTTGCACACCTAAATGAGCCAACCATAGTTCCACGCCTCGATGATCTTCGGCATGATGTTGATCCTTTGTTGAGTCCGGTCTCCAAGTCGTCCCCTAGTCCCTAGGTTATATGATCACTCCCCCCGGATGAGGCACCGGAGTTGATCCCACTTGTCTAGTCCATGCTCAATCCAAAATCGTGAAAAAAGATGTCCATTTTTTTTCTCCCTAAAGGGGGAGGTGTGGTGTGTGGTTGTGTAGGTAGAGTGTGGCCACCTAGTGTGGTCGGACATGTTATGGTTATAACTGCTTGGTGGTAATATAAGGAGGTGCCACATGAGAGAGAACCACACTCAATTTGGTCCCATCTTGTGAGCACCCCACAATATGTAAGTTAAATTTGTTAAAAAATAAAAATTATGCAGACAATATGTGACATGTAATTTAAAGTTTGTTTAAAGTTTATTAAAGTGTATGTCTAAGCTTCTCTATATAGTCGTCTCGTTGAACAGACACACAAACACAACATTACACCTTATATCTTTCTACTTAATGTTCGCGAATTTGCTCAAGTCGGCCCATCCAAGGCCACCATTTGTAAAATACGATATAGCGCTGACCTCTACAGAAAGAAATAATCACTACCAGATATGAAACGCAGCACGACATCAGAAATGACTGCGTTTTCGACGCCAACGATACTCAAAATGGTGATCATCTCTCTTTCTGTAGTAGCGTTTCTGCCTGAAACAGTAGAGTCCCCCGCAGCCTTTCCAGCTATCCCAATTCGGCACATGAGCCGCAGGGTTGCTTTGTTCGGCATGATGGACCAGGCAGCGAGACTTAAAGAGTCTGGCAACGCTCATAATCATTCGTCTGCACCGGATACAGTCCGGAGGAGGATTCTACGAGAGATATCTAGCCCTGTGGTTTCCGGCTTTAACTTTGATGAAAGTACAGACTACTATGCGCGACTCTCTGTCGGCATCCCTAGCCGCCACTTCTACTTTACGATCGACACAGGCAGTGACCTCTCATGGCTACAATGCCAGCCCTGCAAACTGTGCTATCAGCAGCTGGACGAGCCCGTCTTTGACCCCCGGCTCTCTAGAACATTCAGCCAAGTCGATGGCCGCTCCTCTCTTTGCGGTCGCCTCAACAGATATAGCTATGGCATATCGGCCCCAGCTGGTAGCCCTGGCTGCAAGTATAAGCTTCGGTACAGCGACAATTCCTTTACTTCTGGCATGCTCGTTCAGGACACTATCGCGCTCCAGTCCGGCCACAGATTCCCTACCATAGCTTTCGGTTGCAGTAACAAAACAGCTGGCGCCCATAACCCTACTGCTGGAATTCTGGCATTGGGTCGCAGCTACTTTGGCTTGTCCTTCCAGCTGAAGAGGCGCCAACGTGGCCTTAACAACATCTTCTCGTACTGCTTTCCTGCCATGTACTCCGATGACTTCTCCACGCTTACCTTCGGCGCCCCGGCCCCCCCAAACACTGTCTTCACCCCGCTCATCACTAACCCAGCTCAGCGCCACCTCTACTTTGTCCAGCTAATTGGCATCAGTGTTGGTGGTGAGCCCCTCCTCCTTCCTCCTGGACTCTTTGACATCGACGCCAGCAGCGGCCACGCGGGTGGCACTACCATCGATGCTGGCTTCACTGTCACTGATCTTCCTGACGATGCATTCATCCCGCTCATAAAGACACTTAGAGGCGCAATATCCGTTGAGGATCCACAACTCATCCCCTACCGCACCTACGACCCCTCTAAATTGGACTCCACCTGTTACCTCCTCAAGGACGGCGTTCCAGAAGGTCAACGTTTGAAGGGCATTCCCTCGGTTGTTTTTCTGTTCGCCGAAGGTGCCCAGCTTGAGGTACCACCTGCCAGTCTGCTTAGGTACATGCACCGTGGGGCAGCAACACGTAACAAACCATTTTGCATAACCTTTGAAAGGTCCGCGGGCACTGACACTGTGATTGGCAACGCCCATCAACAACGCGTCCGCATCACCTTTGACAATGAGAACGACAGAATTGGTTTTACACCAAATTCCTGCTAACAACAGAGATGTATATGATGTGTGTCTTTTTGAATAAAAAGCCTAAAAGGCCCATTTCTCTATTAATTTCCAGCTAACAACATAGATGTATAACAACAAAGATGTATATGATGTGTTTGTTTTTTAATAAAAAGGCTAAAAGGTCCATTTCTCTATTAATTTTCGGTTTCTTTTCCAAGCATAGGACTTTTCAGACAACTTTCTCGGAGGCATAACTTGATGTTCCAATCACTGAATGACGCACTGTAATGCACGGCTTGAAGTCCATCATCTTAGCTATCTTTAGAAATTTAAAATTTCAGCATTTCTAATTTTATATCCTCAATTTGGCCCAGTTTCTTTTGCCACATGCCCTTTCTAAGTTGAGATCTCCCATTTCGCTCATAACTCATGATGTACAACTTCATTTCACGATCTATAAAGCGAGGCTGAAATTATTTATTAAAAACCATGTTTTGAAAATTCAAACAACCCAAAACATCAGAATTAAAGCTTGGCAAAATCACACATTTGTACTTGAATACACATATATACACAAAGCTAGTGGGCAAGCTTTTTGGCATGACTTAGTGACTTAATGCTCATCCAAAAAATGCCTGACATAGCATGTCAACCCTCCTCCCAGTCTACTTGATCATTCATGACAAGCAGAGGTTTCTAGGGTGAACCACTGCTGTAGCTCTTTCTCAAAAACCTCATTTACATTCTCAAATGTTTTCACACTGTCTAATTCCTCTATTGACAGCATCTCATTAGTCACAATGGTCATCAAAGGTGCCAGATATTTCTTCAATCTATAACCATTAACACGATATTTATGTTGTGCACCACTCAAATCTGCCAATTGATATGTGTCATTATTAAACTTCTTTACAACAGTAAAAGGACCTTTTCATTTTGTTTGAATTTTTTTTTGAAATGTATTCTCCAACTTACTATTGTATCGCAATACAAGATTACCCTTTTCAATTCCCTTATCATGTTCGCATTCATTTGCCTTTAGTTGAGCCTTTTTGGTCACTTCTTCATAGTAACTCAAAGCTAGAACCCTGTCCAATTACAAACATTGTAAATCCAACAACCTTTTCTGCCAAGTATTTCTCTGCTCTTCATCTCCCAATGACAAAAATTTTAGTGCAGGAATATCCACTTCAATTGGCAATAAAGCTTCCTTGCTATAAACCAAATGGTAAGGAGAAAATCCTATGCTTGTTTTGATAGCAGTTATGTAGGCCCATAATGCACAAGGTAGCTCCGAATCCCAAGAGGCTTCCCATGTGTATGGGTCATCTTTGTTAAGATCTTCACCAACTCTCCATTGACCTCTCATTGAGACCATTGCATTGTGGATAATAAGCAGAATTGTACCTATGCTATATATTGAGCTTCTTGCATAAGAAATCAAATAGCTCTCCTCTATCAGAAAGTATCTCTAGGGATGCACCAAATTTGCAACATATATGCTCATAAAAAAACTTCTCTATTTCCTTACTGGTAATTTGTTTGATAGCCTTGGCTTCTTTCCATCAGGACAAGTAATCTACCGTTGTCAAAATGTAAGCATTTCTTTTCCTAGTCATAAGTAAGGGTCCAATAGCATCAAGATCCCATTTTTCAAACACATCAAAAGCTATAATTGTTTGTCGCAATTTGGGCTTCAAGATTCTCTTTCCCATCTTCTGGCAAGGCAAACATGACTTTCACCAATGGTTAACATCCCGTTGAATGCTTGGCCATACATAGCCTTCTTGCAAAATTTTATGCAACATGATCTTCATTGGCAAGATGGCCTCTGTTACCATATACATGTGGTAGTGATGTGTGTGAACACACTAGGACCGCCGTGGCATTTTTTCCCTCTTTAGGAGGTTTTTCCCCCCGAGCATTGCATATACGCCCATCACTCTAGGGCTATCTATCTTTCCATTGCACACTAAGTAATACACTCTCTATTGTGTGCCTTGAGCTTCCTTCGTCTTCTCCAAGCTGTGTGTGTTTCTCTGCAACCCTAATTCCAACAACTGGTATCAGAGCAGGTCACGTTCTCCTGGGCTTAGGCGCCAGCTGCTCCAGCACACGCCTGCTCACTTTCTCCGATTTCAGTGAGCTTTGGCAAGTGTTCACAGGTCGACAAATTTTTTGGGTGTGCTCGTAGAGCACGGTCTACTCAGAATTTTGATTTGGGCTCATTTCGGCCTCCGTTTCCAGTATAGACAGTACTGCATAGGCTATTTCGTCATTTTGTGCAGAATTTCTGTTAGTGCCATCTTTTGCATAACAGGTGCCTTATAGTCTTCTACGGTTTGTGCTATATAGCACAGGCTGTTCCCGCTCCGTTTCTCCTATTTTCGGGCAGTTTTCACATCAGGTGCAGCATTTACCATGGCTGACAACAACAACACAGATGTGTTCAAGATGTTTGCTGTTGAGGATAGGTTGGATGGGGACAACTACCCTATGTGGGCTTATATGATGCAACATGTTCTTGTGGCAAAGGGTGTCTGGAACATTGTGCAGGGCATTGATGTACGTCCTGGTTTTGAGGATGTAGGCGATGTTGAGGATGTTGCAGGTCTTGCTGCAAGGATTGCAGCTGTTAGAGTTGTTTTGCCTTTCGCAGAACAAGCTCGTTGGGATGTTAAGGATGTGTAGGCTCATGAGGCTCAAAGAAAACATCCAACTTGCCTAAAAGAGGATCTTTTTCTACAAAATCTTTGTATTTAAGTGCCTCTTCATCGGTCCCAACATTATAGTTCAAGTGTTGTGCAAAAATAGCATACAATTCATCCTCTTGTAAACTGAATGACCTTTGGATATATGAAAGCATTATATATTCTCCATGGCCAAGAGGAAAGCATGGAAGAATACGAAAGGGCAATGTTCCTTTAAAAGTAGGGTACAAAGACTTCTCCAATGCAATACTGTCTTCTCAAATCCTAGAATGTTTCTTGCCACTCTTTTTCTACATCAAGAACTTCTTTGTCTTGTTCATCTTTGATCACTTCACTTGATTTAGAGTTACTGTCATCCCTTTCTGCTTCTTCATCATCACTATCTCTATAGTGTGGATATATTCTTCATCAACGTATAGTACCATTCTTGAATCCACCAATTGATCACGCTTTGTTGTACTCTGATTGTAAAGCTTGTTTGTGAAAAAAAAGAGTTTCTTCAAGTTCAAAAGGAGTATTAAACATTGTATAAAATGAATCATATGATTCCATGGCTGCACAATCATATAATAGAATCTCAGGATTGTTTTTATCTATAATAACAAATGCCTGTAGTAGAAGATCAAGGTCATAATGCAATTATATAAAACCTCTCTTGAATTATCGATGTATAATATACCTATGCCATCTGTATTCTGGGTAGACGTTGCCAAAGTGTCATAAATAGATGAGATACCATCAGTTTGAGAGTCACATTTTCTTTCAAATCAGCCATAACCTTTGGGCAAAGATTCTCTCTCTCTCTCTCTCTCACACACACACACACACACACACACACACACACATTTCATAAATACTCCCAGTGGTTGCACTAGAATTAGAGGAGTCATATCTGCTGCTATGGGTCTGCCCATCCACTGGCATATATCACATGTTTTACAAAATCTTCTAACATCAGATATTGAAGTTTGCCACCACAATCTAGCCTGCAAAATCTTCTTGTAAGTAATATCACTGGAAAAATGTCCTCCAGAATTCCTATCATGTGCCTCTAAAATAACTTGCATTCTCCCTTTCATAGGCACACATCTTCAAAGAACTCCATCTGCTCCCAGTCTGTAAAGTGAGCTGCCAATGATGGTGAACTTCACACTCTTAACACTAGTTCTGTAAATCGGACACTCAAATGTCCTGAGACACTAAAGTGTCCTGTTTTTCTAGCAACTTGTCATAATTATTTAGTGAATCTAGAAAAAAAATTCATAGGTCACATTCATATCTTAGGTCAGCTATGAGGTGAAGAACATATCCAGATTTTACTTTTGCCAAAATAAATACCAAATTAAGATTATAATGATAAGTTTTAAGATGGAAAAATCATAAAAATTTAGTGTAGTTTTAACAAAATTTTCATGAATTGAATATAGCTTCTCATCAAAATAAGATTTTTCATAGATTTCAAGGTGTATGGATAGGAAAAAACTTATTATAGCAAGAATTTGAGCTTCGTAAATTGAATATGGGACTAGATTTTTTCTATAATCAAAAGACCAAAATCTTGAAAATGCTGACAAACAGGAAAATTTTGGTCTTTCAAGGCCTCTTTTATTAACATGATGAGGTTATGGGACAAAACCAAAGGTGTACAATGTATCTATAGGTCAATACCCATCAACTAAGCATTTTTCAAGGGTTCAAACTCATAGGCATCTTGTATTTTAAGCTCATTTAAAAAAAAATTGTAGTGCGTAATTTCTTGCAAAAAAAACATTGCTATAAAAAACTAATAAAAGTGTGTATATAAATCTCCCAATTGTGTCCATATGAGGTATTTGTATACAAATAAGTGAGAGGAATGGAAAAATCCAAAGATGGACTTATTTTAGAGCTTATCTTTGATAAATAAAAAATCATAATTACAACATGCGCAGTTTTTTGGATATGCCATAAATCACCAAATGTGGCTTGCATAACCATTAAAAATTATGACCTTATGTAATGGAGTCGTAGATCTAGTATATATGCATCATAAGACATTGTAAATTTAGATGAACTATATGCTTTTTGTGATCATTAATTGAATTTCTGAATGTTGCATATTTGACCCACAGGAATTTCTTTATTTAATTCTAGTCATAAAGGATTTTTTTCTCACATGACAATTGCAAAAATATCAAACACATATATAGCTAGTTACCACAGATTATTGCATGCACCCTGCTCATGTTTTTCTTAGGCTAGAGTACGAGTTTCAATGAAACATTGAATGTTGTTTTGCGTAGGTTCTTTTCATGAGTGTAGTTACTATTGAGGTTGTGATCAAAAGTGAGGGATTGCAAATTCTATGAGTACTTTGAATAATTAACATGCTATAAGTTTACAAAAGCATTTCTTGAGATGTGTTTTAGATTTCATGTACCATTTTAATTTAAATTCGCGAAAAAGGACATTAAAGTGTCCTTTTTGGTACCAAACTAGTGTTAATAATCAGAGCCTAGCTTCTTCTGATTCTGAGTCCAGATTTTTGAGAATCCTCCCTTAGAAAGGAACTCATATACATAAAACAACTCTGGATCAGGTGTTTGCTTAGCTGTCATCTGAAAATTTTTTGCATCCATTGGCTCATCTCTCAAGGATGCCTCGGAGTAGCCATCCGTACTCCCGGACAAGAAATCACCACAATGGGTTTTGTCGGGCTTATGAAAAATGAAAAATGAAAAATTAATTTAAATTCCATCAGGAACATCATCCATCTTAGTAGGCTGCCTTGAATAATGACTTTGTTGATTAAAAAAAATAATGCCTAATGATCCACATTAAAAATGAAATAGCTTATCCAGCAAATAGTGTCGAAATTTAATAGCACTAAAAACCATTCCTAGGGCTTGTCTTTCAGTAGTTGTAGATCCTTGTTCAGCCTGACTGAATCTCCGACTGGAAAATACACTAGATAGTCAGTCCTCCCTTCTGGCTGAGCTAATATTTCTCCAACTGCTAGTCTTGAAGCGTCTACATGTACATGAAAAATGACCTCCCAATTCGGTTGTCAAAGGACGGGCTTACTGATAATAGCACTCTTCAAACTTTGGAAGCTTTCCTCGCATTCAACAGTCCAAATGAACTTTTTGTTCTTCTTGGTGACATCATACAAAGGTAATGCCTGGGAAGAAAACTTGTGCACAAATCTTTTATATAAATGGATATATCCCAAGAAAGAACTTAGCTCTGATGGATTGTGGGGCGCCTTGGCCTATTGGACATAGTGAATCTTGTCATTGGCCATTTCTATTCCACTTATGGACACTACATGTCGCAGTAGTTGTCATTTCCAGACCAAGAAAATAGATTTGAATGGATTTAAAGAGATCCGCTTTTCATGAAAAGGCTAGAAAACCATTTCCAAAAAAAGTAAATGCTTATCCTCTGTTGAATATACAGTGAAGTCATCCATAAATATGGCAAGGAGTCAGTGGAGAAATTCACTGAATATTTCCATCATACGTCGTTGGAAATTCGATCGAGCATTGCAAAGACCAAATGGCATAACCATTTACATAAATGCTCTCACTCAGTAATAAAAGTAGTTTTACTCTGGTCCTTAGGAGCAATCTATAAATGGTTATATCCACTATAACCATCCATAAATCTATACATCACATACCCTGGTATTTTTTCAAGAAGCATGTTTGTAAAGGGTAGTGGAAAGGAATCCTTGATGGTCTGAGCATTCAGCTTCCAATAATCCACACAGACTCTAAGCTTTTCATTCTTCTTGGGTACCACCACAATAGGAAATAACCAGTCACTACTAGCTACTTCAGTAATGAACCTAGCCTTCAGAAGGTTATCGATCTCTTTCTTGACCTTCTTAGCATACTCTGGATTTATTTTGTACCGTTGCAACCGCACTCGTCTGGCATTTGTTTTTCATGGTATTTGATGTTGACATACCTCTAGATCTACTCCCTTGACATCAGTATGTTTCCATGCGAGCACATCTTTGTTCTGCTGGAACATGTGTCAAGCCTTCTCTTTCATTACCGAGTTCAGATGCTTGCTAACTTTGGATCACTCTAGGATTTTTCTCAAAACCCAGATTTCATTCCTCTATCTCTTGATTATCTGGAAGCAACCAATTAGGCCCATAGCCCTTTCTTTTGGTTGACTCCTCATCATAATCCCAAGACCAACCTCTGAGATCTTAACTGCTAATCTGATTTTCAATAACTTTCCTAGATTGTGCTTGTTCAAAGGCCTCTGGCGTACTGCAATCAACTGGTTCTTTTGGTCTTCTAGTTAGCTGAACTGGTCATTCCCTAAAATTTAGTTCAGTGAATTGTTCTAGAAATTGCTTCTTTTGCTTTTTAGCCTGATCTTTGTCCAATAATACTACATTTAGATCTATTTCCTATACTTTTGGCAAAGCTCTTCTGGTCGCAGCTCCTAGTGTTGTTTGTTTGAATCTGAATTCTGCTACCTATTAGCACCTTGTATTGTTAGAGTCTGATTGGCATAGTCGTAAACAGCTTGTGATGTTTGCAACCATGGCCGCCCTAGTACTGTCCCATATGCGTCTTGCACATCTAATACTAGGAAGCTATTCTTTAACTTTCTTTGCCCATCCTTATCTAGATACTCTCTATCATCATAGTTGTCTGCACAACTCAATGATCTGCCTCGATCTTTGAAAGGTGTTGGTTTTAGATTTGTGATACCCATTCTTTGCTGAAGGTGTGTTCCCAGGATATTTACTCCTGCTTCTCCATCCAGTATGACACCAGATAGTGGCTCCCATTGTTTCCTAACCTTGTAGTCTATCTGGATCACTGATACTTCATCATCTTTGACAGCATCCAAGTCAACCGCTCTAGCTTCTACTTCAACCTTCCTTCGCTGTCTGATGAATTTTGCTGCTTCAGGCAAAGTTTTTCTAATGTCATCTAATTTAACTTTCAGTTTCTGAATTCTGTAACAACTCTTGACATGAATTTCTTCTCTTTCTTGATCAGAGTCATTATCAAAACTTGAAGAATCGGGACTATCTGCACAATGCCATTCCTCTGTTCTGGTACCTTTTGTGCCTCTTTCAGTGTTTCATGTTGCAGTTGTATCTAATTTTAACATTTTCTAGTTCTTCTATCAGTCCCTAAACTACAACCAACATGGTCTCAAGAACTCCAGACCCTGATTGATCTGGTTGTGCTTTCTCAGAAGACTGGGCTGGTATCTTCTGAACCTCATGGGCATCAAAGCTTTCTGGTTCCTCTTGTAGCTTCTTCACTAAATCTTTTGTGATCTTAGCCTCCAGTTCTCTTTGCCCTTGCCATTCATAAACTACCTTTTCTTTACCCTTTTTCTTCCACACCTCTCTCTGCTGAGCCCATTTGCTACTTTTAGGACCGGCAGGTTTTGTCGGCTCATCTGGAATTTCCTCAATGACCACCTCTTTGTTGAGTGTAACTGCTCGTACCGGAAGTGGCTCTGGGGCCTTTGCCTCAGTAGCTACAATAATAGGTGTTTCTGGACACTGAATCGAAAAATGCTCATACTTACCAAGTATAACAGTTTAGGCTTCGGTTTTGAAAATTACCACAACCTCGGTCCCAACCAGTACCTCCCTAGTATTTGCCGCGCCCATTACCAGTACCATTGGTACCTGATATCTCCTCTTGGAGTCCAGTGGTTGTCTCCACTCTCGTTGGTTCAGCATTGGTCAATTCCACTACCAGAAAATCTTTTCCCTTCTTGAACTGATGGTCTAGAAAGATTGATAAAATGGCCCGACAAATTGCTCAAATCAGCCAGACCAGACAACCAGTCAGAAGAATGAAAACCTGGTGTTCAAAGTGTAAATCTAAAGATCACATTTCCAATGAATGTCCACAGTGTATCGATTGAAAAGCATATGGTCATTTATGGAACAAGCGGACAACTCATTGTTCCTATTGCACCAAGCAAGGAGGAATGAAAAGAAGATTATCAGCAGAGCAAACCACGAAGCAATCAACCTTCTTCATCCTATTGACAAGCAAATGCTACAAGCAACATGCAAGGAGTCGGGCACTCTGGTACCAAAAGCACAACTTAAGGACAAGCTGTGTCAAATCTGGGTGCCTAAAACATCATCTACTGTACCAAAGATGGTTCCAAGGTTCAAAACACAAAGAGGAGCATCTTTGAGTAGAGAACCTAAAACACAATCAATTTGGAGGAAAAAGGATCACTTATCTTCTTCGCAAATGGAAAAACCGATGAAGCAGTGGAGAGTTAAGTCTCAAAACACTCAACCACAAAATTTCATTAAAGAAAAACCAAGATATCAATAGCAAGTAAAGGTTTGACAACCATCATTATTGATACCAATAGCTCAAGAAATCAACGTGCCAAAGAATCCTAATGGTACAATATAGCAAAGAGCACACAAGCCACAAGAATTGTTTTTTGGGAGAAAGCAACAGAAAACCTCAACCTCAAAAACCCTTGAGCTAATTACTCAAGACCCAACTCTTGCACAAGATATTAGTTTGAATTGCATTGACATTCAAAGCATGGTAGAGCCAACCAAGGCTATGCATAGACACGATTGTTCAACCCATGCACACAATCGTCCCGGAGTACTCCATCTAGGAGGGGTGGAAGGGAACTAAGTAATTAAGGGCAATGTTTGAAGAGGGAGGAAAAAGTTTGATGTTAACGTGTGATTTTTTGCAAAATTACCTAATAATGTCCTTACAAAATTATCAGCAAGGAAAATTTAATTGATAGCATCTCCTCGATGAGTGTAAATAGTGTATAATGTCCTTACAAAATTACCTAATAATGTCCTTACAAAACTATCAGCAAGGAAAATTTAATTGATAGCATCTCCTCGATGAGTGTAAATAGTGTATATACTATTGAAAAAAATCTGCAAAAAATGGCCCTTTTTGTTATTTTTGTCATTTTTCTTGATATTGGGACTTAGAAATGAAGAAACCCACCCAAAAACAATAAAGCTGTGTTTCTCAATGATTTTTTCTAATTATCGATTTTTTTCTTTGTTCTTATAGCATGTTTTGTTATTTTCTTTGATTTTTTTAAATTAACAGGCCAAAAACTAATAAACAATAGCAAATGAGCTCAAATGAAGAAACTAAAGATATGTTGATGATGAAAAGGACAAGGCGGACAGACACAAAAAAATTCAATCAAATCGACGGATAGAAGCGGGAAGCCTAAATTAGGCTGTCAAGGCCTACTTTCAAAAATTCTTGCAGAATGAGCTACCGGAATCCGATTGAGGAAATTTTTGAGTCTAACATAGATTTCACGGCCTAGTAGGACTAACAGGGGAATCTAGGGAAAAATAGTTTGGGAAGTCCGAGTATAGATATCCAAGGTAGCCCAAAATCACCTCATTTCCACTAGTCACTCTTGGAGGAGAGAGCTCTCGACCTTCTTCGCGGGTGATTTTCGGAGTCCACAGTCACACATTTACAGCGCCGTTTCACACGAGACATGAGAGGTAAATTGTAATCTTATCATGTCTATATGGCCAGGTAGCAAGTCTAGGCTCAGGAGAAAACCCTACAAACCCAGCAGTGCAGGAAGTCCTACGACCCAAAATTGACCATAGTAGCCTGCCAGCTTAACCAAATTCAACGAGACTTGAACTATAGCATAACCCTATATAACAGAAAACACTTGTATATAACCAGATGACCATTCGGTAGTGGTCGAAGGAGGTCCCAAGTAGAAAATCATTAGGGAAATTTTGGACTCTTAAATGGGCCCTATAAGGACTTTGAATTTATCCCTCTTGTCCAAAATAGGCGTACATTAAATTTTTTACAAATAAAAGAAAAACTTATCAGACCTTTTGGATTTAGAATTTACTCATCGAGATCTATCCATTGATATATAACATGCCATCAAATCCTTATATTCTAAAAGATTCTATTTTTAGATGTGACAACTCCGTCTTATAAATGGAATCTCTCTCCACATTTCAGCTTCCGTGGGGAGGCCATAACTTCTACAGATCAGCTCCAATTTTTTTGGAGTTTGGGGATTTAGAACCTACTATCTAAGATCTTTCCAATGATATGTTGGTTGATAGGGTTTTGACAAAGCATTTATGTACTTCACCGGGTTGCCCACTTTAGACAAGAGAGGAAAAGTCAAACCTCCTTATAGGGACCCTTTGCGCGTTCAAATTTTCCCTAATACTAGGTTTTTGACAGATTCCAGAATTGGCTTCTGACTCCACAGACAACTTATAGATTGGGTCTATACACAATGTACATGGATGGTTTCATGAAAACAATCAAGGCAAGCCCCGAAAAAGCTGAAAATGGCACAAAGGTTACAAAGCGTCAAATTTGACATATGAAGTCAAACTGACTCCAAATGGACCAAAACTGGATGGGTAGTATCAAGACTATGTAGCAAACAAGTCCATAGCTTCAAATGTGACTAACCAACTCCATATGCCATTTAATCACAAAAATCAGTGATTTCAGGGTCGACAAAGCATGAAGTGATGCCGACACAACAAAACTTTACCAAATTCAATTTAGAACTTGTTTTAGATGTATTGAATATGTCTAGGTCATCAAATTGTCAAGTCTTGCAAAAAAATTGATTGTTGTAAATAACTACAATTGTTTACTTTTGTGCTTTTTTGGCTTGAAACTAATTCCTTCACTTCACCTATCACTTGTACACATCTAATACATGCCACATTTCAAGTATGACCCAAAATGACAAGAAAAAACTTGAAAATTGTCAAAACACGCAAAGAAGTCTTTCCAACCCAATTTTAGATATGTGTCACATTTTTTGATCCAAATCACCCCGTATCTCATACACAAATTCTACATCATGCCTAGAACCAAGTTGCAACAAAAAATGTGCATTTTGATGAGAAAGTGCTAATAGTCGTGATTACTTACTTTCTTACCAAAATGAATGAAATTTGAAACTTTGACCTTATGGGATCAAAGAATATGATGTTCCAAGTCCACTGACAAAGTTTGAGCAAATTTGGATCTCAAAAACTCAGAATCTTAGTATATCTAATGTTTCAGAGTCTGAAAGCCTAAATCTAGCACCATTTTCACCGCGTGGATTGAAATGAGTCCACACTTCACTCAGAGCGCCTAAATTCCATAGAGTTCAAGCCTATCATGTAAAAAATGCACAAAGTTGGAAAAAATCCTTAGTTGTAATAATTGCAATGACTTACTTTTGATGCAAATTTTTACTTGAACTTTATGATTTTGATCCTTACGTGTTTTTATACATCTATGCACCATTTAAGTTAATCAACTAGAGCTTAATCTCTAGTGATTTCTGCGTAGCAATCTCTCTAGATAAGAGAGAGTGTGTCAAGGCTCCGAGTCTAAATTTTTTTGAAGAAAAGGGGATCTTTTTATAGTTTTTCTGGGCCCTGGATAGTTTTTGGCAGGTTTTGACACCCCAAGCAAGCCCCCAGCTTGCAAATGGCGCCAACTACTGCTAAATCTGTCTCTGGCAGGTTCCCCCCAGCTCCACACTGCCCCCATACCTTCCATAATCGATTTTGGTTGATTTTGTTGATTTCTAATGATGAAAATTTTAAAAATCAATTAATTCTAGAACCTTAGGATAAGAAAGTCTTTGTTAATAATTATTAGTGAAACCATCCAGTTTTTATTAACTAATTGAATTCCTATTGTAACCTTCCAGGGTCTGTAACTTTTCCAGTTTTTATCGGATTCTGATTCAAAACTTTACTAACCATAGTAAAGCTTTGCTTATGATTCCAAAAATACCAATATTAGCCGTGTTTGAATCCTTCAATAGTGGTTTTCAAATTAATTTTACAAGCTTTGTACAATTTTTAAGGTTTCGAAAACTGGAAACCTTAAAAGAGGAGATGTGTGTGTGTGTGTGTATTGCAAGAGGCTTGGCTATGGCTTCCTCAAGCTTCTCTACAACTTACTCTCTAGTTGCTCCTAAAAACGGAGGAGAGAAGTAAAACAATGAGAAGACAAGCCCTCTTTTTAAACACATTTTTTTATAAGTTCTTTTACTTCTCTTGATAGCTTATCTTCCTTATCTTGATAACTTATCTTTCTTTTATAAGTTCTTTCACTTGTCTTGATAACTGATCTTTCTTTGATAATTTATCTTACTTATCAAAACTTTCTCAACAAGTTACTTACTCCCCTTATCCTTATCTTCTCTTTTACTTCTATATCTTTTCCTTTTTCCTTTTTCCTTATCTTATCTTTTCCTTTATGCTAATTTTCTCAAAATGAAAAGCTAATTTCTTATGCATTGGTTGTGTCCATGTTCCCATGGCATAAGCCGGAAGTGTCTCATGAGTATACTTTCGTGCTTAAATTGAGCCCAAATTTTCTCGAACATTTTTTTCTTTCTTTTGCTTTTTTATGTTTAAAGTCAGTGGATTAGATGTGTTGGTCTTGCATAAGGGCTAGGAGAAGGCCCTTACAAACTCCCCAACAAAAAAAAAGAGCTATCCTCAGCTTGAAATAATAAAGGAAAGTGGTAAAATCTTTATCCGCAAGCTACACCTTTAACTTCTTGGTAACGCTTGTTCATTCTTCTCTAGCTGGTTCATCTATATAAGGCACAATTTATCCTCATCTCTTATGGTATTCCTACCTTCCATCTTTTTATCTCTTCGCATATCCTTGTCAAGAACTTCTTAGGATTGTCTCTCATAACCCTTTTCGATGTTTCTTTGCTCATTATCTTACTTTATGGATCAGTGGCAACAACTGGTTTTATATGTGGTCATTCCTCATCTACAACAAACAAGTGAATCTGTCAGGAGAGATTTTGTGAAATGCCATGAGCGCCTGCTCTTCCCTCACTTGAGAACTTAAGTAGCTCAAATCAAATGGTGGAAATTTTGAGATATAACAAGGGTGACACTTTGGGGTCGGGATCACTTTCGCAACAATGTTTGCATGGCTATGGTAATTGAAGCAATGGGTTTGGGTCCTCAATACTACTGCGTGATGAGGTTAATGTAATGTGGGTTCTTCAAGCAAGTCTTTTTTCTTGCACAGTTTCTTCCTCATGAAAAAATATATATTTACCCTCACTTTGGTTTACCTCTTAGAGGGCCCTTTAACTTCTCACCTCATACCCGAGAGATCAGTGCAGCAATTTCATAGAGAATTCTTCCTATGGATGAAATGCCTAGTACGTGTCCTGCTTGTGATAGTTGCTTTTGTGATCATGTGATGGATGAGCTTATTGACTTCTTAAAAAATCCATCTTTGTTGTATCTCTTAATAAGTTTTTCATTTATTAAGATCTTGGTTCTTGTCTTAAATCCTTCTTTCTTTGATTTTTATTTAAATATACAATTCAATTTGTTCTTAGCTTCCTATGTCTGGTATTTTGTAGAATACCTTGAGGTAAATACAAATATAGATAGCTTAGTTACAAAGGATAACACTAATATTGTTATTATGTAGCAAAAATAGTTGTATTACAAAAGGTAGCATTTCTTGAGTGACACATTGTAATCTCAAAACGGAAGAGAGGAATCATAGGAAGAAAAGGAGAGAAAGAGGTCACCTTCTTCATCACCTTCCAAAAGTCTTCCAGACAATGGTGGTATAGTCTACGAGGTAATGGGGAAGCTCCATAGACATGGAAAACTCTATGAGTTTCCATAATGAAGCAGTTTCTTGCAAGGGATGTCAAACATAAAGTACTTACCAAATGGCGTCTTTGAAGCTATCTCCCAATGAGTCTATCCACAAGTATGTGGACAAGTTTTGATATTTCCATTTCAAAGTCGTTTTCTACAAAAAGATAGACTTTGCAGAACAAAAACAATAATTTTGTGTTGGGCTTTTTGAAGGTATGAACAAGTATGTCAACTCTCAACGGCTTAGGACCATCTCTACAGTTATACATCATACTATGGTCTCCTTGCAAATCAATTCCAACAAGGGGCTAAGAGGAATTCTAAGCCCATGGAAATTAAAGAGCAAAATGAACCTAGAGGGAAGAATAATGCTCAAAATTCTTCCAAAGGAAACTCTAAAAACAACAATAAAGCTAAGGAGAGAGGAGTCTACAAAGGCAAGAATCAAATTTCTTCCAAGGAGCTAGAGCTTTATTGCAAATATAACCAGTGCTTCAAGTGTGGGGAGCAAGGGCATGACTACAAGAGGTTGTGTGCTCTTGTGACGCTTTTATCGACGGAAATACACTGGGTTTTTATAACCCCCGGCGTCGCTAAGAGCGTCGCTATGAGTGTCGATAAGGAAACGTCGCTATATGCGTCGCTATGGAAGTCTCTATAAGCGTCACTATAGGCGTTGCTATATAGCGACGTTTATAGAGACACTACAGGGCCAATAATAGCGACGCTTATAGCGACGCTGCAGAGACTAATATAGCAACGCTCATAGTGATGCCCGAGATGAAATTTTTTTGGTGGCAGGGCATTGAATTCCCTGCCAACCATCAACCATATTGAATGTTTCATTTGTCTATTTACTTTTGAAAAAAAGTGCAAAGGTAAATATAGACCCAAAATAGTCACCCACAAGACAATATAATCATTAACTCCATCATCCATAGTACGTATTGTTTGCAAAATAGAGATACAAAAATGACAAGAGTGAATTGATGAAAGTAAACTCAATGACAATTGTACATAGCAGCAAAATCACTTCATTGTTAATCATTGCAAATGTTATAGTTACAAACCATTGTCATTATTTAAAAAATATACATGGTTTTCAAAAAGACGTATAAAAGTTGTGTTATGATAGATAATCTATGACAAAAAGAAACTAATGCTAGGCTAAACTGACGTTGTCTAATCGGACGTCTCATCTCGTCGAAGTGTCGTATCTTTCGGACTCTGCAAAAAAAAACAATAAGATAGCTTTTTGTAAGTATAAACATATAGCGACGTTTATAAAACAATACAATAAATAGAAAAGAATAAACCCTAATACTAACCATGCCACCGCGAGAAGTCAGGATGTCTATAAGGGCGTTTAAGCCCTTCCTTTCTGCGTTCTCACGCTCGTACGGTGTGGGATCACGTCTTGTAAACGACCACTGTCAAAACACACAAAGAATCCATTGTGTTAGAATTTCAAATCCCATAAACCCTAAACTATCGAACATAGATGCAAAAACACTTACAAGATCGGCCTCAAATGATGCCCACTCGCCGCTCCGGGAGTGGTGCGAGCTCCCTGCCTCTACTCGCGCTCTGAATGCCTCCTTTTGTTGCTTCCACTTGTCGGGATTCTCGCGCGCTTCTTTCTTCGCATGCTTCCAATCTTCTTTGGCCAGCCAATCTGGTTTGCTCCACCCATGCTTGATTGATTTTTTCACTTTGGAACGCTCATGCTTGCAATATTCACGCATTCGAACCTTCATCACATCTTCATTGAAGCGGTCATCCCGTGTTGGAACGGGAAACTCGTCATGAAGCATGCTGATGACTCTGTCTTTTAACTCATTCGGTACTTCACTCCAGGTTTTTACTATGTAGTGTCTTATAAACACCTGAGAGGAAAGACCGCGCATGCGCGAAATCACCTTCTTGCCGTCATCATCCAAGATGATGCCGCCACTGAAGTCGACGGAGTAAGACAAGCCCTCTCACCGCTGACGCGTGAACCTGGGTGTCTCGACAGGGGTCTCTAGCGACGTGTCAACGGGGGTACGGATGCCAGGTTTCTCCACTGGCTTTTGAGCCTCGAAGCTAGGAGTGTCCACTGGACTAACTCTTGGAGGAGTAGCTAGTGGTGTGTAGCTGCGGGGAACGGCAGACAGCCACGCAAAACTTGGTGTCGATGGGGATGCCGTGGCTGGTGTCAGGACGGGCAAAGAAGGGGAGGGTAAAGAGCCTTTGTTTGCATGTTGAGAAGAACCAGGAGTGCTTTCAATCTAGACACACGTGCTCCATTCTACAATGGTGTATCGGCTTCACTTTTCATATCATCATAGACAAGCCTTTCTGAATCCATGATCGTCTCGATCATTTCATCAATCTCGGGCTCAAACATTGCCTCGTTGGGAATGTGGTCTGCATGATCATCCCCCGAGCTGTCAGAGGCTACATCTTGTGGCCTCACATATGCTGCTTGACCAAAGCGCCTGCGAACACGTCATTGGGTTGCAAGATTGCTGCCTGTTGGCCAGAATCAGAGTCCAATGAGTTATAATTGGCAACAACTCAATCTATAATAGATGGATCGAACTCTCCAAATTCGCTAACGTGCTTCAAAGAAACGCGTCTTGTCCGTCGCAAAGCATGCTTGCAATGGTTATAAGGACATAAAATCCTCGTTGAGAGATAGGTGTTTTGGTTGGATGGCCCCACATGCTCGTCACTACTCATAATGAGGGTAAAAATCTTATAACCCGGACAACAAATTTAATCTTCTATTGGCATTCTTCATCTTTTATCTCTCTCTCTCTCTCTCTCTCTCTCTCTCTCTCTCTCTCTCTCTCTCTCTCTCTCTCTCTCTCTCTCTCTCTCTTTGTTCACACTGTAAACTACCTCACATTCTCTAGTCATGTCCAAGCCCCGCACATCTCGGTCTAGAGGTGCACGGAGATCAGAACCACCGGGTTATAATCTCGTCTTTATTGGTCAATGCCTATATTTGTGGGTACAAGAAATCTACACACCCATGTCTACATAATACTGCATGTGTGGACAAAACCCCTTTGTGTCTTCTCTAGCTGTAGCATTTCACAGCATCTTAACATCGTTTCAAAGTAGATCTTTGTTTGTAGCATGCAAGGGCCCCCATTCTTGTAATGTAGCTGATGTCTGCTCAAGGCACTTAATTCTTAATCTCGATTTGATGGGATGTGGTGTGTGTGTGTGTGTGACCCTTGGAATCGTCATCTTGCATCACTAATTTTTGTGTAGGCTCAATTTGCTCTTCCATCAGCTGAACATGATGGCTTATTGTATGGTAGCAGCAGTCGAACATGCAGGTGGAATTGCTGGTCCACATGGACTGTCGAGGCTGTGAGCGCAGGAAATTTTCTCGCCATTTCTTCTAACCTTATCTTAAACGATTTTCTCGCCATTTCTTCTAACCTTAAATAACCTAAATCTAATCTAGTATAACATAAATAAACCTAAATTCAAAAACCTAAATTCAAAAACCTAAATCTAATCTAATATAATGTAAATCTAAATCTAACGTAAATAAACCTAAATCTAATCAAACATAAATCTAACTAAAAATAAACCTAAATCTAATCTAATTTAACTTGAATAAACCTAAATCTAATTTAATGTAAGTCTACATCTAACCTAATCTTTAACGTCTTTTGGGATAGTTTCCTACAATGTTAAAACACTCTTCTTCTTGTGTGTGTGTGTGTGTGGGTGTGTGCGTGCCAATAAAAAGAGAAAAATGGTATAACCTTTCTATCACCCAAGTGTGGTAGATTGGTTATGTCATTTTCCTCTTGAATAACAAGTCTTGAGTTCAACTCTTCGTCGGCTAGATTTTTAGGTCTCTTTAATTAGTTTCCTATGACGTTAAATTAAACTCTCTTCTTCTCACGTGTGTGTGTGTGTGCACGCTAACAAAAACAGGAGAAAAATGGTATAACTTTTCTATCACCGAAGTGTGATAGATTGGTTATGCCATTTCCCTTATGAATAACATGTCTTGAGAGAAAGAGGGGAAGGGAACATGAGAATGAGGAGAGGGTCTGTGTGTGTGTGTGTGTGTGTGTGTGTGTGTGTGAGAGAGAGAGAGAGAGAGAGAGAGAGAGAGAGAGAGAGAGAGAGAGAGAGAGAGAGAAAGAGGGGAAGGGAACATGAGAGTGAGGAGAGGGTGTGTGTGTGTGTGTGTGTGAGAGAGAGAGAGAGAGAGAGAGAGAGAGAGGTAGAGAGAAAGAGGGAAAGGGAACATGAGAGTGAGGAGAGGGAAGGAGCATATCTGGCTCTCCTTTCTCTCCTCGTGTGTGTGTGTGTGTGGAGAAGAAAGAGAGAGAGAGAGGGGGAGCGTTACCTTCTTGCTTGAGCGCGTGTCAAAAACTCAGATCTGTGATCTGAGTTTTCGGACGCTCTCGATTATTTTTAAAAGCCCTGGCGGCATCGCTATAGGCGTCGCTATGAGAGTCTCTATGTTACTTGTAACATAGCGACTCTCATAGCTACGCATATAGCGACGCCGTGCTTTTTCATTTTTGAGCATTGCACTACGAGAATCGCTACTATTAATCACGTCTTGTAGTGCATGCCTATCGTGCTTCCCCCATAGAAATGTGCACAGTGAGCGGCCTAGAGCCTCTATGGTTGAAGCTCCAAAAGAGGATACTCATTGCCAAGGATTTCTCCTTTCCTATGCTTGGGGAAAGGTACAAGAGCATGATCCCTTTATTTTGTTTGACCCTTGTTCAACTCACAACTTCATATCCATGGAGTTGTCCACCAAGCTAGGCATACAAGCCCATGAGATGGGAGATGCATTGAAAGCCAATGGAGCTTTCAAGAAACAAGACATCTCAGTTCCTCCTTTAATTGGAAAATTGAGGCTTCATGTGGACAAAGATGATTTCTTCATCTCCCCTCTCAAACACATGAGGATGTTATCCTTGGGGCACCATGGTTCACTCACATGGTTGCCACTATGAAATTCCCTGAAAGGAGAATTTATCTCAATCTCAGGAAACAAAAACTATGTACATGGATGCTAATGAATCAAGGAACATCATATCCTTGGTAAATATGCTTGCTTTTGATGTCTCAATAAAAATCTCTAGTTTTGCGTCTATGATTTTCTTAAAGAATTTATAAATGATTCTAATGTTTTCACAAGTAGAAATAAAGGGAATCAAGATAAATTAGAGTTGTCCTATTTCTTAAATGGATACCAATATGTCTTCATTGATGACATCCCTAGTGAGCTACCTCCAAAACGAGGGGATGCTGACCATGCAATAGAGATTCTACCGAGAAGTTCTCCGCCTAATAAACCTCCTTATTGAGTTTCACAAGCTCAGCAAGAGGAGATCATGAGGCAAGTGCATGAATTGGTGGAAAAGGGATGGTGAGGCCTAGCTCCTCTGCATTCTATTAACCATTTCTTTTAATGCAAAAGAAAGACGGCACATATCACATATGTGTTGTCTATAGAGCACTAAATAGGATCAGTATAGTAAGAAAAAGATATCGCATGCCAAAATAAAAGATCTATTTGATAAGTTACAAATTCTGGCCTGAAAAATGCTCCAATTGCATTCAAACTCATGATGGACAAAAATCTTCAAGCCACTCAAATTCTCTTGAGGACTACAAGAGACACCTCCAAATAATCTTTCAAGTTGTGAGAGAGAACACTATAAGAGGAAAATTCTAGAATGCTAGCATTTCCACGGACTAACAAAGGAAAATAGACTCGAGGAAATATTTCATGTGCAGCAATAGTAGCAGCAAAGGACGTGGTAGTGGTTTAACAACAATATAGGTGGTAATAGGAGCAGTAATATAGGTGCAAATATTGCCACGCGTATATTAGCGTGCATATTTGGATGGCCCAGATGAGCATCTTTATTCTTGACCTGTATAAAGTCATTTGGTCTAGTATGACTGTCTTCTTCAAGCACATGGTCCCACATCAAAAAATATTGGTTGCTTATTCTTAATACTCGTCTCACAAGGGAGCTCTATTGGCATTTGTATACTCATCTTTGAAATTGAAGAGTTAGTCAAATCAACCAATGATTTGGCAGTTGATGGAGTTGATGATTGACTCAAGAATATCTATGCATGATCATTAATTCTAGTACTAGGAGCAGACCTATCACCTTTCAGTAAACATTGTATTTGACACTTTGTAGCATTGTCAAATTTCCATTTCCATGTTTGTGCCAATTGTCTCATACAAGCTAATTCTCTCCTCAATACATACATGAATTTCAACATGTTTGGTCTCAGAGAAGTTTGAATGCATGTGGTTACTCCTTGCCTCCAAGTTGCCCAGGGAAAAAAAACTTTGAATGAAAGGATATTTGCATCTGCTCTTGAGATCCAAAAAAGAATCCAACCCTTTTGCACTTATATGCTTTGACCTCTTGGTAGAATTGAAGGTCCTCTCTATTTGTCTCTTCATATTAAATATTTTTGGATCTCCCCTTTGGTGGATTCCATATGGGACCTACTTCTCTACCTTGCAGGGGTATTTTCTCGGTGTATGCTGGCATCCAGTTTTCATTCTCAATGATTATTCATTTTGCTCATTATGACATCTATGATAGGTAGATATAGATAGAAAAATAATTTGAATTATCATCCACCATGAAGGTCAAATATGACTTAATTATGGGAACGAAAACAAAACATTACAAAGCTCCTTTTGAATAAAGAGGTTGTTGGATACATCTCACTTAATGAGGAAGGGTCTTGCGAGGTGTGACAAAGGGAAGATAAGATGAAATGAACAAAACCTAAGAAGGGGTAGGTGAGGGGGAAGGCAGTTTGGGAGTTAGAAACTCCTTGATAATGGATTTACCTTCTTGATAAACTGACCATTTCCCTATTGTGTGCACTTCTCACATCTTTTGGAATTCTTCCTTCTTCAGTTTGAGTTAGGTGGGTGTTAGATCTTCTGCAAATCAAAATTTGGTGTCCTTGAGAAGCCTCATTGCTCAAGGAGTTTCATTTGATCCACCTTGGTCTTGAATGTGAGGATTGCATGGTTGGTGTGATGTTCATGTGTAAGAGAGGTGATTGTGGCTCACCCAACTATACCATATGGGCTATTGCATGTTTAGATGTGATCAAAGGAATCCTGGAACATTGAATGTGATATACTCTTGGCATTGTCGTTCATGTAGCATGGACACTACAGGATCTTCAACCTTACCAAAGATGATATCTTGCACTTGGTTTTTGACCTCCTTTGTGAGGGTGGTATGTTCTTACATCTTTGTGTAATTGAGCTTGAGGTCCCCCTTCCCTTTCTAGTCGCATGGAAGCCTACCAATGCAAACATTGAGGGCCATATCCTCTTGGCATTGTCATTCATGTAGCGTGGGCACTACATAGTCTTCAACGTTGCAAAAGATAATATCCTACGCTTGGGTTTTGACCCCTTTGTGAAGGTGGACTCTAATTCCACCTTTGTCTTATTGAGCTTGATTTCCATATGTTCCATCTCTTCCTTTTTGCGGTTCACCACTGTGGTGAGTTGAGCTTCGATGGCGACGAGTCTATGCTTAAGCTCTACCCCTTGAGATGAGGCTTGAGTGGCATGATAGGCACATGCTTCCTATGAAGAGACTCAAAGAATCACTGCTAGAGAGTCATGGGAAGATCCAATAGAGTCAAAGTTGGTGCTCAAGATGAGACTAAGAGTTGAAGGCAACTCGGGAACGGTCGAGGTCGGGCTAGTCGAACAAAGTCGGGGTTGTGGGTAGCTCGGACAAAGTCAAAATTGTGGGAATGATTATATGTGAGGGCAAGGCGGTTATGGTTGGAAGGGCAAGGCTGTGTTAATGCTCTCCCACAAGGTAGCCCCTCATCTAGGGGGAGACTAAGGACGACGCAATAAAGAGAAGTCTAGGTTTGCAATGTTGCAGAGGGGGAGAGAGAGAGAGAGAGAGTTAAATAGAATACTATTAGCCATCTATCTACCTCCCTTTCTACATTAATCTCTACCTAATATAAGGTAGAAAGGGTGTAGAGAGAGGAGGTAGATAGAGAGTATATAGAGAGAGGTAGATAAAGAGGGTGTAACTACACCTAATCTCTCTATCTGTACTCTCTATTTCTAATCTCTGTGTATCCTCCCTCTCTACCTAATGTCTACACCCTCTATATCTACACTATCCACGCCTCTCTGTACAACCTAATCACTCCCTAGATCCTAACCTTTTATGTCTACTCTCTACCTAATCTCTATCTCTATCCTCTCTCTACCCTTTAAACATAGAGGGAGGTAAATCTCTACACTCTCTCTATCTATCTCTACACTCTATGTATTCTCCCTCTCTCTATCTACACCCTCTATACTTCTATCTACATCCTAACATCTCTCTATTCTTCCTCTACACCCTAACCTCTATCGAAATCTCTCTCTCTCTCTAATCTCTATCTCTACTCTCTTTATATATACCATAGATTTTCTCTCCACATCTAATCTCTCTATTTTTACTTTGTACATCCTCTCTATCTACTTTATCCACACCTCTCTAAAACCTAATCTCTTCCTAAATCCTAACCTTATTTGTTTACCCTCTACTAATCTCTATCTACACTCTCTACGTATCCTTGCTCTCTTCCTAATCTACCTAAACTCTGCACCCTCTCTATATACCCTATCCACACCTCTCTCTATACCTGAATCTCTTCCTAAATCCTAATCTTATCTATCTAATCTCTATATCTATTCTCTCTCTACCCTCTAAACATAGATAGATCACTAAATAGAGGTAAATCTATACACTCTCTCTAGTCCCTCAATCTATCTCTACGCTCTACGGATCCTCCATCTCTCTATCTCCTCCCTCTATTTACTCTATCCACACCTATCTCTAAACCCTAACCTCTTTGTAAATTCGAACCTGATCTAGCTACTCTCTACTTAATCTCTACCTACACTCTCTACCTAAACTCTACACCGTCTCTATCTACTCTATCCACACCTATCTCTACACTCTAATCTCTTTCTAAATCCTAATCTTATCTATCTACTCTCTACCTAATATCTATATCTACACTCTAAAAATAGAGAGAGTGCTAAATAGAGGTAAATATCTACACTCTCTCAAGATCCTCTATCTATCTCTACACTCTATGTATCATGCATCTCTCTATCTACATCCAACCTCTCTCTACTCTCTCTCTCTCTCTCTCTCTCTCTCTCTCTATATATATATATATATATATGTCTACACCCTCTCTATGTACTCTCTATCTAATCGACATAATATCTACACCCTCTTTATCTACTCTATCCACACCTCTCTCTACACCATAATCTTTTCTTAAATCCTAACCTTATCTATCTAATCTCTAAATCTACCCTCTCTCTAAGTCTCTCTGTATCCCCTAATCTCGACTCTCTCTATTTCTACTCTCTACCTAATCCACCTAATCTCTACTCCCACTCTATCTACTCCATGTACAACTCTTTACCCTCTAATCGTTTTCTAAATCCTAGCCTTATCTATCTACTCTCTATCTCTACCCTCTCTCTACTCTCTCTCCCTCTCTACACTCTCTATCTTTGTTTCTCTCTCTAATCTAAAAATAATTCCCTACTCCCTCTCTGTCTCCACTCTTTCTACATCCTATATCTCTCTTTTTGTCTCTCTAATCTTTCTTCTTCTCTCTCTCATCCAATCTACGGTATTTTAACACTTCTCCTCCCTCTAATGTCTCTTCTCCATCTGTTTTCTTCCCTCTCTCTCTTTTCCTCTCTTCCACTCTATAGTTTCACATTCAATTGAATTTTTTTCTCTCCATCTCTTTTCTTCCCTACTCTCTCTCTGTCTCCACTCTTTCTACACCTCCACTCTTTCTACATCCTATATCTCTCTTTTTGTCTCTCTAATCTTTCTTCTTCTCTCTCTCATCCAATCTACGGTATTTTAACACTTCTCCTCCCTCTAATGTCTCTTCTCCATCTCTTTTCTTCCCTCTCTCTCTTTTCCTCTCTTCCACTCTATAGTTTCACATTCAATTGAATTTTTTTCTCTCTTATCTCTCTCTAAGCCCTTGTTTTAAAAGTACAATTTATCAAACTCTATCACTTTTTTTCCTAATATTTGATACTTAATTTTATTCCTCTTTTTGTCTCTCTATTTTTCTATATCTAATTTAACATGCACATCTTTCACACATCAATTCACTCTAAGTTAACACTCATTTAACATTAAACATACAAGAAGTTTAATGTGTAGGTGTGAGTCTAATTTGTTTTTTTTTCTCTCTACTTAAACATCTATTTAACAATAATCATGAAATTTACATTAATCTCTACTTAAATATTAATTTAACATTAACCATTAAGTCTATGTTAATTTCTCTTTCTCCCTCTCTTTTCCTCTATCCTTTTTCTCTCTCCCTAATTACACACCAAGCAAGAAAGAAAGTATCTACGAACTAATCACATGCCTACAACAAACAATCAAACAAGCAAAGTGAGGTCTACCAAGCAAGCAAGAATCACATACACCAAACATGAAAGAGGTACAGAATCTTTAAAACTAACTTTTCTAATCCGTGTGTGTGTTTAAGACAATGAGGGAAGGGGGGGGGGGTAGATTGTGTAGAAGCTTACCTCTTGTGTTCCTCTAGCATTCGAGTCTTCTTGCGATCCTCTTGTGTAGAGCCCTCTTTGGTCCACCCTCTCCTCTGTGAGTGATGGAGCACTCCGCCAAAGATTGATCGTGCATGTGTGTGTGTGTGTGTGTGTTTTTGTGTGTGTGTGTGTGTGTGTGTGTGTGAGAGAGAGAGAGAGAGAGAGAGAGAAGGATGGAGAGGGGTGTGAGCTTTGAGAGGGAGAGAAAGAGAGAATACGGTTGTAGTTGTGATGGCGGTAGGAATTGAAGAGCAAGCTATGCTGCTGATAGCCGTTTTTCGGCTTTTCATAATTGCCATAGTAAGCTACCTCACCCTATCAAATCACTCAAACACTATGGCTATCCCTACCATTTCACTGTACATAGGCATGTGTGAGTTAGAAAACTTTTCCCATATTTTCTTAAAAACCCTCAACTAGCTAGTCACTGGGCTAGTTGAGCCAAAAAAATAAAATAAATAAAAAATTATAAGTATATTATGGTCCATTTGTGTGTAAATATTTCATTGTATATAGGGCCTAAATAAAAGAATTTTTCATAGTTATTTTAGTATTTATTTAAATATTTATACTTAGGTGTGTGTTATTTATGCTATGTACATTGACTCACCCTTACTATATTTTTTCTTACCATTTTCCATACTCTTTATTCCATATAAAAATAATTTTATGCAAGCTTCTCTTATTTTTGGTGTAACTCCATCGCAACAAAAATCCAAAAAAAACTAGTTTTATTTATCTGTATATTTTTTTCACTATTTTGATTTTTCCTTCCTACATCTATTCTCTTTTACTCTCATAAATTAGAACACCAAAAATATTCATTTTTTTAATGGTAGACTTATAATGAGAGAGATTTATTTTGACCCATTTATATTTTTTCCACCTATATTATTTATATTTGACGTGTATATATTTTTTTGACCCCTCAATATTTGATTTTCTTAGCTGTACTATTCATTTATATCATGATCTCAACAATATCTTCAATTATAGACCTACCAAATAAGGTCAAGGGTAAGTGGCATGCATGCATGCACCATGGGGATCTCACTCTTGGAGGTATTCAAAAGAATCATCCAAAGAAGGACCTCACAAGGACCTTGTGTAGTAGAAAAAATAGTCGGTTTTTGCTGAATTTTTAAAGATCACATGCTCCCCGAATTTGAAAAGGTGATACAAACAAAAGTTGTAGCTCATAAGCTTAACTTTCACCTCAAATTTTTTCATATTTTTTTGAGCTACGAGCTGTGAACTATGATTTTATTGGTGGACCCCAGTTTGCCCATGCTATGCAGCCACACTCCCTCTTCCACTTTATCATTTTCCTCTTTCACACACACTCCTCCCTCTCCTTCCCACTCCTAAACCTGCAACTCCTATGTCCTAATTCACCCTCTTCACCATTGCCACATCTTTCACACCTCCATAGCCTTCATCCTCCATTTCTACACCCTATGTGTCCTCCTTTTTCTCTACATATATGTCCACATTACCATACTCTCTTCAGCTTTGTAAAGAACTTCAAAAAATCAGCAAAAATCCAAGGATAACCTCTGCAAATGAAGACTTTTATCATGAATTTTCCAAGGTTTGAAATAACATAGCTTCATCGACACGCGCTGCTTCGCCATGCTGACCGCTTCTTCTTCCGGTGCTGTAAAGAGGTGAATGTCAACTTCTCCAAGCTTCAACCTTGCTTTACAAGCTCATCCCTTCTCTAACTTTTCTCATCATATATCTCACCATTTGGTGAATGATTTTGTAAATAGTTTTTAGTGATAATTACTAACTACTAACCACTAACTTTATTGTAAAATGCACCCTCTACTAGAGTAGGCACTCCCAAATTATTCACTCAATCCTCTCTCCTATCATCCTCAATAATTCTCTTTCCTTGAGCCCACATCCATGTGACTCAAAGGACAAGAAAGACCCACCCTCATTAAAAAAAAATAAAAAATATGCATAATCTTTTATTCCTTCAAATAAACTTGATTAGGCCTAATCCTAATCGGGGCTTCTAAAACCTATAAATAGAGCCCTTCTCTCCCTTGTAAATCATCACATGATCACACTACACCACACCATTCTCAACACATAACACACCACTCTTCAAGCCTAGTTGTGTAGAGTGTGTGCATCGTGAGTGCTCTATTCCATCATTACACATAGGTGCATGGAGAAGCTTGAAGTTAGTTATGCCATCTAGAGGAGTGGAGTGTATGCCATACTCTTCACCACACTTGTAGCCTACTCTTGTGCATAAATAAGATTTATAGTTTTGGGTGCAATTGTATGCTGCAATTACGACTCTTCTCTCCAAATTGACTTGATAAGTTGGCTCATCAGGTGGTTGAAGGTATATTGTCCTTGAAGTTTGTTGTGCCATTTCATGCTTGGTGGTTTGAGGGCTTGTTGAATTTTTTGCCTAAAAGGTAAATTGTAAGAGGGTGCTCGGTGAGAGGGCTCCCGTGCCCTAAGACAATTTGTGTATTGGCAACAAGGTCAAGTTTTGTGTTGTCTCTCTATTTCTCATCAAGTTTTGTGTGCATCTAGTCTTTAAGGCTAAGACTGAGTTGCTCAAGTTGATTTGTGCTCTTTACCTCTCTCTAGCGTGGTGAATGTTTGTGTTTGGTGTGTGTGGCTATCTTGCATTCCCCTCTCTTTGTGCGTTTGAGTACAAGGAGATATCACATGCGTCCTAGTTCGCATCTACAACTAGGTGGTGCCCCTTTTCTTGTTTGGTTTCTGGTTGTGGGTTGTTTTTGTCTCTGATTGTGCTTGCCCCAACCCCAATTGAGCAGCACGGGAGCCTTGAAGGGTGTTTAGAGGCCGCTCTTCTTGTTGCCCGCCCCGGACCGCCTCACTGCAAAAAATGTGGCATACCACGCTCTCTTCCTTTTTGAAAATTTTGAGTTAATATGTGCGGTAATATACACGGTAATATGTGAGGTAATATTTAATTTACAAAAAAAATCCTTCCCTCTCCCCTTTGGCCGTTCCATTTTGCTCACTCTCTCTATAAAATGCGGTAAAGATCCACGGTAAACGTTTTGAAAGTTTCCTAGGGGAATAATCTTCTCATTAATTTTAAAAAAAGTGATTTTTTCTAATAAGAGATTCAATATTTAGGTCACATTATCTCTAAAGATGGCACTCGTATGGATCCAACAAAGATAGAGGTAATAAAAGATGGCCTAATCCAAGCATGTCCATTACATGACTTTAAAAAAAAGAACGTTAAGTATTCATGTACTACAAAAGAGAAAGAAACTTTTGAGAAACTTAAGGAGAAACTTATCCCTCAACTTGTGGTCACACTACTAGATCTCTCAAAGCCATTTGAGGTCCAATGTGATGCTTGTGGTGATTGCCTTGGAGTTTTACAACTTCAAAAAGGGCATGCCATAGCATATGAGAGTAGAAGACTCAACTCCGATAAGTGAATATTGGGCAAATATGAAAAAGAGCTACTGGCCATTCTATATGCTCTATACATGTGGAAACACTATCTCTTGGGGACTCCATTCATCCTACGAACGGATCAAAAAAGCCTCAAGCACTTCATGATGCAAGCCAAGCTCTTCGACAAATAAATGAGGTGGACAATTTGTCTTTCACAGTTTAAATTTCATATTGCTCACATTGTTGGCAATCACAATCAAGTGGCGGATGCACTTTCACGATGGCCAAGGGTAAATGTGGTGTCTATAACAACTCACAATGATTTATCTTTTATGATAGATGAGTATGCTATTGACCAAGACTTTAAGTATGTGATTACAACCTTTGCATTAGAGAAGAGAGGAAAACCATTCACCTTGAAGGATGGTTATCCTTTAAACCACAATATGCTATGTGTTACTCACCCATACAATAAGAAAGTCATGTATGAATCCCATGCTTCTCCTTATGTCAGGCAAAGAGAGATTCCATAATCTACTCTTCAAGGAGTAGAAATGTATTTTTGTTGGCCTACCATGAAAAGCAAACATAAAAGAGTATGTTTCAAAATGTGTGGTATGTCAAAAATCAAAATTTGACCGAGGGAAGCAACTCGGATTGTTTTAGTCTATAGGCTTAGCAAGAAAAAACACTCTATTCCTATCAAAAATACTATTAAGGCACATCACCCTCTTCAGATCTCAGATTTCAAGTATCATGGATTGCCAACATCCATAGTGTCGAACAGAGACCATTAATTTTGGAAGGGTGTCTTTGATAATCTAGGAAGTAGATTAATTTTTTTATTTTGGCCTATCATCCACAAACAAATGACCAAAGTGAAATAACTAATATGGCGATTCTTGATCTACTAAAAGCCTATGTCATGGAAGTAGATCAACGTTCGGAATGAGAGAAGTACCTACCTCTTATAGAGTATGTGTACAATAACATTGTACATACTTTTATGGGAAATGCAACTTTCGAGGTTAAAGAGGGAAGATCCAAAAGTCTCTTACTACTTAAAGTACATGGGAAGATCTTCCTTACTACTAACGAATATAGCCGAGACTTCAAAAAGTATTTTTCAAAGATTAAAGAGGTTATATCCATCTCACAACAAAGGCAAAAAGGGACGTTTCTGATAAGAAGAGAAGAGACTTAGCCTTTAAGGAAAATGATTGGGTCTTGCTAAAGTTTCTCAAGGCTCATCTAAAAGCATACTACGAGCAAGAATTCTACCGGCCACCAAGAGTATTATGCTAAACTAGAAAAAAGATACTATGTTCCTTTATAAATTCTTAAGCCAATCAATGAGATGGATTATCAATTAAAGTTGCCCAACCATTGGCCCATGCACAATTTTTTCCATGGGACCCTACTTAAGCCTTACAAAAGAGAACCACCAAAAGAAGCAATAGTTTCAGACCCTCCAAAAATCGAAGATCAAAAAGAGGTACTTTAATCTGAGTCCATCCTACAACATGAATACAAGGTGTTAAGAAACGGTAAGATTATCTGATGATATCTTATTAAGAATTATCCTTTTAAAGTTACAAGATGGATTCAAGGAGCCTAGCTTAACACTAGAATGGTAACCTAATAGGACATAAAAGTGTCCTTTCAGGGTTTTGGGAAAAAATTCCAAAACCATAGTAGATCCACTCATTTTGAAAAATCCTTTCATAAGCTTATAGTTCAATAACTACTACATATGGAAAAAATGAGAAACTTGTCATTTTTCTCATCCCTTGGTCACTACAAGCCTCCAAAGTTGATGGACCAGTGCATTTTGCCCAAAACAACAATTTCTTACGGTTGATTGCATATAAATAAGAGTGGGGATTTTTGTAGGACATAAGATAAAATGCCCCATTAACTTCAATGGGTTGGTGACCAAAACATATGGTTTATTTTACCTCACTATTTTTTTTTTGGGCAAAAAAAAGGTACAAAAAAGTTGCATTTTTGCCATTCTGCGGACCTATCATCAAAGTTTCTATAGTCACGCTCAATACAGATACTATATACATGTTTTCTTAGTTCCCTTTGGGCCTTTGGATTCAAAAGGAGCCATGGATCATTCCAAAAGGATAATGGATCTGTTACAATTGGAACCTTGGGGGCAATGATAAAGTGCTAAATACAGCAAACATGAAAAAACTGGGTTTAGCATTATGACCTCTAGAAACCCATAGAAACTACTCAATATCTAGCCAATTTTGTAGTCTATGATTAGATATGGTTACTACCTACAACCTACACACAATTGGCCTAAGAAACTAGCAATATTGAGAAAGTTATACTTGCTACTCTAAAATGTATCGTATTCTTCAGCAATCAAAAAACTCAACCATCATCATATACTATGCTATATAGCATATTAGGTCCCCCAAAACTCAAGGAAGATTAGCTTTATGTTATACATTACACTTACACAATCAAAATTGAATTTGGATATCGAGAAAGCCACCAAAAAAATCATAAAAGTGCTAATTTTGGCCCAAAAACAGGATTATGCAATTCTTGTAAATTGGTCATAACTTTCAATTTTAACACTTAGCTCTCCCTACAAGCATCAAAACATGTTGAGAACTATGAAGGCCTAACCTCTAGCCATCTAAACCTCACAAACATGAAGTTTAGAGTAGTATAGTTGCCAAAAATTGAAAAAAAAGCCAAAAATAGGACCCGTTTTTTCACACAGTTTAGGTTCAAAAATGTTGTGCAAGAGTAAGGTTAATGGTGAGATCGATACTCCAAAAAAAATGCTAAGTTTTTTTCAGCTCATAAGGCAACTTTGTGGATATATAGCACCTAGAAATTCATTTTCATACTCTTCAAATAATTCAAGCAAAATGGTCACTTAACAAGACACAAAAGTGTCCAAGGACATAAAAGTGTCCTGTTACCATTCTAGTGTTAAGGATACTATGAACCTTGTCAATGCTTACAATGATGCCTTAGAGTAAGCATATGAAATTCATTTTAAATGAACAATAAGACTCTCTATTTCTTTTACTGTGTACAAAATTTAAGAAGTATGCATGCTTAGGATCATGTTTGTGGCAACGACGTCTCCCAAACACCAAGTAGAACTTGTCACTCTACATTGGAAGTATGATATGGACTAGATAGTAGACATGCTTGTGATAGCTAAGTCTCATGAGCACCAAATGGATTAGTCATCCATTTTGGAATGATGTTGTAGGGTAAAAAATAATCCTCTACATGTTAAGAAACATGGACTAATGAATAGGCTTTATCTTCTCTGCCTCATAGTCAAGGAAGACTATGATTCAAGAGAGAGATAATTTCATAAAATATAATATCTAAATTTACCAAATGAGTTTCTCACATTAAATTGATCATTTAATATGGAAAGATAAAAGGGGAACAAGAGTTGGATCTGGATATGTGCTTCTAGACATATCTCAACAGAGGACCAAAAGGAGAGATGGTTGTATCTCAATAGGGGTCCAAAAGGAGATGGTCTACCAAAGAGCAATGTGAAATAAGTGCTTCTAGACTTACCTCAGCAGGGGACCAAGAGAAGACATGGTTACATTTCAATAGGGGATCAAAAGGAGATAGTCTATCAAAGATAAACATGCATCTAATGGAGCTTAAAGGACTGTAGGGCTAGCTTCATTAGAGCCTCCAAAGGTTAGTGTTAAAGGTCCTTAGACCTAGGACCATTAGGCACTTTAGACCTTAGACAAGCTATGTCTGATCTTGAGGTGCTTCAGGTGACTAAGGTACATGACGTGCTTAATGACTAAGGTGCTTGAGGTGCTTGTCATGCTTAAGAAATAGTGCTTGTCGTGCTTTGGTGACCAAGGTGCCTGATGTGTTCAAGTCAAAGATGAGTCCTAAAGATAGGGGCATGAGAGAGAACACTCACACACACACACACACACACACACTCAAGGAAATCCAAGACTCAAGAGGCATTAACACTAGGTTGGTAACCTAACAGGACATAAAAGTGTCCTTTCAGGGTTTTGAAAAAAACCTCCAAAATCATAGTAGATCCACTCATTTTGTAAAATCCTTTCATGAGGTTATAGTTCAAGTCCTACTACCCATGGAAAAAATAAGAAACTTGTAAAATTTCTCATATTTTGGTCACACCAAGCCTCCAAAGTTGATGGACCAGTACATTTTCATCAAAACAGTCATTTCTTACGTTTTGTTGCATAAAAATAAGAGTAGGGACTTTTGTAGGACTTGAGATAAATTCCCTAGTTAACTTCAATGGGTTGGTGATCAGAACATATGATTTCTTCTCACTCACTATTTTTTGTTTTGCCAAAAGAAATAGGTACAAAAAAGTTGAATTTTTACCATTCTGCAAACCTATCATCAAAGTTTCTATAGCCACGCTCAATACAAATAATATATGCATGTTTTCTTAGTTCCCTATTGTCCTTTAGGTTCATAAGGAGCCATGGAGCATGTCAAAAGAATAATACATCTCTTACCAAGGGGAATCTTGGGGACATGGATGAAGTCCTAAATATAGCAAACATGAAAAAACTGGGTTCAACATTATGAGTTGTAGAATCCCATAGAAACTATTCAATATCTAGCCAAATTTGATCCTTATAACTAGATATGGTTACTACTTACAAAATGCATGTAGTTGTCACAAGAAACTAACAATATTGAAAAAGCTATACTTGATATACTTGAATGTTTCGTTTTCTTCTATAATTGAAAAAATCAACCATCGTTGTCTACTATGCAAAATAGGGTATTAGCTGCCCCAAAACTCAAGGAATATTAGCTTTATGTTACAATATGCGACATAGAAAATCAAAACTTCATTTGGATATCATGAAAGCCACCAAAAAAATCATAGAAGAGCTAAAATTGGCTAAAATACAGGATTTGACAATTTTTGTAATTTGGTCATAACTTACAACTTTAACATTTATTTCTCCCTAGAAGCATCAGGACATGTTGAGGACTACTAAAGATAGTTCTCTAGCATTATAGACCTCAAATACATGAATTCCAGAGTGGTATAGTTGCAAAAAGTTGAAAAAAGGCAAAAATAGGACCCGTTTTTTCACACAGTTTAGGTTGTGAAATGTTGTGCAAGGACAAGGTTAAAGATGGAATTGATATTCCAAAAAAATGTCGAGTTTTTTTCAGCTCATGAGACAACTTTCTAGATAGATAACACCTCAAAATCCATTTTGAAACTCTTGACATAATTCAAGGAAAATGGTCACTTAACAGGACATAAAAGTGTCCCAGGACATAAAAGTGTCCCATTACCAACCTAGTGTTAAGGCCACATGTCATGGACCTAGCAATATTTCCCCTCATAACATAAATCCTATTGAATGACCTATAGGAAGGTTTGATGAGAATTTAGATTCAGTTAAATAAGTAAGATCTTTCTCTCAAAGATTAAAAGGAGGAAACATTTCCAAATGCTACAATTAAAATATTAAGATATTTCTCTCAAAGGGGGAAAGGAGGACATAAAAGGACGGTGGTAATGCGTGTCCTAGTCTCCACCCAACCGTGCTATCTTATATCCTCCCCCTAGCTTACACATTGTACGGCCGTGTCGGTGGCCTTGCCCGTAGGACCCATTTCCTTACATTAACCCCCCTTTGGAGAATGTTTTCGTGCTTGAAAAGAAACGTAAGAAAACGTTTCTTAAGTGCGGAGACAGTCTCCTATGTAGAACCTACCAACACCTTTCATCTGACATGATGTCTGGTGCAAAGCTCATGGGAATCCAAAATCTTTTCGGGCTCGTGAGGGATTCTTAGCGGTTTGGTAAGGTCAACTAACACACCTATGTCAATGACATTATCATTCTCTCCTAGCTGTTTCCATAAACGGCTTAACATGAAAAACATGATGAACTCGTGAGTGCTCTTGAAGAGCTAACTTATAGGCTACTTGCCCTATATTAGAATGGTAAACGGTCCACAATAGCGTGGTAAGATTTTAACAACTATTCCCGTCTTCAAACTTTTTGAATGCTCCGGACCCTTGAGGAAAACCTTGTCTCCTTCTTTGAAAGTAGCAAGACAACGATGATCATCTGCATGCTTCTTATATCGATCTTGATCTTGCTTAACATTTTGTCTATAAAGTCAAAGCATTTCAAAATGGTCTTGGATAAAATCCTTTGTTTGTTGTATCTTCTCCTTGGTCAACCCCACCGTAGTGGGTGGTCTAGGTTGAAATCCATATAACATCATAAATGGACTAAACCCTGTAGTCACATGCTTTGAACTATTATAGAAAAATTCCAATATAGGTAAACAATCTTCCCAATTGGTTTGCTTCTTGCTAACTTGAAACTTGGCACTGTTGGCAATTTAGTACCTACTCTTGAGCATCATGATGTAAGCCTAGCCAATAAAATTTCCATCGATCTAAGGCATACGTCTTACGAATACCTGGATGAACAGCACTTGGACTATCGTGACACTCAAATAAGATTTGGTGCCTAGTGTCTAAGTCCTTTGGCACACATACTCTACCCTTGTGGAGTAAGTAACCATCATCAATGGGGTGGAGCTCTATGTGTTGGAATTTTTATTTGTGCGTGCAGAGACATGTTGATCTAACTGTACAAAGACATGTGAGTGTGAGGGATCCCTTTTTAAAAACTACACTCCACACTTAAGCATATGATTGATCTTGTAATGGCTCCAAGAATCATCTCTTTATTTCTATGAAAGCAAGTGAATTAATCTGAGGCATTCAACCTAGTGCATCCTCTACTACATATATTGGCCCTTGAAATATTGTAGCTTACAATCATAATCTTGAAAATTTCCTGCCCATCTAGCTTGACGGCCCTTCAGTAGTAAACCATTTTATACTCTTATGTCTCTCTCATAGACAAAATAATTATGTTGAGCTCTATCTAATTGTTTACTTTGAAAGGCTATAGGTCTTCCCTCCTGGAGAAGTATCGCACCAATTGCTTTATCACTAGCATCAATCTCTATCACAAATGGCTTAAGTGGGTCAATGATTACTACGATGGGAGTTGTGGCTATACCTACCTTGAGCTGTTCAAAACTACGTTTTTGGGCTTCTTCCCGAGAAAAGGTCTTAGCTTTTGCTTTAAGTTTATCCATCATAGAAACACCAATTTTGGCATAATCACGGATATATTGTCCATAAAATCCAGCCATGCCTAAGAATATTTGAAGCTCCTCAACCGTGTTGGGATGTGGCCATCGAAGAATGCCAGTGACGTTGTTAATGTCCATCTTGATGCCAGAATAATACATCACATGATCGAGGTAATGTATCTATATTTTAAAAAAATTATACTTGATTTGCTGAGCATATAGAGCGTGAAATTGTATCTCTTCGAACACTAATTGTAAGTGTTCTATGTGTTCATCTTTAATCTTACTCTAAATGAGAATGTCATCAAGAAAAACCATAATAATTTTTCCAAGATAGGGACATAGAACACTATCCATGCGTGTTATAAATGTATCGGAGCATTGGTTAAACCAAAAGGCATAACCAAAAATTTAGAATGCTCGAACCGTATTCTAAAGATAGTTTTGGATATATCTTGCAAAAGGATACGCACCTAGTGGTGTCCTGAACCAAGATCTATCTTTGTATAGTATCTTGCCCCATGTACTTCATCAAACAACTCATCCACTCAAGGTAGAGGATACCTGTTCTTGATGGAGTTTAATCCATGATAATCTACACACATGTGCATAGTACCATCTTTATTTTTTACCAATAGAATTGCTGATGTCCAAGGCAAAGTGCTAGGTCTAATGAAACCACGGGGGAGGTAGTCAGTCAACTGACTCTCAACCTCCTTGGATTGTTTAGAACTCATATGATAAGGTGGTTTACTCACCGGTTTAGTGTCTGGCAAGACATATATGCCATGATGCACAACACGTGTAGGGGGTAAACCTGGCGATAAATCAGTTGAGAATACATCACTATACTCCGTGAGTAATAAGTGAGTCATCTTTTGCCGTGCAAAAGGAGAAAGTAAACTAGAGTTATGCTAGGATGGAGAATCTTGTAATTCCTGTAATGTTTGTTTTACAACACTTACACGTTGCTCAATAGAATTAACATTGAGAGCACTTTTCTCGTTAAATTTGTTAACACTTTGCTTATCATTAGAATTCATTGCACTTTGCATACCATTACTAGAATTCACCACACTTTTCTCTTGAGAATTCACAAGACTTGGAGACAATCAGTAACACAAAAAGACTTCATCTACTAAATAGTCTTTCTGCAAAATAGAAAGCTCGGCTATACATATAAGAGGTGTAGATGGTATATTTTTCTCACCAAGAAAAAGAACATGTTTACCATTGGCCATAAAGGATAAGGAGTTGTGTTCATATAAACTAGTGTGCAATGTGTTTCCTAAACCATGCAATCACTCCCATCCTAAAACTACATCAGTACGGTCCATGAAGGGTCATCATATGATCTTTAACAATAAGCTCAACCCCTTGAACTACCGTCTCCCATACTTCTTTATCATTGCCAGATATCTGTTCTACCACATATTTGTAAGAGCAGGGAGTCTGTGTAAGCTTCAATTTCTTGACTAGCTTATAGTTAAGGAAGTTATGAGTTGCACCATCATCCACTAGAATACGAACACGTTGTCCATTAATAGTGTCATGCATGCGAATCAAAAAGTTATGATATATAGTACTAACCTGCATATGCATTGTTGTGATTGAATAATGATGTATAATGTGGGCATGTCGTGCGTATTGGCACAAAACATAGATAGAGATACAAGCATGTGAGGCATATGAAGAGCATTGTAGATGGAAACACCAATTACCTTTCCAGTATTGAAATTCACGTCACTTAGTGATCTTAATCTTTTTACAACTTGGTGATGTAGCTGGTTTGTACCACCAAGATTTGTAGCAATGTGATCCCAAGGTAGATCAAGGAGAGAATGACTCTTCTACTATCACTTTCAAGAATGAAACGAAATTTATATATGTAGACATAAAGCATTGATTATTTTGTATGTGGAATGGAAGACAACACTTTAAGGATTATAAAAGTCTTGGTTTTTTGGCCGCAACAATGCGCAGGTCACATACTAGTTTATTCTTTTTTGAGAAAAACCTTAAAACACTGAATCGTCCATGGTCATGTGCTTTCTCACTTGAGAAAAATATTCATTCTTGTTTTCACATATTAGAGAAAGCCCACATAACTTTCTAATCTTGTAACAATTCTTCTTTAATTTATCACGGAAGAATATTTTCCCAGTAACATTCACACTTATTAAGTGGGTAAACATGCCGTATTTACAATGTTGGAATGTGTCTAAGGGGCTATTCAAAATGTGCAAAAACCGAGTATGGGTAGAGACATGCATCCCTCATGGCATCAGGCCCATGTCACACTGAGCGACCGTCCCTATTTCTTTGTGAGCTTGCCCACAGAGTAGCTACCACACACAAATTTTTAACCAAAAGCACCCCCTCCTCAGCATTGGATCATGTATGGCCAAGTGGTATAGTGTCCGCATCCGATGCTGGCCATCAAAGTTCAAATCCAATACTCCACTCTCTCATGGCACTTTCTGCAATCAGCCAAGCCTCTTGGAAAGTTAGCCAATGGGGTGAGGCCCCCCTCTGACACTGAAGGCCATGTTTCGCTTTTTGCCTTGCCTATGGTTTGCCGACAACCTCAGTTTGGCTGCTCGTTCCCTGTCTCAGTGCGACGAGGGCCTCAAACAATTTGCACAAAATTTGAGGATCGCTTTTCTGGGCTCACTAGACTTTGGACGGCCTTCTACCCTTGGATGAAAACATGACTGCACAATTTTGCAGTGCAAATTACAGAAAGATGATCTCACCTTAGAGCCGGGTCGCACCTAGGGTGAGTGGGGTGAGTAATTTCTTAGAATCCATGATTTGCTCTAGAAAAGTAGAAGCTTGCAACTTGCACTACTAGTACTTGCAAAATACAAGGGTTTATGCTACCCTTACGGTGGAAAAGTGGTTTCCTTTTTTACTTGGTGAGCCAAAGGCTCTTTTTCTAGTTTCTAAACACAGAAGCCATCACGTGGCATTAGATTTAATTTTTTTTAAAAACATCACTGCCATGAAAATCTCTAAATAAAAAAGACTCCAGTACATGAAAAGATAGTATGTAGACTCTCTCTCTCTCTCTCTCTCTCTCTCTCTCTCTCTCTCTCTCTCTCTCTCTCTCTCTCTCTCTCTCTCTCTCTCATTGCAAAGAGTGTATATAGACAAACCTGTAGACAAAGTTTGCAGCTGCTTGGAACCTCCAGATCAAACTGTTTCTAAGAAAAATTGAGCAACCTAGAGTTTTTTTTTAATTTTATTCACTTGGTGGAATCAGACTTCTTTTGCAGTGAAGCCTGAATACCTAGCTATAAGCCTACCTAAGCCTTCAGACTTCTTTTGCAGTGAAGCCTGAATACCTAACTATAAGCCTACCTAAGCCTTCCCTGCATAGTGATCATAGCATCTTTGTGTACAACAAGACCTAGTGGCCAGCTGAACAGTATGTCCAGCTTCAGCTACCATACTCAGATTGTTTCTGCAGGGGCAACTAGTTATGGCCAGCATTATGCCACTTCAACTATAGCCCCATGCAGATTCAACGACCCTGTCCCCTTGGCCATCCTTCAATGTTCATGGAAATTATGTATTGCAGTAGGTTCCCATGCCTAATTCTTAAGACTCACACCATTTCTTTCCACGATGTTTGCCCATGCAAGCAGCGAGCCGAGAAGAACCGAAATGGAGTAACGACCACCTTTCAAACCTAGTTATATTTCACAGATCATCAAGGATGCTTGCTGACGTGATGAGAGCTCTCAATGATCAAATATTTCGTGCAATCAATCCATGGTAGAGGTTTGTTCAAGTGCTACTAAACCAGAAGATATCAAATTTCAAATCGATGATCAATTTGCCTAATGTTGAATCGAATCAGCAAAACTCATTTTTGTTGATGCTATCACGTTGTTGGCGATGTAGATGACAGAGGCTGAAGAAATGGAAAAAGTAATTGTCGAAGTGGACATGAGGGTAAAAAAGATTAGCAGGATTGATCACACCGAAGCTTATGATGGTTATCCTCAAGATTACGATGGTTAGCTGCTTGCACTTTTAGCAAAGAGTGGGAGGGGATTAGTGGCAGACAACTCAATGTCAAGGGAAAGGCATTGGTGAATGATATTGAGTGGAACGCCACCCGTACTAATGCCCATGAGTGTCACGTAATAGTAGTTCACCAGATGCTTGTTTGGATTTTTGACGAGCGGACTGAACATAGTGCCCTCCGCCATGGGATGTCGACCTCAAGATGCTATCATGTGTAGTTAGGAAGCACGATACATAACTGGGGTTAGCTAGCAAGGACATAATTGATGACCAAAGAAGCTTACAACACACACACACACACACACACACTGATCAGAGAACATAAAACATAATTTAACATAAAGTTACATCTACGTGTTTTGTATATGGCAAGGAGGACATATATTCACAACACTGCACGTTCCAATTACACATGCACAACTCCAACTCGACAACACTATAAGGTTCATTGGTGCAGCACCATAAACTCTACGCAATAGGGCACGGCTTCCGTTTCTTATAATTTTAGAGACCATAATGACAACTCTCTACCTTACTTTTATATGGAACCTCTGTATGACGTGCATTGAATACTATGCACTTTTAGTATGTGACGTTTCATTGCTGACGATATGTTTAACTATTCACATTGCTTTTTGTAGCTTGACTTAAATATTGGCCTGTTGATTTGACAATAAAAAAGCATCTGTACAACATTGCAGGTTAGTAAAGCACCTCATTTATTGTTGCATTTCATTCATGATTTATCTATTTGCTTGTTTTAGAATTTTCCACATTACTTCCTTTGCTAGCTTCAATTTATTTGGATCCCTTTTTTAGAACTATACATTCGATGTCGATCAACATCTTCACATGTTAGTTACACATGATATTCTTTGCATATGGTTGCTAGCCAATGCATGTGATGTACTACAATTGTGAATACACAAGTATTGAAGACATGTGGTGTATTGCAATAATGAAATCACCTTGTGCATTATTACTTTAGCTCTAAATAAATGATACCATACTAGGTGTCTAAATAATTGATTTCATATTATATATGTCCTTGTTTCTCCCATGCTAGGTATCAATTTGAAGTTAAGTCCTAGAAGATTACAGTCCAAACATTAATAAGCTAGAGAGCAAACTGCATCCAACTTGAAACTAGCTTATCAACCATATGCTAGGTCATAGTTTGAAATTAATGCATTGTATAAAGATTGGAGCATGCAATGTGGTATCTTTCCTCACAATCTCGAAATATGTCCCTCTTGCACAACGGCATACCTCGCATATATAGTGATTTATGAGGTCAACAGAAAAATAAAATAGACACTCTTGTTTTTCTCACTTTTGTATTATTGTTGGGCGCTTTGTCATTGTAGCGGCATCAACAAGACTTAGCAACATTGCATCTATAGTATATTGCCAGTTCAAGATACCAACCATGAATCAACAATATCCCCTCTCTATTCATGAGCGAGACCATGAGCGATATTTCGACGTAAAAGAGGTAGATATTATAATTATAGAAATGCATGGATATTATATTTATCCATGTTAACCCAAATGCATTTTGACCTTATCAAAAGACAAAATGTGAATGTAACAAGTAGTACATTGGCAGATTCCTTCAACAACAAATGTGTTCTCTTGCTCGATGATCTTGCCCAACTACCCTCTGTTTCTAGTAACACACAACAACTTTGTAACACATGATGTAACATTTAATGGCCTAGTAACTTGTGTGTAGCAGAAAATAGCATGAACATAGTGAGCATTTCATTAGAATAGATTCCTAATGAGCATAATAAGAGTGCTTGGGTGGAGAGAGCAACAGAAAGCATAACACCTAGTAAGATAGGCATGACCAATACTTCAAAAGAGAGATAAATTAAACTATTGACAATAGTTGAGGACCGGATTTACATGGACCTGATCCCCCCTCCAAAAGGCTTTTTATTATAGGTTTCTCCCATCAAGGGAGAAATTTTACAATACAATTCTTTGTGTTCCTTCAATAACTAGCCCGGAAGGGCTTAGATTTAATCGAGTATGAAAGGAAGGGGAAAGGGGAAAAAGCATGGCGTGAAGTGAAGGATCGAAACTCTAGGTGGGCTGAGATTCTTCAAGAGTATGATGCAAATCTCCAATATCGGAAATGACAATACAATGTGGTGGCTGATGCTCTTAGTTGTACGCCTGAGATCAACTCTCTTCTGTTTACAAAAATTCAAAATGAGTTTTGGATTATCTAAAGGGAAAATATGAACATGACGATGCATACTTCAAAGTGTGGAGCCATGTGAAAATGAGGGATCCTTCTCACTCCAATGATGGTAGTGTGTTGTTAGCCTCCACACCGAGTTCTTCTCTGTCAAGTGATGAACGATAGATCAAAAATGGGTGCCTACTTTACAAGGGGAGAGTTTGTGTACTGACGGACGCGGACATTCGGTGCCAAATTATTTATGAATGTCATGATAGTCCAAGTATAGGGCACCCAAGCATTAAAAAGACTTATGCTCTCGTAAGATGACATTTTTACTAGATAGGGTTACACGCTATGTTCAAGATTATGTCTTGCATTGCCATAAATGTCAACAAAGCAGAGCGCCTGAAGGCAAGAGGTCTCTTACACGCATTAGAGATTCCTAATGGTAAATGGAAAGGGTGAATTTTGGGCGGCCTTTTAATGGCTTTTGGGCATCCACCCTTTGACTCATATGGGCAGTCACTTCAAGGTGCAAGCAATGGTGATTGCTCAGGGGACTTTTTGGCCTTCATTGGGCGGCCATTGGGACTTTAAGGGCACCACATTTGACATACATATCCACTAAAGCATTGCCAACAAATAGTATCTTTCTGCGGTAGCCGCTGTTAAACAATCTCATCAGGCATTCTCTTACCTGGTTGGGTAGGTCCTGCAATCAATATGCTCTATGATATGACATTTCAAACTATAAGCTCATTAAGATCTTTTGGTGTTTTTGTGCTGGCACCACGTTAAGCATACATGGATCCATTGGGCGGCCAAAATCATTTGGTTTCTTCCTCCAACAGTCCTTGACTAACAATACCATCGTGAATTTTGCTACCATTTTCCACGACACAGCCTTCAAGATGCTACTATAGGTGATTGAATTTTGAGAGAGACCCTCGACTTTGTATCTGCTTAAGCCATAGCCGTGTTGGGCATTTCCTGCTATCAACAATCTCCAATAACTAATATTATTGTTAGGCACAACATATCAACCAATGCATTACCGCATGAATTTTTGAAACTTGGTCGAAGCAAAAAATTCCCAGATGGCACACCGATTGAGCTGCCAAGACTAGTACTGAACCGGCCCCCAGTGAATCTTTAACGACCAATATCTTGGCAACCGAAAATCTGATCACTGCTCTGGAAAGACTGACGCGTTCAACAAAGTGAATAGTTCAAGACCATGCATTCATTTAATTTTTGTCCCCTCAGCTGCAGTTGCCCAATCCGATACGGATCTACAATCGATTGAAACTTCAAGCTGCCATAACTTTTGCACCGCAACTCCAATCGACGAGCCGTAAAAACAAGCCGATAAAGCACTTCAAGCACTACAATTCTAAATCATAATCTCCCATATGTGCTCAGTTCAAGCATACTCTTTTTTAACATCATCAAGGCATCTGTTGGCCCTTTAAAGCCACATCTAGCATACATGAATTATTAAATTTGTCCTGTTAACAAGTCCTCATCACTGCTCAATAAATGTATAGGATTAAAAGAAGCTTAGCTCGCATTTCTCTGCTCTTTTTCTCTTCATGGCAGCGGAGATGCACGATATCCACCCCCTTTGAACTTGCACGGCCTCCAATTTGTGCCAATTGCACTTCAATCTACATCTGCTATAGGTACCTTAAGCTCCTTGCCATCATCAGACTCATGTAACTGGTAAACAAATGAAAAATAAAATAAGGATTATATCCTATCATCAATGCTCTAGCTTAATCATTAGGTAGCTGCCCATCAGAAATATTTGAAGCGTATATGTTGTATCTCCAAAGCATTCAATTATGGAAAACATGTTTAGTGAACCCCGCCAGACTCAAGTGCTCCAGTTAATGATATACACGGCTTGACCATTAAGCTCACTTTAGGAACCCTGTCAAGCTCAAGTATGCCTTAGTCTGTATGCACATGGAATGGCCATCAAGTCCTGTACTTCAAGTTTTGGTAGCGGAACCAACTCAAAAGATGTGAAGATACTCCATTAATTGTCTAAAGAAGTCAACTAGAAGACATCCATGTAATCTTATTGAACACATAACCAAAAACTCTTCTAACTTAACATAAATCTAGAAAAGAAAACCTTGTACCCTGCAACCTCCTACAACAGATATCTGGTATCCACCAAATTTGCAACTTACACTTCAGTAGCCCCCAAGATCAAATGGAATAATAAGGAGATTCCCACACACTGGAGCATCATAATATCCACATGAGCATAAATTTCCTGTATCAAGAAACATCAAGCATTTCTAGTGCAAATATGCTACGCCTGGCTCAAATAGCATTGATGGGCTCCACAATATACTAGAGCTTCACCTGGAGCATAGTGCATCACCCACATCTCATAAATTTCTGGCAACTTAAGCTCGTTACCAGCAAGCATTAAAGAGTTCTGACTCCCTTTTACTGGCAGCCAAGACATCACTAACATAAGCATCATTAGGAATAGCATCCAAATCCAGCCACATTTGGCACATTGTCCAAGGAAATGAAAAACCATGTGCACTTGATGTAGTATCAAGGATGATTTAGCATAATCACCCCCTCTAGCTTCATAGCCATCACAAAAATTCTTAGGAGTCTCTCGACCTGTAACATCAGAGGAATTTTTACCTGTTGTGTTTATCCTATAGATCTTCATTCGTAGCATCCTCGAGAAGATCACACTTGGAAGTCTCAACATTAATCAAATTCAGAGGAGTTTTCTCCTTGTGCAGGCCATGTACAAGCATAACTGTAAAATCCCTGTCGATAACCTGTTCACAATCAGCATGATCGAAGCAATCCTCATACTCATCAATATCATCCTTTGCTTCCTCATCTGCATCCATGCTACTTAGCAATCCATCATAGCAATGTAAAGGCTCATCTAGCACACCCTCTGAAGAGGTACACACATCAAAAATCTCTTCTATACTGTCACAATCATCTCCTTCAAATCTAGACAAAAAAACATCGATCATGGCATCTTCTTCCATAATAACAACATATGCAAACATATGGTTAGTAGAAATCATAGGTTCAATGAAATACTCAAGCTCATCCTGTGTTGGGTCCACAATCTTGGTCACTTCATCAACTACTCTGTATATAATAGCTTTGTTTATGCAATCATCTGTAGCAAACATGTTGTCCTGCTCGGTTTTAGTGCTGATAGTTTTAGTAATGTCCTGTAGAGGCTCATCTGCTTGATGAAAACCTTCAGAATGACCCATGTCAAGGTCAATAGCTTGTGAACCACTTGTTGTACATTCTATGTCTTTACTGAAACCATCATTGGAGGTAGCATCCACGCGAGCAATCTTTGAAAAAAAATCATATAAATCTGTTTCAACATTGACTTCATCATTTAACTTTTCTTCATTGCTCAAAATATGCTCCTCTAAAAGTGAATTGGCTACTTCTAGCTCAGCATTTTCTTTGGCTTTGCTTCTTGTGGAAATATGCTCCCAGAATTCATCATAGTTGAGTAACTACATCTAATTCCCTTCACCTTTATTGAAGATAGCATGGCTTCATACAGTAATCTCTTTTATTTCCACATCTAGAATCCTTGAGATTTCGTAAAGAAATTCCTCTGCAAAATAGTCCCACCATGTGGTATATGCTTCTACGATTTCTTGAAGTTGCTTTTCAAAGGTGGAGCTTACAACCTCTTCAAAAGCTGCAAGCATCCGATTTTTCGGAACATTTTGGCCCTTCATCTTGGCTTCATAACATGCAATAAAACCTTTGGGATCATATCCCTGCAAAATATGCCATACTGCTCCCATACAGTATCAATTGCTAGCTCTACCGCGTCATCAATCTGCTTTTCTATCTGTATGGCTCTTGCTTCCTAGAGACATCCATGAACTAATTCCATCATTTTTGGCAAATCTGTAACTGCTAGATTTTTATCAAATTCATTGGAACTGAAGTCGTCAATAAGCTGGTTTAATTGTTATGGCATCTCCACCTTTACCTTCCACCTTGGATAGTTTCACGTCATGTTCACCAAAGATGTCGGGGCATATGTGTTTGAAACGTGAGTCGGGCAGGCTTCGGGCCTCTAGCTGTGGAAAGTGTGAGAGACTAGTTGCAAGACACAAAGAAAAAGACTCTGAAAACACCTTAAATTCTTAAAATTTGACTACCGAAATGTCCTAAGCTGCCAATGATTAGCCGAAGCAGAATTTGATTACAAATGTTTGTTGTTAACGACACTAATGGTGTTAGGAGAGTTTGATGCTCTCAAATTAGACCACGACTAAAAATTTCCCACTTATGCCCGCCATCAAGTGCTAGCTCTACCGCGTCATCAATCTGCTTTTCTATCTGTATGGCTCTTGCTTCCTAGAGACATCCATGAACTAATTCCATCATTTTTGGAAAATCTGTAACTGCTAGATTTTTATCAAATTCATTGGAACTGAAGTCGTCAATAAGCTGCTTTAATTGTTATGGCATCTCCACCTTTACCTTCCACCTTGGATAGTTTCACGTCATGTTCACCAAAGATGTCGGGGCATATGTGTTTGAAACGTGAGTTGAGCAGGCGCCGGGCCTCTAGCTGTGGAAAGTGTAAGAGACTAGTTGCAAGACACAAAGCAAAAGACTCTGAAAACACCTGCAATGCTTAAAAATTGACTACCAAAATGTCCTAAGCTGCCAATGATTAGCCGAAGCATAATTTGATTACAAATGTTTGTCGTTAACGACACTAATGGTGTTAGGAGAGTTTGATGCTCTCAAATTAGACCACGACTAAAAATTTCCCACTTATGCCCGCCATTAGAGCCATTTGAAGCTGATTAGGACGTACATATCTGGTAAAATTCCTTGCTTGATGCCCTTGTAATTTCCAATTATGGTAGAGAGAGGTTACCCTCTCTCCTTCTTGCCTTAATGCTCCCTTTTCTTGCTGCTTAACCTCAAGCTCCCTGAATTCTTGCTAACACGATGTGTCGGCTTGCCTCCCTTTGCTTGCCGAGCTCAACATGTACTCTTGCCGAACTTCCCTCACCTTATCTTTCCCTTGCTGAGGTTTGCTCACTCTCGAGTGAGAGAGTTCCTTCTTCCTTATGCTTGACTTATGCTCGTCGAGAGAGAAACACTTCATGCTGCTTTCTTGCTTACCGAGGACAAGAGAGAAAGAGAGAATACTCTTTGCTTTTCTCTTATTCAAGCGCGAGAGAGAAAAACACAGCTCTTTCTTTGTTCATGATCAAAAGAGAGACCTCGAGCCTCTCTTGCTTTTGTTCAAGCTTGACCGAGCCTCTCTTGCCTAGTTCCGAGAGCGAGAGAGAGAGAGAGACCTTCTTGCTTCGGTTCTCAAGCCCGCCCGAGAGAGAGTGCAAGAAGACTTTATTTTCAAGTTCGTTTCTCTCCCCTCGATGCTCTCCAAAATCTCGCCTTATTGCCCTCTTAGCTTCCCTAAAAAAAAATCCAAGTTTCTGCCCCACCATGCAGTCAAGGCACCGTGACTGACATGGCATGGGAGCACATGTGATGATGTGGAAGTTTGAGTGTGGAGCAGTGCAGAATGCGGCGGGAATCTCTCCAAATGTGGTCGCCATGCTGAGCTAAGCACCTTCCTCTTTTTGCTCGCCACCATCCGACCCTCTGTTGCAGTCGTCCCGAGCTTCTCTCGCCATCCCTACTTTGCTCCTCGCAGCTTCACGCCACACCTTTTCCCCTTTCTCCTTCCTTTCATACTCGATTAAAGCTAAGCCCTTACAGGCGGCATTCATTTGGTGGCCAACTTTAGGGTGAATTTTGGGTAGCCTTTTAATGGCTATTGGGCATCCACCCTTTGACTCATATGGGCAGTCACTTCAAGGTGCAAGAAATGGTGATTCCTCAGGGACGTTTTGGCCTTCATTGGGCAGCCATTGGGACTTTAAGGGCACCACATTTGACATACATATCGAGTCAAGAATTGCCAGCAACAACCTACAGCCACTGTTAAACAATCTCATCAGGAATTCTCTCGCCCGGTTGGGTAAGTCCTGCAATCAATACGCTCTATGAGATGACATTTCAGACTATGATCTCATTAAGAGCTTTTTGTGCTTTTGTAACGGTACCACGTTAAGCATACATGGATCGATTGGGCAACCAAAATCATTTGTCTTCTTCCTCCAACAGTCCTTGACTAACAATAACATCATAAATTCTGCTGTCATTTTCGACGACACAGCCTTCAAGATGCTACTATAGGTGATTGAATTTTGAGAGAGACCCTCGACTTCGTATCTGCTTAAGTCATAGTCGTGTTGGGAATTTCCTGCTATCAGCAATCTTTAATAACTAATGTTATTGCCAGGCACAACATATAAACCAACACATTAATGCATGACCTTCTAAAACTTGGTCGAAGTCAAAAATTCCCAGATGGCACACCGATTGAGCCGACGAGACTGGTACGGACCTGGCCCCCGGTGATTTTTTAACGGCCAATATCTTGGCAACCAAAAATCCGATCACTAATTTGAAAAGACTGATGCGCTCCACAAAGTGAACACTTCAAGCCAATGTATTGATTTCTTTTTTGTCCCCTCAGCTGCAGTTGCCCAATCCGGTACAAATCTGCAATCGACTCAAACTTCAAACTGCCATAACTTTTGCAGCGCAGCTCCAATCGATGAGCCGTAAAGACAAGACAATAGAGAATTTTAAGCACTATATTTATAGATCATAATCTCCATATGTGCTCACTTCAAGCATACTCGTTTTTAGCATCATCAAGGCATTTGTTGGTCCTATAAAGCCGCATCTGGCATACATTAATCATTAAACTTGGCCTGCTCACAACTCCTGTTCACTTCTCAATAAATGTATAGGCTTCAAAGAAGATTAGCTTGCATTTCTCTGCTCTTTTTCTCTTCATGGCAGTGGAGCTGCAATGCCAATATTGCTACCAATTGTTAGTAGCAAGCTAACTTATGTAACATTTTTTGGGAGCTTTATTGTAAAAACACTTATTCTTTTGATAAATATAAAATATCTTAACTCCTATTGGACAAGTGGATATTGTAATCTATGAAACGAAGCTATAAGCATCCAGATTGCATCAATTTATCCTTAGTTAGAGCTCCTTGAAGATTAGTTTTTGACCTAAGAAACCTTGGCTAAGGTATAAAGTCCAATTTATTATTAAGTTTTTTGGATAAGAAATACACAACATGAGCTTAGGCGCTCTCTTCTCTCCTTCTCCTTCTTCTATCTCCCTTGTCGGTTGTCACATTGCAGTTCCGTTTGTTGCCTTGCAACCACAGGTAAGAGCTCTACGCATTGACATAAACATATCATGATACATTGTAGCTTTTGAGTCATTGATCTGCGGTCTAATTTCATCATAAGTATAAATTTAAGCTAAGAAATAACAAAGTAAGCATAGGCGGGATATTGGGGCATCATTGCTAAGCATTTAGATGCATTCGGGGTAAAAAACGACTAGGTCAAAATCTCACTATTGTTAATAATTGTAATTTTTTCACTTCATCGAAAGTAAGATTTAAGACCATAAGCATATGTTCTTAGGTCTTATATACTTGTCCTAGAAGTTTCATAGCATTCAGATATCGTTCGATACTATAACGATCATGGTTTGTTTGCCGATTAGCGACTATGTTTTGATGATTTAGGTCATTTGAGTGTAGCTCGTGTCAGATGCGAGTTGTCTGTTGTTTTCCAAGATATTGACACCCTCTTGTAACCTCCATGCACTAGTCGAGTCAGCTTTGTCCCATGGATTTACAATTATGTCTGTGGTTCTCGCTATGTCTGCAATAAGATAAGAGTGAGGTTAGGAAACCATCCACATTTGGCGTCGTTGTCCGGGACGAATAGAACTAAACTAGGAAAAACAAGAGCGTCTTGTGTAGTTGTCCTTTAACTTCCTCTAGGATCACCTAGAGTTAAAATTTCTCTTTAAAACCTCATAGCTTAAGAGTGTTGTCTTTTACTGTGTAGAGATAGCTTCGGAGTGAATTGTACTTGATAAGTACCTTATAGGATTGTAGGGTTAGGTTGGGATTTAGATAATGACTGATGGACAAGAGAAGTCTTAAGATCAATGCTCACAAAACCATAAGAAACAAGAAACCAAGTGTTTATAGACACCTTGCACAACCTAATTGCAGTAGAACCTAGGAGTAGGGTAAGTAGAATCCGAGCTGGGATCCCAAATCATTACTCACTCGAAAAGAATCATTTGTGAGTTGTTTATGTGAAGTTACAAAATTTTAGATCTACAGCTTGAAACAATATCAGAAGACTGTCAACCACTGAAACCGGCTGGAGATTATGCTTATAAAAGTTGTATGAACTATTGGGCAAGCATAAGGATGCATTTGAGGTACATTTTCAAGAGTTGGCAAAAACTTAGATTATTTACATTTTCTTGAGAATTTAAGCCAAATTAAGTTTTGACTTGACTCAAGGCCTTAAAACATGTCACAAAAAGACTGACCAGTGAAAAATTGCTAAAAATATTCATTTTAGGCCAAAAGTAAATAATCATGATTATTTATATTTGGCTCAAAATTATCAAGGTTGATACCAGAGACTCTATGCACGATTACAAACATATTTTGTGAAGGCTCATAGAGTTTGGATCACAAAACATACCAAAAACTTAATAAAAACTAAAATCTGTACTAATTGTCGAGAAATTAAGTTTGACTTGATAAATCTTGTTCAAATTTTATGAAACCTTGACTCAGAGGCTTAGTTTAAAAAGTGTTTAACATGTATGTATACTCAGATGATAAAAAATGTGTTAAAATTTGGCAGATATAAATAATCATGATTATTTACTTTTGTACAATTTTCAAGTAGTTTTGGTCAACCAAGCATACCACAAGTTCTATCATGTTGTATTGAACACTCGTATCAAATTTGGTGAAATTTGGATCGGTGAAGTGAAAATTGCGGCCAATTTTGTAAAGACAGTCTACAGACAAAAAACTGTTGACAGATTGAGCAGGGTTTATCCAAACTTGGTGAAACTTTATTACCATATACATGTGGTAGTGATGTCTGTGAGCACACTAGGACCGCCATGGCATTTTTTCCCTCTTTAGGAGGTTTTTTTCCCCGAGCATTGTATATACGCCCATCACTCTAGGGCAATTTTCACATCAGGTGCAACATTTATCATGGCTGACAACAACACAGATGTCTTCAAGATGTTTGCTGCTGAGAACAGGTTGGATGGGGACAATTACCCTATGTGGTCTTATATGATGCAACACGTTCTCGTGTCAAAGGGCGTCTAGAATATTGTGCAGGGCATTGATGTACGTCCTGGTTCTGAGGATGCAGGCGATGTTGAGGACGTTGCAGGTCTTACTGCAAGGATTGCTAGTTGTTTTGCCTACGATAGAACAAGCTCGTTGGGATGTAAAGAATGTGTAGGCTCATGCATTGATTGCGTTTTCTGTGAAGCACACCATTGTTCTTCACATCCGTTCAACGAAATCTGCAAAACAGGCTTGGGATATTTTTGTTGGTCTTTATGCAAGCCGCAATGAGGCTAGAATTGCTTTGTTGTGTAAAGAGCTGGAATCGAAGATTATGCTTGAGGAATATGATATGGAAACTTTCCTTGCTAGTGTCAAGGATATCAATGAGCAAATTATTTCTGCACGTGAAGTCGTTTCAGACAGTTCCCTTGTGCAGACTGTTCTTGATGCCTTAGCAGATTCATACTAGACTTTTTCTAGTACTTGGAGACTTATGACCCAAGAAATCCAAAAGTTGTCAAGTTTGATGCATTATGCACATTGCTGTTGCAAGAGTCACTTCCCAAAAAAAACAAGACTAGGCAGCGTGCAGTTGAACAGGCTTTTATTGCTTCTCAAAGAAAGGGTGGTAACAGCAAGTCGTCTCGAAATTTTGGTGATAAGGGAAAAAAGAAGATGCATTGCCATTATTGTAAACCTAATGATTACTTGATGAAGCAGTTTCCTAAGGTAAAGGACAAAGAGGCTAAGAAGAAAGAGGATGGTTCCACTGCAAATGTTGGTTCCACTACAAATGTTGCCATTGTTGAGTCTTCTGTAAAAGGAGACTGTAATGTTGATGCTGATGCAGATGCAGAATGGGCTTTTAGCACCGAGTGCACTTACAATCCTGATGTCCATGATGCATGCTTGTCAGTTGCTACAGATTCACATGTGTGCTCTTTTGATAGTGGTGCTACAAAGCACATTACCTCACATCATGAATTGTTCACCTCTCTCGAGTCTGTCCCTCATGGGAATTCAATCGCTTGTGCCAACAATGTCTCTTATCCGGTTCAAGGAGTTGGGAAGATTGTGATTACTGCTGCAAATGGTAGTTCCTGTTAAGTATGGAGCCTGATTTACCCTTGTAATTTTCTGTGGTAAAAGCGCACATTTGTAAGGCCCCCATTATGAGGAGAAGCCATCGTGCGTGAAGGAAAATCACTCACCGGAAACCAAAATTTTCACGGACAAGAATCAGGGGCAACTTTAAAGGCCTCGGGGGCGGAATATTCGCCGGAATATTATGGCCGGACGGCAGCCGAAAAGTGGTCCGAAAACAACCGGTCGGTTGGCCAGTGGCCGGTAGTCAATGGCCGATGGCCGGAGGTCGGAAGTCAATGGCCGGTGGCCGGTGGTCGGAAGTCAATGGCCGGTGGCCAGTGGCCAAATTGAAAAGCGGACTTGTCTTCTCAAGGGAGGCCACACATGGGCGGATTGGAGGGTCCGATTTGGACTTATTCCCACAAGGGCGGCTACACATGGCTCTCTCTCATAAGAGAGGGCAGCCCTTTTGGACTATAAAAGGAGGCTATTTCTACACACATTTCATAGTGTGAAGTTGATGCAACAAGGTGAGTTTGAGGTGGTGAGAGTGAAGCAAGGCAGGAGCTCCATTAAGGGTATAATCCCTTTGTAAACTACTTCTTGTTTTGAAGTACTAAAGCCATTGAGTGGCTGCTTTCCCGTGGACGTAGCCCACATTGGGTGAACCATGTATATCATGTGTACTCTCTCTCTCTCTCTCTCTACTCTATAATCTCGTGTATATAAATCTGTCTCTCTCCATTAAGTAATCTACTCAATTATCTATTTAGCTACGTCTTATTTCCTAACAACTGGTATCAGAGCAAGGTTTCCTCGTAGCTAAATTATCTCAAGGAAAGGATTCCTTGAATTGAGTGGGAGTTATGGTGGAAGAAGGGAAGCTCAAGATTGAGAAGTTCAATGGCAAAAACTACCAACATTGGAAGATGCATATTGAAGACTATCTCTACCAGAAAGACCTCTATTTGCCACTAGGCTTCATCTGCCATTGTTGCGGGCTTCTTTGCAAGACCGCCTAGTGGCAAATAGAGGTCCTTCTGGTAGAGATAGTCTTCAATCTGCATCCTCCAATGTTGGTAGTTTTTGCCGTATTGCAAGCTGAAATTGATCATACCCTGAGTAGAGATCCCCCATTGAGTAGATTGCCCTCCCTGCAAACGCCTCTGCAAATTCATCCACAATTGGACCTGTACCTACATTTCTAATTGTCACCTTGTTCACTGGTTGCATATCTTGGATGAAGCATAGAGAACCATTCTTCTTTGAAACTGTGAATCACCTGTTTGAGTATGGAGCACAAGAAGACTCCAAGATTCCCATTTTGATTTTCTCATTCAGTAGCTCTACTAACTTTGGCAAATGAGCCTTTGGAACCGGAATAGGTCGCAGATTCCAAGGCACATGAGGTATTGTGAAAATTACCATAGGAGCTACAATATAAAAATCAACACATCCTATCTCATGTGGCTCAAATGCAAAAGCCTTACCATGCTTTGAAAGCATTTCTTTGAAGCACTTTGTCTCCTCCTGTGTTAGAAACTCCTCGCAACCAATCTGCAACTCTTGAAAAGACTCCTTTGTGAAGGTATGCCCGATCTTTTTAGGATTCCGCAAACTTGGTTGTAAAGAAGCCTGTTCAATCTTTTCCCTGTTGTTGGGTGGTAAGGGTGAAGCTACTGGTTTCACCTTCTTTGCTACACTCTTGTATTTAGTTTCAACATGGACTTCTGGGCCAACTGTTTGGCTTTCTTTAAAGGCTTCTATTACTTGATACATTTCCATAGAGAAAACTTCCACAACTTCATTTTCAAGATGCAAACTAGACCTCATTATAGCATCAAGCTCACCCATAGTATCTACAAAAGAAACTTGTTCACACAAACCCAAAACATTTTCAGTAGGCTTTAGCAACCCACTCTTTTTCATGCCTATTTGTACATTATTCACATAATGCCTCTCATATCTCTTCAAATCTTCAAGTTTTGTAAAACATACTGATCCATTCCTTGTTACCAAGGATCTCATTGAGAAAGTTTCACCTATTTTTGGATCAAGCGAGACCCTTTTTCTTTCTGTACCACTGCAATCCCGCTTTACAATGGTACTTGGCCAAAACCCATCATTTCTCTATGATCATGAAACTCTTTGCTTACCTTTGGTAGAGGATGTTCTCTGAGGTTGTCACGATTTCTTTCATGGTTTACACAGACTGTGAGAAATTGGACAGCTCGTTTACCATCTTTGCTACGTATTCTAGCATATGCTGAACCATCGTCCATTACCTTTGTTTCCATTCGAACTCCCACAATGTAGGGTTGTCCAAGGATGAGATGATATGAAGATGTATCCTGTACAAAGAAGTTTTGGTCAATCTTTACATCACCTATTGTCACCTTCACACCTGGACATGCTGCATACAATTCACCGGATGAATTGTTTGCCACTTTTACCATCCAGCCATGATCTGTGTCCATCAGCCATTTGCACTTGTTGTAGAGACTCTTTGACATTATGTTTATTTCTGAACCATGGTCAATCAAGGCAACAAATGGCTCTTCAAGATCACCTACCTTGACCAAAGTTTCTGTAGTAGCCCTTGCCCAATGACTTCGTGAATAGTAACTGCTAGGAATATCTTCAACTTCTTCATCATCATTTGAGAAATACACTTGCTTCACTCTCCCACTAGATTGGTAGCATCCTACCACAGCTCCATCATTCTCCTTATTTTGCAGTTGCATCCCTTGTGTCTTTGAGGTTTCCCCTTCAACCTGTGGACGAGAAACTTCAGCAAGGGTTTGCCTCTTTCTCTTGATGATGTCAATGATCTCCTCATGGAATTCACGCTTTGCAATGCCAAGAACTTCTCCCAGAGTAAACTCAATCTTGCTATTCAAGATCCTTTCCTCCAAGACTTTCTTTAAATCTGTAGCAACCTCAATATCAGATTGTAGTTTATAAGTTGGGCCTTTTGTCTTACCTTTCATTGGCTCTTTCTTCTTTCCTGTTGTAGACTCCTCCATGAGTACTTCAGGTGGAGATGCTACTTGTGTTGAGGGTGTTTGAGAAGGCATTGAGTCGCTTCTTCCCCCACTTCTAGAAGCTCTTTTTGATGGTCCTTCATCAGCATTCTCACATCTGCGCTTCTCTTCTACAATTGCCTCATTTTGTTGGCATTTTGTAATGTAGGCATGCACTGACAATGAGTCCACTGGATCATTCCATCCTGTTTCTAGACGTATGCAATCACCTGCTTCATGTAGAATCTCATTTGTAAGCTTTACCTTTTTAGCTAATTGCATGACATTTGGCCAAATTTGACCATGATGGTCACTCATCTCTTCATCACAAAAATGCTCAATTTTTACTCCATAAGTAGCTGCCTCAACTGAAGAGGTGGCATGCTTAGTTGCCATATCTTCAACTAAGGTTTGCATTCCCCCCTTCCCAAAGTTAGTTCTCAAGGGTAGACCTGTCTCTCTTAAGTGGATTTTACCATCCTTAAAAAAGACAACATCTTTTGACAAAGCATCACTAAAATCATCACAATCCCTTCTTACATGGTCTGTACTATCACACCAAATACATCTATTAACAAACCCTTCTTTGGGCTGTTGTCTTTGCCTAGGAAGCGGCCATGATGGTTGGCCTTTTTCTTCAAGCTTTGCAAGCTTCACCTTCAAGTCACGCATTCCCTTCACAAGCTCATCTAGCATGGACTCATCAAACTTAGGAGCGATAAAAGTAGGTTTTACCATTTTGTCAGGAGTTGAGGTGGAAGGACTTGTAGTGTTTAGTACCATCTTGTCCCTTCTTCTTTGTCGTTTGGCAAGCAGTGAGACAGCACCTTCAACCTCATTCCAGTCGGTCTTTAGTCCTTGCTCAACATCTTTATCTTCAAGAAGAAGCTCCAAATTTTCTTGAAACTCTTTACTTGCAGCTTGTAAGAAAAGATCTGTCTTCTCTGCATCTAGTGTGGCCCTTTCTGTCCTAGTGAGTTGTGCATAGCGCCGCTCAAATTCCCTAAGTAGCTCTGTTATTGATAGTCCTTGCTTTGGCTTGATTACCCATTCTAAGAACGTCCTTTTGGTCACTCTCTCCGAGTCCTCCATGAAATATTCCTCCTTTAAAGCTACTTTGAGTTCTTCCCAATTTCTCCCATGCCCATCTTTAATTGCCCTAACATGCTCCCTAATTTCTGGAGCAACAACTAGCTCAAAGCTTTGAATCATCTCTCCTTCTGACACGCGATGCAGCTCCATCTCCTTCACATACTCGCGTAAGTACTTGGTTACATTTTTGCCCTTGAATTGATCCATTCTGTTGACGACCGCTTGTATGGCCTTCGTTGCTGAAATCTCCCTTCTTTCAGTAGCATGTTGTTGTTGCATGAACATTGCAAATGATTGAAACATTTGCATTGTTGCTGGGTCAAAATGCATACCCTGTTGCTCAACATGATCACCCATGGTTACCCACAAACTCTCACCCTAGCAGTTTCGCGTCGGGTTCACCAAAAATATGTTGAGAAATTTGCGGTCTTGCCAGGAAAGCATCGGGCTTATGGCTGTGAGAGTTTGTGAGAGAACTCAACAAAAACTATATGAAGGAGTTAAACCATAGATGCCATGAAGACTAGGGTTTGGAAAGAAGTGCAATCAAAGAAGACTCACTCTTTCTCTCTTGCACTCACACACACAAAGAAAGAACGCAAAAGAGAATGTCAAAACAATACGAAGATGAAAACATCAAGGCTATGGTCATATCGTATCATGGGTAATATGAAAGGGTTAATGGATGAGTTAATGGCATTCAATCTTGGCTGACCAAATAGGCTACGAATTGTTCTTTGGAATTGTAGTTTTGTGCTTACCATAATATATATATTTTGTCTAGTGATTGGGATTAATTGTGTGTACAAATCCTCTTGGTTCATAGCAAGATAACTAAGCTTACATCAAAAGAAAAATTATAGTCTATGAGAGGTAGTATGATGGGACCTAGTGATAGAAATATTTCATTGAGCCTTTCAGGGCCAAAGAGAAACACTATACGTTGTTGAAAGTGTATTTTACGGCTAATCCATACGTTAATTCTAATAGATTGTACAGAGTGAAAGCGATAGAAATGATCATCATGTGGGTTATTCATCTAGGATAGTATGTGAGAAATGTAGATATGAGAGAAGCGAAGACATGAGAATTTTCCCTCCCAAGCCCTATTCTTGCCCGTAGACAATAAGGATACTGCGGGGAGAGATGTACCTGTAGCAAAGAGAACCTAAAATTTGTAGAGAGGATGAATTACTAAGAGTGAAAGAGATAGATTTGGTTAAAGAGATGAGATTAGATATATATATATATATATATGTTGGATTAGAGATGAAAAAGAAAACAACAAGAAATCAAGAAAACATCAATGTAGAACACATCTTACTTGACAAACCCTTCGGCACCATTATTGATGGAGAGAGAAGAAGAGGGAAGCACTCCACTTTGATTGATACGCCAAGTACAACACCTTCTTTGATTAGAGTTGATCTTCCAAGGATAGCGTACAAGAATGGCTAGTCTTCCTCTAGGAGAAAGTGTAGGCTTGGGCTTATGTTAATGGGGCTAAGTACAATTAGGCATTACTATTCACTCCCTCAAGAATTCCTCTCATCAATGGCTTGAATGCTTGAGTTCCTTCCAAGGAAGAAGAGGTCCCCTTTTATAAGTGAAGGGAACCCCCAAGGGTTTACACAAGAAGAGAGGAGCCAGTGTGAACAGGAATTGGAAAAGTTGGAAATGAGCTGTCCCTGCATGATGTGGGCAGACTGGGGTCCAGTATTTTGATCATATCTCCTCATCCGTGGCTCCAAATAAAAAAATAAAAATATGGGCAAAAACTTCAGCTCATTAGCTATGATTTTCATTTTAAAATCGTTTTCCAATTCGGATTGGAACCTTGTGTAAAAAATTCATCAAAATAGGGTCCATTTATGGCAGCAAAAGTCTTCATGTGGTCTCCTTAGCTTAGACTTTCATTTAATTCCAAAGGACACCTCATGCCATATGAAAGCATGACATTGCTCTTTGAAAAAGTTTTGTAATCATGCTTGCAATAATGCATTAAAATAAGTGTATCTTTGAAATCATGCCACCTAGTGTTCCACTAGGATTTGATTCTCTCATAGTAGCTATTTAAAAAGAAATATAAGAAAAGTATAAAAAATACATAGAATATATATATATATTGGAGTTTACCCTAGATATAAGATCTAGCTAGGGTGTGAGATGATAATGAAATAGTAGAAATAAAGAATCAATGCTTTTTGCCCCAAGTTAAAGAGGCGGATCTATTGATGCTTTTCCCATAGTATTTTCTGATGGTAAAGTAAGGATATGTTACCCTTGAGAAAAATAATAGGATGAGATAGAAGGCTTATTATTATACTTAAATATGCATATGTACACTATAGGAAATATAATTATGTATCTAAAAAAATACAAGATAGATCTTGTAGCATGCGTTCCCACTATGTACGTGTCACAGCACGACAATGCAACCCAGAGAGTACTCCCACTCCTCCTCAGTCACTTCTTCACTGCACTGTTGTACTCTTTTCAATTGGTGGTACAACCATCTTAAGCTCATGAATGTTGGTAGGCTCTCCAGACCCGTCAAATAGTGCATCGGTGGTCGTCTTCCCTGTCTCCACTCGATTCGTGCCCTTTGTCGCTCTTGCGTTGCGTCCTCATATTGTGAAATCCACTTTTGCATCACTGGATTGTGAAGCATGCAAAATCGGTTGATTTTAGCCTCTAGATCTTCCATCATCTTCTTCTCAACACCGAGATTGCACATGACAATCCCAGATATGTGTTCATCATCTATGGTTTCCAATAGCGTGTCCCGGGATTTATCAAATCCGTCTAGCCACTCTCCAATGTACACTAGGGACTCTGGTACTAGGCAACCTTTTGCCATGCTACCCCTCCGGACATGCCTTCTGATGCACATATCCCTTGAGCATTTTCATGAAACTTTCTAAAAAGGACATCCATCTGGAACATACTGTGCCAGGTATTTCCACCTCATCAACTATGTGAACAAGAAGATGCACCTGAATGGTTAGCATGCTAGTAGGAAAGTGTTTCTCAAACATGCACACAACCTCCACAAGGTTTAGTTTGGCAAATGGTATGGAGTCTACATTGATCTCTTTTTTCGAGATCCATTGTGCCAACTTCGCAAGTTTGTAGATTGTGTTACGGACGTCAAGAGACAAACATCCCTCAACGGCCACCAGTAAAATAAACTGCAAAACACGTGCAACAATGATATTAAAGTCCACACACGAATTTGTTACACAATTCCCACTATGATATATTCCACCATGAACATACCTGACACATTTTATGCCAGTCATGTGACTTCAAACTGATAAGCTCTACTTCTTTAGTAAAACACGTTTGGAGCGAGTACACCATTACACCAGTGGGGGTCCGCAAAGATTGAATGGTCTCTTTTACTTTGCGTTTTTGGGCTCCTGTGAAAATCCATGGCGCTTTAGGGAGTTTTATCGATCCATCCGATGCTGTCTGCGGCCAATATTGCTTCATACGATTCACATTTCTAAGGTCAACCCTGGCTCCCAAAGTATCTTTCTTGCCGGTCAAATGGTCCCATAGTAGATTACCCACATTCTTGAATATGTGCATTGGATCAAGCAAGTGATTGATCATGAGTCGGGGCCAATATGGTAACTCGTACCATAGAGAGAGTCTCTTCATCCCTGAGGAAAAACCGTCATAACACATCTCCTTCTTCTCTAACCATGCTTGTGTAGACATCCTCGGTGGCTCTCTTCCCAAAAATCCATTGTGTAATACATGATTCTCTGGAAGATACACTTGATGACCTTCGTAGATTTTATTCTTCAATGAGGGCGCCCAAAGTGCATTCAGTTTAGGTCCACATGTGACACATGCTCTGTATCCGCTTGTTTGAAGCCCTGCATGTATACACATGATAATGGATAAGCTTGAGAAAATCCAAGATTTATACTGTTTGAGTTTAAGTGTAAATCACTTGAGCATTCTGTTAGTCCGGGATAGTCATGCATGGTCCACATTAGAATGCCTCTGATCAAAGCATTCCATGGACCTGTGTGTCGGCTCATATCCACCACTTCTATGCCAATCCAGAATTGTTGTAGCTCTTGCAATAGTGGATGAAGATACACATACATATTCTTCACTTTATACTGCCCCGTAACAATCAAGCTTAGCCATAGGTGCCCCTTCTTCGTAGTCAACCACAGGGGAATGTTGTAGTTGACGATGAAAACGGTCCATACACTGTAAGATGTTGATCTTTGACCAGATGGATTTATGCCATCCATAGCCAGGCCTAAGTGCAAATTTCGAGCTTCCTTGGCAAAATCCGACCATGTTTCATCTATATGTTTCCAGGCTGCACAACCTACAGGAATCCGTAGTACACCATCCGAAGATTTATTCTCCTCATGCCGTGATGCTAGGGCGGCCATGGAGTTACATTCAAAGAAATGCTTGATGCAAGGAAAATGTCGCAAAACCTTTTGTGGAATTTTTGTTCCATGGAGATCTACTCGATATCTCTCGGAGTCACATTTCGAACACTTCTCCATGTCTATGTATTCCCCAATGTAGTCATTAGGACAAGCGTGGATCAAATTTTAATCCATCCCCAAGTTTCGCAAAATCTTTCTTGCTTCCTCTCTGGAATGTGGCATCACATTATCAGCTGGCATTATGTTCTCTTTGAGCAATCTACACAACAAAAGAAATACGGTACAATTGTGTAAAAATCTATCACATCATTATACATCTAGAGTTTTTTATTATTAAAGTAAACACATTGCAAATATAGATCACCTGAAAAGGGCTGTAACGCTAGTGTCACTCCATCCAAACTTTGTCTGCATGTTGAGAAGAACCAGGAGCGCCTTCAATCTAGACACACGTGCTCCATCATACAATGGCATATCAGCTTCACTTTTCATATCATCATAGATAAGGCTTTCTGAATCCATGATCGTCTCGATCATTTCATCGATCTTGGGCTCAAACATTAGCCTTGTTGGGAATGTGGTCTGCATCATGATCATCTCCTGATCTCTCAGAGGATACATCTTGTGGCCTCACATATGCTGCTTCACCAGAGTGCCTACGAACACGTCTATTGGGTTGCAAGATTGCTGCCTGTTGGCCATCGTCAGAGTCCGACGAGTTATAATTGGCAACAACTTGATCTATAATAGATGGATCGAACTTGCCAAATTTGCAAACGTGCTGCAAAGAAATGCGGCTTGTCCATCGCACAACATGCTTGCATTGAGTACAAGGACATAAGATCCCCGTTCAGAGATAGGTGTTTTGGTTGGACGGCCCCACATCCTCGTCACTACTCATAATGAGGGTAAAAACCTTATAGCCTGGACATCAAATTTAATCTTCTATTGGCATTCTTTGTCTTCTCTCTCTCTCTCTCTCTCTCTCTCTCTCTCTCTCTCTCTCTCTCTCTCTCTCTCTCTCTCTCTCTCTCTCTTTGTTCACACTGTAAACAACATCACATTCTCTACTCATGTCCAATCCCCGCACACCTCGGTCTAGAGGTGCACGGAGATTAGAACCACCGGGTTATAATCTCGTCTTTATTGGTCAATACCTATATTTGTGGGTATAAGAAATCTACACACCCACGTCTACATGATAGTGCATGTAGACGTGGGTACAAGAAATCTACACATCCACGTCTTCATGATAGTGCATGTAGTGGACAAAACCCCTTTGCCTCTTCTCTAGCTGTAGCATTTCACAACTGCTTAACATCTTTTCACAGTAGATGTTTTCAACGTTTGTATAACTATAATTTTTTTACCGTAATCTCAAAGGTAGACTCTAATATAAAAACTCAATCCAAAATCTAATCTTAAATCTAACCTAATTGAACATGTGGTGACTCGCTCCATTGACGGGTAAGTGACATACCAATGGGGCTACTAGCTGCGTAGATGTAAATGGGCCTCACATATACAAATACTTCAATGCAAGAGTTTAATGATCTCACCTCTCCACCCTGTTGATCCATGATCTAGGTGATGGGACAAAATCCTCCTCGAAGTTGCCCCAGCTGCCACTCCCCAGGTGATGGGACAATCCCGTCTTGATGCAAACTCTTGTTGCATCTGGCATTTGTGCATCTGACCTCCAACACTTCATGTAGTCACACATGCGTCTCCTCATCCAAGCATCGTCAAATGTGTTCTCCAAAGAGGGAACTGAAACTCCTGATGCAGCGTAGCAATAAGATAATCCTTGGAGGCTTTATCCTGAGCCCTCGAAGAGACAATGACAAACTACAGTGTGTCAGAAAACCTATCTACACAACTGTCGTATGCGGCCCATCACTTGCTTCCCCTCAGGGATCATCAGACATACGATTGATGGGGTAGGCGTATCCCTTTGGAATGTCCCTCCCCTGAACTATAGCAACCCTGTCTGGTGAATGCTGATCCTCCAGGCGTCTAGGCAACCCCAATGCAGTGTTCCGGTCACTGCTCAGCATCTCCGACGCAGTGGCCGGGACACCACTCTCAAACACGTAGGCAATATAATCCTTCAGTGTAGTCTTAGCAGTCTCACAAGCAGAGACACTCCTCGGTGTGTCCTAGGGACTCTGCAACACATGAGCTCCAGAAACGACGTGCTCCTTGCCACAACAACCATCACCGCTAGACTATCATGGAATTGCTGGTCCGCATGGTCCATCAAACATAAATCTAGATCTAATTTAATCTTAAACTCAAAATAAACCTAAATTTAATCTAATCTAATGTAAATCTAAATCTAACGTGCGTAAATAAACCTAAAATAATCTAACATAAATCTAACTCAAAATAAACCTAAATCTAATCTAATCTAACGTAAATCTAAATCTAACCTAATCTTAAACGAAAAAAAGAGAAAAATGGTATAACCTTTCTATCACCCAAGTGTGGTAGATTGGTTATTCCATTTCCCTCTTGAATTACAGGTCTTGAGTTCAACTCCTCGTCGGCTAGATCGTTAAGGTCTCTTGGGATAGTTTCCTATGACGTTAAAACTTTCTTCTTCTCGTGTGTGTGTGTGTGTGTGTGTGTGTGTGTGGGTGCCAATAAAAAGAGGAATGGAGTTTTCATAGACCCACAAATATCACTATGCAAAAGTTTCAATCTACATGTGTCCCTTATGGAACCATCCTTTGGAAATTTTGAATGTTGCATCTCACCCAAAATATATCACTCACAAAGATGCGTAGAAGATGCTTCAAGAGGCGGAAAAGAAGCAACCGTATTAGAATTGTAACATTTAATGGTCTACTAACTTGTGTGTAGCGGCAAATAACATAGACATAGTGAGCATTTCATTAAGAATAGATTCCTAATGAGAATAACAAGAGTGCTTGGATGGAGAGAGCAACAAAATCATAACACCTAGCTAGACAGGCATGGAAAATACTTCAAAACGAGAGAGAAATTAAGCTATTGACAATAGTTGAGGACCGGATTTACATGGAGCCGATCCCCCCTCCAAAAGGCTTTGTATTATAGGTTTCCCCATGAAGGGAGATATTTTACAATACAATACTTTGTGTTCCTTCAATAACTTGGTGGTGCAATGAAGATGGAAGCTTCAAGAACCACCCTCACACTTGAAAACACAACATCAATTCTCCCACAATCTCAGACCCAATACCTCACACCTTCGAAGATGGTGAGTGCTAGCGGGGTATGATAATAGATCGAGAGGAAGAAGAGTATTCTTACGAGAAAGAATTATTTCTCCTCACATAATCACTCTTAATAGCTTAGCATAGCTTAGAAATTAGCATGGTAGAGGAGATGAGCATGCATTGAAGCTTGGCTCTTGGTTGGATTTGCATCACAAAGCCAAGAGTTGTTGGTGTAGCATCCCTTCTCACAATCTTGGAGTAGATGACGCGCTTTCCATTAAACCTTGAGAAGGAGATAGTCTTCTTTAATTCACACATGAATCCTATTGGATGGCCAAAGAGGTGGACCAATGAGAATTAGGCTAAAGTAAATTAAGTTTAATTTATATTGAATCACTTGATAAAAAAATCAATAGAAAATAAGCTCTTTAGAAAACTATTGGACAGTCTCTGAAGGGGTCCAATGAGCATTCAGCAGCCCAATGGCTTGCCTGATTTTTATTGGCCAGAAGACTAAGAGTTCCAATGAGAGTTTAATTGCATCATTTAAATACCTAAAGCTCTAACAAAAGGGAAAGGGGGACACATGTCACAAGGCTATCACTTATTCTTCTTAATTGTCATTGGCTAAGCTTTGTAGTGGGCCAATAGGATGCCAACGTGAGCAAATAGCAAGAGGGTTCGACCAAGAGAGAGAGAGAGAGAGGGGGACTGATTTTTGCAAGGCATTATACGTCCTCAAGCTCCCATGCAAGACAATCACCCCCCCCTCTCCCTCTCACCCACACATCTCCCATACCACACAACCCCCCCTCTCCCTCTCCCTCACACACACACACACTCTCTCTCTTATCCCAAATCCTCACTCCTCCCATCCCCTCACACTCTCCCTCTCACAGTTCCGCACGGAAACTCTCTCTCTCTCTCTCTCTCTCTCTCTCTCTCTCTCTCTCTCTCTCTCTCTCTCTCTCTCTCTCTCTCTCTCTCTCTCTCTCTCTCTCTCTCTCTCTCTCATCCGAGCGCTCAGGCCACACCAGTTAGGAATCCACTCTCTCTCTCCCTCTCATGGGCAGCATCGCCTCACACACCACACACACACACACACCATACACACACACCCACAACCCCCCCCCCCCCCCCCCCTGCCCTCTCACTCATGCGTTGTGCGCAGCAGCTCCAATCGTACACACACACACACACACACCCATTCACTGTGTGCAGCCATCCATAATCCGTGCACACACCCACACACGCCCTCACGCGCAGCGCAGTCCGCAGATACACACATACACACACACACACACACACACACACACACACACACACACACACACACACACACACACACACACACACACACATACACACACACACCCCCTATTCTACCCCCCCCCCCCCTTTTCGCCTTGCGCAGAAGAACAAGCCACTGGCCATCCACCAGAAGAAAAAAAAAAAAACAAAAACTATATATACAATATATCTATATATAGCCCCCCCCTTCCCACGCACGTTTTCGCACACACATGCCTATATAAAACACACACACACCTGCCCTCATGGACGAATACATACACAAACACGCATATACGCACCGCACCACAAGTACGAAGAAAATGGCTACGACATCAACAAACAAAAGAAGAAGGATCCAAAGCACGCGCCGCGAACAACAAAAAGAGAAATTGCACCGAAGGCATGCCCCGGCCGACTTCGAAAAGAAGTACGCTCGACACCGACGCACCGGCAGCACGCCATTCGCCGGTAACACGCAACCACGACGCCATCCCATTAATTTTTAGGTTATTTTCATCATTATCTTCAGTTTTCACCCGAGCCATTGTAATTTCCACTTTTTTGTAAATATCCTCTCTCTCTAGGTGATGGTCACAAAGGCCCACCTAGAGATTTCCATCTTTTAATAACCTCCCAAAACAAAGCAAGGGTCAACCACACCGGGCCCACCACTTGCTTTGTCTCCCCGATTAAGCTTACCTTAACCACACTGGGATTACCATAATCCAAGCAGCCAGCACCTATAAATTGGCACTGAGAGGTCACTATCGGGGGGGGGGGGGCAATTCATGAGGAACCAAGAATTTGGTAGAGTGTAGTAGGAGGGATTGACACCATCACCATCACGGGGAGGGGGATTGTGTGTTGGGTTTGCCTTGGGAATTGCACCATCCGAAGGGAACCACATCCATCTCGATGCACACACGTATGCACGCTCTTGGTAGTGAGTATTCACAATCATTGAGATGCCTTAGAGAACGCACCAATTAGGTTGTACCACCTCCTCCCCCTACCTCTCTACCACCACGGCATTCCGCCTTGTAAATATTGCAGAATTAATTCACCCTCACACCCCCGAGGGTTTTCATCATTTGCAAGTATTCTCTCTCTCTCTCTCTCTCTTGGTGTGTAGACTTGCAGTGTTCATATCATAGTGGGTTTTGCGTCCTAGCCGCTCAAAGCTAGGTGGTGCCCCCTGTTCGCTTTACCATGGCAAGCTCGAGGCGCGCAATTTGGCCCCCGACGTTTTAGAGGCCGTCGGGGTTCGGGTTCCGCCTTGCGTCCGTCAGTAGATTCAAGGAAAAACATCCAGATTGCCAGATTGGCACGAGAATGTCTGAGATGTTGAAGCCATTCTTTTGTAGGCGGCTGAAGGATAGATGCACATGCTGTTGCGAATACCATGTGCAAATGTCTTTTTTGAAGGACACACTAAACCACATGCGCTTTCGTGCTTTTGGGCTGCATAGAGCAGGTTGTGACTGTATATGCAATATCTGTGCCCTAGGTGAGAACATTAGAGAGAATTGCATGGATTCACATCACATGTACGTGGGAGTCTGTTCTCTGTCCAAAGCCCGCAGATGCAGTTTTCCATAGAAGGGAATGCCTGATGGGAGAGTGTTTGACATGTGGAGTGAATACGTTGGAATTATGTTGCTTGGAGATAGCAAAGCGAGGTAATAGTATTAATGTGAAAGTATTTGCATATGTACAAGCTCAAGACAAGCATGGAAATAGTAACAAAAGAAACGATCTTTTGCACAAAGAAATGCAATGCTGGGAGTTTCTTCAAATCTTGAAGACCAAGTTGGAGCTGTTTATCACTCATAACTATGTGGCTCAATGGCAAGGACAACAATTCAAGGATTGCCTTCTTCACTTTTTGGATGATGTCATCGTGTCAGTTGTTGATTTTGCAGAGAATTATGCCTTCAAGGAACAAAATGAGATTTAGTCAATGCATTGGCACTCTAGTCAAGTAAACATTTTTGTACACATAACATACTACCGCAGGTCAGGGGAGGTAGTCAAAACCATCCACTTCTTCATATCAGATGACAAGGTGCATGACACGTTTTTTGTGCAACACTGCTTCATGCTACACCGTGACTGGTTACAACAAGAGGGTGTCACTCCTAAGCTACATTGGGTGTGGTCTTATGGTGCGGACTCACAGTTCAAGGGATCCAAGCCTTTTTACTCCATTGCAAGATATAGTGGACTCATAGAGATAGGGATGAGTTGGTTCTTCTTTGCATTAGGGCACGGCAAGGGATAGCATGATGGTGCATGAGCAATTGTGAAAAGAAACTTCGTGTCCACAACACTGGGGATCCAACTACCCTTGCAACAAGAGCCTTCACATGCTTTTGTGATGCATGCATGCACAAAAGATGGAACCGCTGCATCAATAAAGATCACGCGCCTTGGGATTATCATACTCTACTACCATAACCTAATGAGGCTATGTCAGATTCAGAAGATGAAGCCTCCACCTACGATGACTTCACATACGAAGGTCATCATGATGTCTTGAGTAGATCTCTATGTGTTGGCGACACATTTGTTGTAAATCCAGATGCTTCAACCAACGTCAAGGATGTGTATTTCTAGCTGGTCAGTGTGTTGCAGCAAAGGAGAAGGTGGAGAAGGGGTACCTCAATGAGTGGGGCAATGCAATAGATAGAGGCTCACATGTTGTGCAAGGTCTATATTATGAGCAATTGGATGCATACACCTTCAAGCTAGACCACAAGCAACCCATCGTCCACGTAATTTCACATCTGGTACGATGTATCAAAATATCCATGGAGGACCATCCCAAGGAGACGGCAGGTGTACACAATCAACCCAGAAAGATATGAAGCAATCTATAATAGCATTCCCTTCAACTTTTAAGTTGTAATCATTGCATCTTCAATATACTTCTTGCTCGGAGATAATGTGGTTTTATTAAAAAATTGGGTATCTTCTCTCCCTTGTTTCTCTTGTGTGCTTTGTGTATACATGGGTTGGTGTCTATCATAGAGGGGTCTCAATTTAAGAGATATTGTTTGTACAACCTGTCTAGCTGTGTTTTGTGGGTATGATAATCAGCATATTATTAATGCTATTTAGGATACAAAATGTTCTAATTAGCATAACTTTTGCTGATTTTCAAGGAGAAGAGATGGCAGCTTCTTGTATACTGTGTATGCCAATGCTAATTAGCATATTGTTTATGATGGTTAGCATAAACAGTATGCTAATTAGCATAACTTTGCTGGTTTTCAAGGAGAAGAGATGGAAGATTTCTGTATACTGTGTATGATGATTAGTATACTATGTTGTGAGTGGAATGATAATTAACATACTGTTTATGCCAGTTGGCATACCCTTGTTGGTTCAGGGAAGAAGAGATGGCAACTTTCTGTATATTGTGTATGCTAGTTAGCATACCTTTGCTGGTTTCAAGGAGAAGAGATGGAAACTTTTAGTTCTCTGTGTATTCTAATTAGCATATTGTTTATGCCAGTTGGCATAAACAGTATGCTAATTGGCATACCTTTGCTGGTTTTAAGGAGAAGAGATGACAACTTTATGTATACTATGTGGTCTAGTTAGCATACTATGTTGTGAGTGGAAGTTAGCACAAACAAAAATATAGAGTATGCTAATTGAAGGTATGCTAATTAGCATAAGTTATGTATGCTAATAAACGTACTATTTTTGCCAGTTGGCATAAACAATATGTTAATAAGTATATCTTTGCTGGTTTTAAGGACAAGCGATGACAGGTCTCTGCATCCTATGTATGCTAATTAGAATACTGTTTATGCCAATTCGCATTTTGTGGGTATGCTAATTATCATAGTTAACTAGCACATACAGTATGCTAATTAGCATAGTTTCTCTGGTTTCAAGGAGAAGAGATAACAACTCTCCATATACTGTGTATGCCGATAAGCATATCATGTATGCTAATTAGCATACCATGCATGCTAATTAGAATATTGTTTATGCGAGTTGGCATAGATAGTATGCTGATTAGCATACCATTGCTGGTTTCAAGGAGAAAACATGGCAGCTTAATGTATAGTGTATATGCTAATTAGCATACTATGGTATGTTGTGAGTGGAAGTTATCACAAACAAAAATGCTTTGTATGCTAATTAGGATGTATTTGAATTAGCTATTGTGAGTATGCTAATTAGCATACATGGTATGCTAATTAGCATACCGCTTTTGATGTTTGAGCATAAACAGTCTGCTAACTAGCATAAACTTTTACTAATTAGCATACCTTTGCTGATTTCGAATGAGAAATGTATACAACTTCAATGTTTACAAGACACTAATAGTACACATAGTATTGTCTTCAAAACAAGAATAGTACAGGATCTAATTATTACTATCTGAAGTGAATGTCAAAATAGTTACAAACATTGAAAAGGCAATTTACAAATTTCCCTCATAATGTTACAAAACTGTAGAGAGCCTCCTACTCTGGCCAAGATCGTGGTTTAGCACGCTTGTACACTCGCTTTTACCCAGTGTCCGTTTGCTTCTTTGTTTGCTGAGCTTTTGGGTCTTGCTCTCTTTATTCTTCTTGTTGAGCTTTTGGTTCTTGCAACTCTCTTTCTTCTTCTTCTTGCGACTGCTTCTCTAATTTTTCCCTCTGTAGCCTCTCTCTCTTATGTCTTTCAGCTTCTTCATTAGCCTCCCTTTGTCTCCTACGCATGGCTTCATTACACTGGGCCACGTTGCGTTGATGCATTTTTTATTCAAGCTTCCTGGTCACTTGATGTGAAGACAATTTGGGGCAGCATCAAACGCAATTTCAGTTGTATACATTGCACAATCCTGTGATTGCAGCCATAGGAGCAGGCAGGTGCTTAAAGTATCTATCAGGAAGTTTTGTCGTTGTTCTTTGGTCTAGTCCTCTATCTTAGGAGTAACAAGCCAACTTCCTTCAGGGTTCTGGCACACTTTGTACATACTATCGTCAATAATTAGACTGTTTTGGGGCCCAAAGTTGCAGTTCTTCCAAGACAATCTTAAATCCTTCAAGAATACATGCTTATTATTTATTTGCCAAGGCTGGCCACTATAATGACCCGCTGCTCTTTGAATATTATTTCTAATATTGCATTCGCTTTAGGTGCCATGCTGGTGCTCCATATATACACATGGAAAAAGCGGAGGCACCAATGCAAAAATTTGTGACTGTCTTTGCGACAAAATACCAACCTCCTATCTTGTACATTGTACTTTATCATTTCCCCTGCATGTTTAGGGGGAATGTCAACGTGCATTGGCTTTGCAACTTGAACAAGCAGGCCATTTAAATTGAGAACCAAAGTGCACCCCTTGTCTGGCAATGGCTTTGGCACGCATATTGGGTTTGGCAATGCATACCACTCAGCAAAAATAACTTCCCTCGAGGGATGAACATAACTGAAGTACTCATTTATTTTTGTTAAGCATTTAAGATAGCTAGCCAGATGCTTCTCAATCTTGGATTTTTCTTTTTGTAGCTGTCTAGTCTCGGCAATACGCCGCTTTTTTATGGTTTTGCATGCAATGGCATAATTCAAATAATGAAGGGCAACTAGTTGCAATTTCTCTTTCCCTGTGACACGGAAATGGTATCGAATAAAGACATCATAAAGGACAAGCAAAAACTACTAAATTGTTGCACATTAAAATTATATAGAAAAGAGTTTTTCCATTATAAATATCTAGAGAGATACATTCCACAGGGTGTGGAGCTTGCTAGCACTACATAGCTTGGACACAATAGGGAACAGATTTAGCATAATTTCTTACAAGCATGTGAGTGAATGTATTTCTTTTCACCTCTGCTGCGTTTGTTTACGTCATCTAGGGTGCTCATAGGGGAAACACATTTCTCATCCGTAGGTTCTGCCAGAATTTGTTCTAGGCCACCTTTTCTCTTTAACTTCACTTTGTTTAAAAAACCCTGTAGGGGGCTGTCATCATCGGCGTCTTGCACAGTCAGCCCACTGCTAGTCATGAAACCTTCCTCTTGAGCACTCCTACCTTCCTCTTGCACACTCCTAAATGTTTCCTTTGAGACGCTTGTTTGATCATTTGTAGGGGTCTTGGGTTTGGGATGAGTAATCATGATAAAATCTTCATCATCATCATATGTTTCTTTACCATCTATAGCAGCCTCGTGTGCTGGAACATGCTATGGCATTACATGTGCCCTTTCATGCTATCTATCCAGCTCATCAAATTCATCATTACAGAGCTTCTCTTCTTTTCTTTGATTGATAGGTGTCTTGTCAGGTTCGCATCCTGCATCATTGATTCCTGTGTATTCCATTCACCTGTTAATTTTCACTGATACCATTAGGATTGCTTGTATGTATAGTGTGACAAGTAGCATTCCATGTATGGTAGGCATCTATATCCTATAGACATTCATATTGTCTATGCTAACTATGCTAACTAGTATACAAAGCGTGCTAACCATCATGATCAATATGCTAACTAGCGTACAAAATATGCTAGCAAGGAAGTGTGAATATAGTGTGTATGCCAACTAGCACAGAATGTATGCTAATTAACATATACAAAATGTTAATAGGAAAGATTGTGTATGTTAATGGTATGCTTATTATTGATGGTGTGATAGCTAGCATACATACTATGTTAATTAGCATAAATGGTATGCTAATTTTCATACACATTTGTATGCTAATTAGCATACAATGCATGCTAGCATAGATGGTATGCTAACTAGAGGATAAGTTATGCTAATAAACATAACATCTCTGCTAATTAGCATACCATTTTTGCTGGTTAGCATATTGTGCATGCTAATTAAAATACACATTACGATAACTAGCAAAGATGTATGCTAACTAGCATACAAATTATGCTAGCTAGTTTAAAATGTATGCTAACTAGCATAGAGTTATGCTAACAAACATACACATTATGCTAGCTAGCAAAGAAGCTATGCTAACTAAAATTTGAATGCTTGTTAGCATGCACCAAATGCTAGCTAGCATACAAGGTATGCTAGTTAGCATACTAAGTATGCTAATTATCATACCTTTTTTTATAATTATCATACTTGCATGCTAGCCATCATACAAATTGTTCTAATTAGCATAAAAAGTATGCTAATTATCATACCTTGTTAGCTAGTTAGCACACATGGCTAACAAGGTATGATAATTAGCATACTTTTTATGCTAATTAGAACATTGTCTTTAGCCATGTGTGCTAACTAGATAACAAGGTATGCTAATTAGCACATATAATATGCTAATTAGCATAATTTTTATGCTAATTAGAACATTGTGTATGAGGCTAGCATGCAAGTATGATAACTATAAGAAAAGGTATGCTTATGCATGCTAATTAGCATACCTTTTTCCTAATTAGCATACTTGCATGCTATCCATCATACAGTGTTCTAATTAGCATAAAAATTATGCTAATTAACATATTAAATACGATAATTAGCATACCTTGTTTTCTAGTTAGCACATTGTGCACTAATTAGCTTATTTAACATGATGATTAGCATACTTTGTGTCTAGCTGGGAAACATGGTATGCTAGTTATCGTGCATAGTTTGTTAACTAGCATAGAGGGTATGCTTATTAGCATACACAATATGCTAACTAGCATACCAAAAATTCCAACTAGTATTGACAACATGTTATCTAGGATAACTATCTATGCTAATTAGCATGCACATTATGATTACCACCATGACAATGTATGCTAGCTATATCTCATAGTATGCTAGCTAGCATAACTAGGTTTGACAACTACCATACACAATATCCTAGACACCATACCCACTAAGCTAACTAGCATACCTTCTGTGCTAACTAGCATAACTAGGCTTGACAACTACCATACACAATATGCTAGACACCGTACCCACTAAGCTTACTAGCATACCTTCTATGCTAACTAGCATACACAGGTCTAGTGTACGAATCAAAGCTGTAACTATTCCTTAACATTATCTTACTAGAACTTTGTGTGATTGGAGGTCCTTGCCCTGTGACCCTGCCACACCATTCAGTTGGTATCCTCTGCTGGTAGGTGGAAGCTCTACATTCGGTCCCCAGGGAGAATGCAGCAACAAAGAAGATTAGGTGATAGCTATGCTCACATGGCATTTTGACCATTGCACTAGTTTCGTGTACTTCTACTGGCAGACCACAGCTACACACGTTGCTTGTTGTCCCATTGCGTACCCCTCCTATACACTCTGTAAAAGTGTCCATATCTATCTTGCATAGGGTAGTGGGGATGAAGGAGGATTATATCATCCCACTTATCTGCATGAGCAGCTGCATCTGGCTATCACTGGCGTGGACCTTTGCTTCCTACACCTCCACATTAATCTACAAACCAATCAAAACAAAGGCATGGTAAAATACATAGGATAGTTGTGCACATATTAAGTACATAAGATCAATCACAAAAACCATTGGCACTTACATGAAGACAGGTTATGCCAATATCAACAGCAGTGGGGGTGTCCTCACTATGAGGAAACCCCAAACCATCCAGTGTCTCCTTCAGTGTCTCGATCTTTACCTTGAGCTCTATTTCTCTCCTTGCATCCACACCCTCACTGAGGCCTAAACACCGCAATTCATTCTCAGCATCATGAAGCTTATGTCTCATAACAAGTACTACAGGGCTGACCATATCATGGCTTGCTTTCAGAACCCTTGCAGCTTCAAGATCCTGACCCGCATTCTTGAGCTGCTGTTTAGCATCTTGCAGTCGATTTTTGAGATGGTCATTTGCACTCATGATGTGCTGCAAATCAGAGATCCCAAAATATGACAGGCTTGCTGTCACTTTTTGAGAGCTGTTAATAGAGAGGGGTGTTGCCCTGGAAGCAAAAACAACGTTCAGAGCTACTTGGCCAACACAATCGTCCTTTGTTTTCATGGAGACCTCCTCTGTTTTTTGACTTGAGGGGTGGGTATTACACACCCTCCACTTTTCAACATGGGCATCGTAGTATCCGTTTTCTCGAAGGTCCTTCAAATACTGGATAGCAAACTCAGCCCAATTGAACTACATGATTGAGCCACTTGCAATTTCCACTGGACTAAATTGTTTAACAAAACCCTTCGCAAAAGCCTAATTAATTTCCATGTTGGTGGGGGGCTTCTGGTACACCCTATAGTGCAGCTGAAGTACTAGGTCGTACATGTCGCTACAAATGCTGCTACATTTGGATCAATATTTGTTGCGATCCTTCACCTCTTTGAATACACTGAACCACTCCAAATTACCATATCTTTTCAATCATAAGCCTCCAACCTGATATTTATGAATCTTTTGTTCATCCCAACAACCTTATCACTCATACCTTTAAGACAGGTTCATACTTTGAGTTCTGAAAAATCCAAAATTCAAAAGTATCAACTTGATTTCTTTTGCTCGATTTTTGTAAGTTTTAGTTCATGTTAAGCTAACCTCTATGACCTTTACACCGCTTGCCCATAAATTGATGTTATTCTGTATATATTAACATTTATGGAAACTAAAATTTGGTACTAAATATCTTATTTTCATCATATTTAGATGACTCATTGTGATACTTTTCATTGTTACTTATATTCACATCATTTAGCATCACTATGTTTCCACAAATCTTAAGAGCATCCAAGTATCTGTATTCACTGAAATTAACCCAATGATTTTGATGACCAATCAAATATTGACACTCATCTATAATTTAGTACTTCGTTAATTGCGTATAAAACCCTCTCACACAAGACTAGGCCAACACTCTTAGATGTGCCTACTGCTCTCATTCAAAGAGAAGTGCGTATACGATCAAAGTAATTGAGAAGTCGGTTGGATCCGAGAAGTGGCATGCCAAGTCCATCTTCCAAGTCAGAAAGGATAAGCACCATCTTGGCATTAGGAAATACTGCAGATGCATTTGCCCAGATTTTGTCAAAAAAGAAAGGCACTCTAATTGGGAGAGAAGTCCTGAAAATCGTAACCTCGACAGTAGCATTAATGCTTTACTTGTTCTTCAAATTGTCTTAAATGCTCCCTTATATATCAGTCAAATTGTTGTTGCATATTACTCCATATTGTTTCGTTTATTTGCTTTTGTACCACATCACTCCCAACGTTTCCAATACTCCATCTCAGAGGACTACCCTTACTAATGAATACTTACCTTTATGCCCGAATTTGCATCCAACTACTTTAAGAGACCTGCTTTTGCCCTTTCCTCACATTCATACATTTAGTGTGGCCTCACTTTCTCTGAAGACCGATATCCACTGGTCATAACAATCTTACAAACCACCCTGTCAATTTAGATCACACCTCTCTTATCTGCTCATTTGTACTTCAAGTTTTCTACTTTCAATTCTCTATTTTTTTGGCAAAAAAACTTTGCATTAAATTTTTCTCTCATGGCGTTTCAAATGTTAATGCATTTAATCTATAATTATTAAAGTCTTCTTAAATTTAACAAGCAATTGTTTTGAGTGCTTTGTTTTTTGTAGAAAAGATATGCAGATAAATCTAACTATAGTGGCCTCACATCAAAATCCAGGTATGACACTCCTTACTGCATTCTGATAATTCCCCTCTTGAAACTTTATTACAATGCTAGGTGCAACTTTATATTATTTGTGCCTATTCCCACACACACACACACACACACACACACACACTGGTAGATATAATTTCAAAAATAGTATACCCTCTTGGTATGTACATCAAATACATTCCTCTTTTCATATTTCAATTCTCGGCATTGTGTTCTAAGATGCATACTCAAAGACCCTAAGGTCATGACTTCTAATTGTAGTGAAAGGGAATTTTTACTGAGCTAGCTTGTCTAAAAGGTATGCAGCTACTCATGTGCGCTAAGGTGCTTCGAGATACAAAAATAAAAATAAAAATAAAAATTGTTTGTAAATACTTTGTCACTTAAGCATACTCCAATTTTGTGTCAAACAGGTAGTAGATGTTTTGTTTTTTTATGCCTGGTCTAGTCCATTGGTCACATGCACACACATTCGCCAATTTAGGCAGTGTGTAGATACTCATCTTGGTGCAGATCCGCCGATTTAGGTAGCACATTGATAAATTACAGATTCATGAATTTTAAACTTATATCAAATGCAGATTTGCCGATTTAGGCAACACTAATCACAAAATCATGCTGCAGTGCCTGGCCACCACTGCAACTGGTATGATTTTGTTCCCCGGGTAGATTATGAAAGTGATTTGGATTTGGACTTATATTGTGGAATTGGAATTGGATTGGGATTTGGTATCTGGTGATTATTACGACAGTGTTTATGTGATGAGACTTGACATTAAGAGATTGATGATGAGTGTGACCAATGATATCCTGATTCATCAGGATATGACATATACTCCTTAATCTAGTGGTATGGGACACTAGAATCGGTAGTATGTGGATGACGGCAGGCATAGGCAATATTGTCTAATTTTATGGCTTTTTACTATTTGATACAGATTTCTAATCATTGTTTTCGACAATTATTGTTTGCATATTTTTATCTTCGCAACTGAGGACAGTTTCTTTCCAACGGAGAGGTATGTTATAGAATTGACATTTCAGTACTTATTAAAGCTGATAGGTGGAAAAGACTAGACCCAGCTTGGCCTATGCAAATGTATTTATATATCATGTACATTTTATTATTCAAGTGCTCTTTTATGAGCTTTGGCCAAATATGACCGGCCGGCCAGTTTGTAACCAATTTGACCATTCAAGAAATCTATATAACAAATACGTGCAAGAGGAAAATGGTCACTCTTGCACGGGGGGAGATTGCACCCAATGTCTGTGTACTTCTTCTCTCCTCTCCTCTCTTCTCTCTCGTCGTACTGGCGTAGCACTCGGCTCTAGGAGGTGTGCCTGCACGTTCTCCCTCGCTCTATTTTGTTCTCTATCTCTCTATGTTCGTGTTCAGATCGATCATGTGCGTATACGACGATTCAGGTATGTTGATTTATTGTTTTTATGGTCTATATTGTGCTATTATGAGTACTTTGCAGGGCAGCCACGCATCCGTCTGTAGCACTAGAACATACCTCTTGAGCCTCCATCCATTGCCTCTAGTCTTGTGAATTATCCCATCAGTTTCCATCAACTTGTAACAGTCGTTGGCGTAGAGCCTTTTGACAATGAATGGCCCTTCCCATCTGGGTTGAAATTTCTTGTCCTTCCTAGTGTCAAATCTATTGTCGTATCTCAACACTAACATGCCTTTTTCTAGACCCTTTTCCTTAATCCCTTGATCGAAGGTGAGTTGGTGTTGCTCTGCGAATGCTGCATAGTGATTAAGTGCATCTTTCCTATCTAGCTAAAGCTTCTCCAGATCCAGGATATGGTTGTGGAGATTGACAATTTGGGCGTTGTAATTGGCTAGCCATGACTCGCAAGCTGGCTATCTGTACCTCGATGGGTAGAATGGCCACCTTTCAATAGACTAGATGGAAAGGGGTGAAACATAGTGATGTTCGGAATGTGTGTGGTAGGCCCATAGAGTGGCCATGAGATGTTTATTAGAGTCACCAGTATGGTTAGTCACCTACTTTTTGATGATCTTACAAATCATATTGTTTACCTTTTCCACTAGGCCATTGCACTGTGGATAGTATGGGATGGAATGTCAACGTGTAATGCCTAACTTTTTCATCAGTTATCCCACCTGGTTGCCTCTGAAGCCAGGCCCTCTATCAGATATTATTTCTAGAGGTGTGACAAAATGGCAACAAATGTGCTCAAATATGAACTTTGCCACCTCTTGGGCTGTAATGCATGTGGTGGCTGTTGCTTCTGTCGTCTGGTCATGTAGTCTACACCAACTAGAATGTATAGTTTACCTGATTGGGCCCTTCGTAGAGGACCAACTGCATCTATTCCCCACTTTTCAAATGGACCATGTGAGATGATAGGAGTTTGTGGCTCATAGGTTAGTGTACGATCACTGGACACTTGACATGCCTTGCATGTTTTACACCAATGATGCACATCCGTGTTCAGACAAGGCCAAGAGAATCCTGCCTGTAGAATCTTTCTACTGGTGATATCTAAAGCAAAATGACCGCCATAGACACCATCATGGAAACTTGAGATTACCTCCGTGATCTCGCTGGAGCTTGGCACTCACCTGAGAATCTGGTCTTTGCCTTTGCAGTATAAATTTTTGTTTATAAGCGGTATCTTGTAGCCTTCCTAACAAGCCGTTGTTTCTGGCCCTTAGTATACCCTACAAGACATTCTCTTGTATCTAAGAAGCTGATGATATCAGGCATAACATCACTACCTTGAAAGAGGGGCAGTTTTATTTTAATTGCTCCTATGGGAACGTCTTGTATTCTTTCCTTGGCTAGAGCATCTGCGTCCTAATTTTCTGTCCTAGGGACATGAAATAATTGCATTGCTTCAAACTTTCTAAAAGATTCTTAACTAGGAATAATTGGCCGAGTAAAACCTGATTTTTTCAAATCCAAGTGCCATTTATCTGCTTTATCAAAAGCAAAGCATCGCCAAATACATTTAGGCATTGGGTCTCTTCCAAAATACATTGTTCTAATCCAAGAATTAAAGTCGCGTACTCAGCTTCATTGTTGGAGTAGGAGTGTAACAACTGCCCAATGGAAAATACCTTCTCCTTTTGCTCATTATAAATGATGATGCCAGCTGTAGATTGGTCCACTGTTCTTTTGTATGCTCCATCAAAGAAAAGAGAGTGAGCTCTTTGTGGGACGCGTGTCTAATCTCACTATCCTATCTTATTGTAGTATTAGCGAGAACCACGATTAAATTGTCAATCCATGGGATGAAGCTAACTCGACTAGTGCATAGAGGCTACAACAGGGTGTCAATCTCTTGGAAAACAATTAACAACTCACATCTAACTCAAGCTACACTCAAGTGACTGAAATCACCAAAAGCCAATCGCTCATCGATAAACAAATCACATTCGTTACAACATCAAATGACATCCAAACGTAACAAAACTTCTAGGACATGTTTGTAAGACCTAAGCACACATGCTTATGGTCTCAAACCCCACTTTAGGTCAAGTTCCAAAATCACAATTATTAACAACAATGTACTTTTGACCCAGTCGTTTTCGACCCAAAATACATCTAAATGCTTAGCAATGATGCCCCAATACCCTGCCTATGCTTAGTTTTTGATTTCAAAGTGTAAATTCCTAGTTATGATGAAATTAGACCACGGGTCGGCGACACCAAAAGCTACAAATTACTGTGATGTGTTTACATCAATGCATAGAGCTCTTACATGCGGTTGCAATGCAACAAATGCGACTGCAATGTGACTACCGGGGAGGGAGTAGGAAGCATGAGAAGGAGATAAGTCAGCCCCGTTAGCTCATGCTATGTATTTCATTATCCAAACAACTTTTTAATAACTTACAAAAATTGGCTTTTATACCTTAGCCAAGTTTTTTGGTGGTGAGAAATAGTAATCTGGGAGTTCTACCAAAGATGGGTAATGAAAAGTTCATACAATCTGGAAGCTTGTAGCCCCAACTCATCAATTACAAAGTTTATCCGAGAAAATAGGAGTTACAATATTCTCAATTAATAAAAGATAATAAGTGTTTTACAACGATAACTCTAAAAAATGGTATCTGTGATATCCGTGTTAGCTTGCTGCTAACATTCCCCCCTTCTCGCTTGTGTCATCCCTTGACACATCTTTATGGGTTGAAGTAGTCTTTAGGCTGGCGGCTGGTGAGGTGGTCTTTCAGGGCAGTCAGTGTCTTTTGGTATCTGATTTTCCTTTCTTTATCGGGCACTTGCAAGAATTACATAGTGACTTTGTTCTTTAGCTCCACTACTGAGTAGCCTACAAACCTTAAGGTCATATTGCTGATCACTAGTGCAAATATCTTCATTCGCCAAGTGAAGAATCCCATGTCAAACGCTTCCTCAAATGCCAGCATATTGTGAGAAGGTAGAAACATGCATCTTGCGTAGAAGCCATAGAGTACTTCTTCGGAAGGTTGGCCACTGAGATCATAGCACAAATCTTTGTTACCCTTGAGGACCAACAATGACCTTCAGTTGGAGATGAAGTTAGAGCAGTCTCAGCGCAGAGACCTAGCCTTGATGCGGGTCCAAAGAGAAGATGAATTGCTGAAGGAGATAGCTGAACTCAAAAGAGTCAACCAGCTACTATGAGAGGGAAGTCCAGAAACGCAAGAAGAGGGAGGTAGTTTGGAGCAGCCTCAGATAGAAATCCCCTCACTATCATTTGTTGAGATGGAGACATAATCTGCAGTAGATCTAAGTGGCAAGGAAGAGTTTAAGGTGTCCATTACAGAAGAAGACACAATGCCCATGGTCCAACTCTCAAAGGTTGAAGAAGATGCACTAAAGGAAAAAGTTTCATAAGAGCTAGATGAGCAGTGGAAGCCAACAATGGATTGGGAGCTGAGAGTAAATCTTTGTTTGATTGGGAGTGAGTTGTGTGACATTGACGGAATGAAGTACTCTCAGCTCCCAATCCATTGTTGGCTTCCACTGCTCATCTAGCTCTTGTGAAACTTTTTACTTTAGTGCATCTTCTTCATCCTTTGAGGGCTGGACCATGGGCATTGTGTCTTCTTCTATAATGGGCACCTTAAACTCTTCCTCGCCACTTAGATCTCCTACAGATTATGTCTCCATCTCAACAAATGATATTGAGGGGATTTCTATCTGAGGCTGCTCCAAACTGCCTGCATCTTCTTGCGTTTTTGGACTTCCCTCTCTTAGTAGCTGGTTGACTCTTTTGAGTTCAGCTATCTCCTTCAGAAATTCATCTTCTCTTTGGACCCGCATCAAGGCTAGGTCTCTGCGCTGAGACTGCTCTAACTTCAGCTCCAGCTCGAGGTCTTTGTTCTTATTTTCCAATGAGACCTTGTCTATTCCCTTGATCGAGGCCACGACTGGATTCTCCCATATTTGCTGCAAGAATATCACCTGATCATTGATTCTTTGTTCTGAGTATTGTATATAGGCATTAAATACATCTAGCTTTAACTGGATTTTTTGAGCTGAGAGGGTGGTAGTTAGAAGCTCATTTGTAACCTCGGTCAGCTGATCATCCTTGGATTTGCATGCATCTGAGAATTTGGTAAGCGCTCACCCAGCTCCTCCGTTTCTTTTTGTTGCTTATTTCTTGCGGCTGATGTTGTTCAACTTCTACTCTCATCTCTTGCACTTGACTTTGCAAATCGGTGATGACTTTAAGTCTGGCGTCTAACTCCCCTTGAAGCGCGTTGATCACCATCTCTAACTCTTAGGCCCTGGTGCTACGGCCAAGTGTTGTTGAGCGAAGTCTTTCAGTCATATCCTACATTTTCTTAGCATATTTGTTAGCATGCAGGATGACTTCGTCATTGGATTGCCAGCCTTCATTTTGTGGAGACTAACTTGATGTTTCTGCAGCCTACTGTTGTTCTTTTTCTGTGGAGGTAGAGGGTAGTGCCTCGGCCTTCTCTGGCTGTGCTGAGGTAGAGGGTGTTTCTGCAGTCTCCTTCTCCTTTGACTGCTCAAGCCTTGTGGTGTCCTCCTCTATTGCAAGACTTGCTGCCTTTTCTATCTCTAGCTATTTTTCTATTGGCTGCTCATGAGTAGATCCAGCTGCTTGTTGTGTAGAATCAGCTTCTTGTTGTGTAGATTCATATGCCTTTTGTTGCTCAGGTTCTTGCTCTTTTGTTGGCTCTAACTACCGATGATGGTGGTGGTCTCAGCATAGGTTGATCAAAGTGTTCAAAGAGAGGAGGAGATATGCGGGGAGACACATCACCTTGGTTATGTTTTGCTTATCGCTTGCTTTTTCGCCTCATGTGCTTCTTTCAGCTTGAGAGCTTCGGCTTCTTGATACATTTTTTTGAGCATCTCCGTGGGTTCTTCTGCCTACTTTCTGGTGTGCTATTTGGTTCATCGGCCTTTAGGTACAGTGGGCACCCACTTTTTCGGGTCCTTTCCTTGTGCTTGTCGACTACGCTGGTAGGAGTGTTTCTCTCTTTCAAACCAGGCTTGCTTTTGGACAGGCTCTTCTTGATGTGCTGCCACGGCTTTTCTCTTCATTTCTTCAATGCGCGCTCTCCTTTCTTTGTTATACAATCTCTCACAATTGTGCCGTTCTGGCGAGCTCTCAGCAGACTCTTCACCTAATTTTTATGATCTTTTAGTAGATCTTGTAGCTCGAGGAGAGGGTTGCGCTGACACTATCCACATGTTTTGATATGGGGCAGGTGGTAGGTTGTCTGCCATGCTAATGGCATGGTATGCAATTCTGGACAACACCTCTGGTGCACCCAGATATGTAATCTTCCCTCTTATTTGTTCCTTTCAAAGTGGTCAAGACGTATTGTGCATGGTCCACCGGTTGCCTAGTTGTTGACTTGAAAACTTGTGGCAACCGCATGGTTTGACGTGGTATACCTTAGTGGCCTCTTAGCCAGAAAGTGGAAATGCTGGTGGTATAACCTTGCTGGCTCGTCCACCTGTTTGTGTATAAGGTCAGCAAAGGTGGCTACGACGGTTTCTTTGGTGAAAGTACCTGCCGTCTTCCTGTCCCTTGCCCTCATTATCATTCCTTCTGTGGGCAGTCTAAGTGCTTCTGCCACTATTTCCTTGGTACCACTTCAATTTTATTCCCCTAGGGGTCATAAATCTGTGTAGTTCCATCTTCTTTGATCGTGGATAAAAGCTCGTAAGCTTTTTGGAAATCCACTCCACACGGCTCCTATTGGTAAAAATCTCTGAGTCCTAGCCTGCGGTTGGCTTCTTTGGTCTCAGGTTTTGCGGCGATGTCGTACAATTCTTTTGGTAGGAGTTGCAACTCTACCTGATGTCCCTCTTCACTCTTGAATCTGCCAGTGAACACTATGGTGTGATGCTCCTCAAGCTGTTCTTTCAAAAGATAGGTTGCCTTGGCGGCTTTGACTGAATCTGGATCCAGTTGGTATGCGGGTAGTTCTTGCAACTTTTCTTTATGGTTGACCTTCTTCTTGGACCTCTCTGTTGCTTGCATGGCTCCTCTTCAATGAATAGAGTGTCAAAGTTAGCAGATTTGTCGAATTTTTCTCTGAAATATCGTTTAGTATAAAATGCTGACAAATTTGGTCCAATTTGCTTCAAATCAATTTTCGAACAAGCACAGATGCATAAAAACATGCAAGGAGAAAAATTGTAAAGTCCAAACAAAATTTTGCAACCAAAGTAAATAATCGTGATTATTTACAGCTAAGTATTTTTTTCAACATTTTGCAAACTTGGCATCACAAGCTTGAAGTAAATACCAAATACATACTTTGAGTGAAATATGGACTCATTTGGATGCATAGGGTAGAAATGGTACTAGATTTTAGCTTTAGGTCTTTGAAACAGTAGATATAATGGAAATTTGAGATTTTGAGCTCCAAATTGGTTCAAACTTGGCTGGTGGGCTTATTACATCATTATTTTGGATGTATGATGGCAAAATAACAAAATTCCCCCATTTTGGATAGAAAGTAAATAATTGCGATTATTAACTTTTCTACCAGGATGAACATTTTTTGGTACAATTTGGTTCTAGGCATTGTATAGACTGGTGATTTGGATCAAGAAATGTGGTCCATAACTCAAAAATTGGCTTGCAAAGACTTCTTTGCATTTTTTTTGGCAATTTTCCAAGTTATAGGTGCTTATTTTGGCTCATACTTGATTTTTGGCATGTAATAGGTGTGTACACATGATAGGTGAGGTGATGATACAATTTCCAAGCAAAAATAGTGCAAAAGTTAATAATCTCGATTATTTACAACAGTCACAAACTTTTTGCAAAACTTAAAAATTTTAACCTAAACATATTCTATACACCTAAAACAAGTCCTAAATTGAGTTTGGTCAAGTTTGGTCTTGCCAGCATCACTTTGTGCTTTGTCGACTTTGAAATCACCGATTTCTGTGACTACACTGCCTATTGAGTTGGTTAGTCACTTTTGAGGTTTTGGACTTGTCCGCAATATAGTCGTGAAGCAACTCATCTAATTGTAGCTCATTTGGAGTCAGTTTGACCCCGTATGTCAAATTTGACGCTTTGTAGCCTTCAAGCTATTTTCTGCTTTTCGAGGGATTTGATTGATTGATTTCACAAAACCAATCATATACATTGTATATGAATCTCGTAGGCAAGCTGTTTGTGGAGTCAGATCCGAATTCTGGCATCTTTCAAAAATCTAGCTTTTCTATAGGGGACCCCCTCGACCCCTACCAAATGATCAACTGATGATATGTAAGGTTCTATTATGTTAAGGCATACTACATTTCAAATATCATCCGATTTGGTCGAGCTGACTGGCTGCTATGTTCAGTTTTTGGTCGTAGGTCTTCGTGCACCGCTCAGTTTCTAGGGGTTTAGACTAGCTACCAGCTGTACAAAATGGATCATTGATGAATAAAAGAACTTACCCCTCATGTATCATGTGAAACACCACTGAAAACGGGCAACTATAGACTCCAAAAAAGAGCACGAAAGAGGTCAAAAAGCTCTCTCTACAAAGGCCACAAGTGGAAATGAGGTGGTTTTAGCGTACTTGGGATATCTATACTCGGACTTCCCAAACCATTTGTTCTCAGAATCCACCGTTAGTCCTACTAGAAGGTGAAATCTATGTTAGACTCAAAAATTTCTCCGATCGGATTCTCGTAGCTCATTCTGCAAGAATTTTGCAAAAGTAGGTATGGCAGCCTAATTTAGGATTCCCGCTTTCATCTTCTGATTTCATTGAAGACTTTTGTGCTTGTCGGCCTTGTCTTTCTGATCACCATCGTGTCTTTTGTTTTCCTGTCTGAGCTCCTTTGCTATTTATTGTTAATTTTTGACCTGTTTATTGGAAAAAATCAAAGAAAATAACAAAATGAGCTAAAAAAATAAAGTGAAAATCCAATAATTAGAGAAATCCATTGAAAAAAAACTCCGTTATTATTTTTTGTGGATTTCTTTATTTTTAAGTTTCAATATCAAGAAAAATGATGAAAAATAACCAAAAGGACTACTTTGGATGATTTCCTGATAGTATATACACTATTTATTAAGTATGGAGCCTAATTTACCCTTGTAATTTGATGTGGTAAAAGCGCACATTTGTAAGGCCCCCATTATGAGGAGAAGCCATCGTGCGTAAAAGAAAATCACTCGTCGGAAACCAAAATTTTCACGGCAAAAAATCAGGGGCAACTTTAGGCTTTTTTTTTCCCTCGCCGGAATATTCCTTTTCGCCAAAATATTATGGCCGGACGGCGGCCGGAAAGTGGTCGGAAAAGAAATGTCGGTTGGCCGGTGGCCGGTGGTCAATGGTCGGAAGTCAATGGCCGGTGGCCGAATTCAAAAGCGGATTTGTCTACACAAGGGCGGCCACACATGGGCGGATTGGAGGGTCTTATTTTGACTTATTCACATAAGGGCGGCTACAGATGGCTGCCTCTCATAAGAGAGGGCAGCCCTTTTGGCCTATAAAAGGAGGCCATTTCTACATACATTTCATAGTGTGAAGTTGATGCAACAAGGTGAGTGTGAGGTGGTGAGAGTGAAGCAAGGAGGGAGCTCCATTAAGGGTATAATCCCTTTGTAAACTACTTCTTGTTTTCAAGTACTAAAGCCATTGAGTGGCTGCTTTCCCGTGGACATAGCCCACATTGGGTGAACCACGTATATCGTGTGTACTCCCTCTCTCTCTACTCTATAATCTCGTGTATGAAAATTTGTCTCTCTTCGTTAAGTAATCTACTCAATTATCTATTTAGCTACATCTTATTTCCTAACAACTGGTATCAGAGCAAGGTTTGCTCGTAGCTAAATTATCTCAAGGAAAGAATTCCTTGAATTGAGTGGGAGTTATGGCGGAGGAAGAGAAGCTCAAGATTGAGAAGTTCAATGGCAAAAACTACCAACATTGGAAGATGCAGATTGAAGACTATCTCTACCAGAAGGACCTCTATTTTCCACTAGGCGGTCTTGAAAAGAAGCCCGCAACGGCAGATGAAGCATGGATTGTCCTTGATCGAAAGGCCCTGGGAACAATCCGGTTAAGCTTGGCGTCAACAGTGGCCTTCAATGTTTTGGAGATGAAGACCACGGAGGACTTGATGAAGTCACTTGAAGACTTCTACGAGAAACCATCGGCATCCAATAAGGTATTTCTTATGAAGCACTTGTTCAATCTAAAGATGACAGAGAATGGTTCAGTTGCAAAACACCTAAATGACTTTAACACAAACATAAGTCAACTTCGATTGGTGAAAATCAATTTTGATGACGAAGTGCAAGCTCTCCTTATACTATCATCTCTACCGGATAGTTGGGACAGCCTTGTGATGGCTGTAAGTAATTCTATCTCTGGTACAAATACTCCTAAGTTTGATGATGTTGTGGGTGTTCTCCTAAGCGAGGAAATATGAAGGAGAAGCACAGGAGAATCATCAAGTGCTGCATTGTCACTGGAAACAAGAGGAAGGCCTAAGGAGAGGTTCAAAAGCCAAAAGGGTCGTGATCGCTCAAGGCGGAGCAAGTCATGCACAAAGTCAGTTCTTGAATGTTGGAACTGCGGCAAGAAGGGCCATGTCAAGAAGGATTTCTAGTACAAGAAGTGTTGAGATGTAGAGAGAAAGAGAGATAGACGAGACAAGAGACACACCATATACGCTCCCAAAGACTGATTCATATTGAGGACAAGATACAAATATATAGGTGAGACCAAGTTGAGTAGAGTGAGCCATATATAGCTCCAACACCCCCACTCAAACAAAGGTCTCTAGCTTTGGATGAAAAAACCCTTGGGGAGTTCAAGGGAAAAACCCAAGCCCCTATACAATGTGAAAATATGAACCAGCGATGATGATGTGAAAGTGAATTGTGCATCTATGTACAAATATTCAAGTGACTTAGAGATCACAATGTGCAAATGTGGAGTGTGCATAGTGCATGGTACCTAAAAGATTACAATGTCATATGTACAAAGCTATTACAATAGCAAAGAAGCTAATCTAGACAGAGTGAGGTCGAAGCAACTCCAAGCTCCGAGCGCAAGATGATGAAACGTGACTCGTTAAGGCCTTTGGTCAAAATGTCTGCAATCATCTGGTCACTTGGACAGTGTTCAACCATAATGGTTCCTTTGCGTACTTCATACCTGACATAATGATAATGGACAGCAATGTGCTTTGACTTATTATGTTGAACATAGTCTTTTGCAAGACTAATAGCACTTTGGTTGTCACACCGCAAGGGTGTGCTAGAAAGAGGAGAGTGACCAATATCAACCAGCATTTGTCGAAGCCAAATCAACTCACGAGCTGCAAGTGATGCCGCAACATATTCTGACTCAGTCGTAGAAACTGCAACACAACGTTGTTTCTTGCTAGTCCAAGAAACAAGACAACCATTTATAAAGAAGCAATTTCCACTAGTAGATCGCATAGATAAATGTGAGCTTGCCCAGTCTGCATCTGTGTAACCCAAAAGAGAAAGAGATTGCATAGAATCCGATGTGAGTTGTCGTCGATAGACTAAACCAAAATCTGTAGTGCCTTTCAAGTATTTCAACACACGCTTTGCAGCAGACCAATGCTTAAGAGAAGGACATGCAAGATGTTGTCCAAGATAATTAGCAGCAAACAAAATATCAGGACGAGTGTTCATGCCAACAAACTGAAGACATCCAATCAAGTTAGCATAAGGTTGATTTGTGACAAGTTGACCGCCATTGTCAGAAGTGTTCTTCGTAGAGCTTGCAAGACAAGGTGTGTTGGCTGAATGTGCAGATTCCATACCAAATTTTTGAATAGTATCTGCAATAAACTTTGACTGTCGAAGGAATAAAATACCTTTTGTACGGTTCCGTTGGATTTGAATCCCAAGACACGAGTGAATCTCTCCAAGATCCACCATATCAAATGCAGAAGACAATAACTTTTTCACTTGCTGAAGAAATCCCAAATCATTGGAAACAAGGATGGTATCATCCACATAAAGAGCAAGAATCACAAAACTGCTACCTTGGTGTTTTATGTATAAGTTGGGGTCTGACGAGCAAGAGATGAATCCTTTAGAGGTGAGAAAAAGATCAAATTTTGTATACCAGGCTCGCGAAGCTTGTTTGAGACCATATAGTGCCTTATGGAGTTGAGCAACAAGGTCTTCTTTACCTGGAATAACAAACCCTTCTGGTTGTTCCATATAAATTTCCTCTTCCAAGTCACCATTAAGAAAAGCAGTTCGCACATCCATTTGATGAGCTTCTAAATCAAATTGAACAGCAAATGCCAATAAAACTCGAACACTTGTAATGCGAACAACTGGTGAAAAGGTCTCTTGATAATCAACACCAGCTACTTGGGAATAACCTTTTGCAACTAAACGCGCCTTGAACTTGTCAAAAGATCCATCTGCTTTTACTTTTGTCTTATACACCCACTTACATTTAATAGCTGTACGACCAGGAGGTAATTCAATTAGTATCCATGTACCTTTAGAGATAAGAGAATCGTACTCTGCTTCCATAGCCTCTTGCCATTGATCCTTTTGTGGTGAAGAGATAGCTTCATCATAAGTAATGGGATCTTCGGAAGTACAAAAACCATTATCAGCAATATCGTCATCATAAACATGACATGAGCCATGTTCAAAATCAATAGGCAGATCAACAAAAATATCAATATCATCATTGGCGACATTCGGAATGGATGGTTGTGAAGAGGAAAGTTTCTCTATAGGAAGAGTTTCATCTTCTGAAAGAAATGGAAAAGCTTGAAGCAATGATTTAGTATCATCAGAATCATCCATGGACCATGAGCCTCCCATAAGCTGTTCGTTAAAAGTAGCATCACGATTCACAATTACTTTCTTGGAGGAAGGGTCATAGAATTTGTAGCCTTTGGAAGTGTCAGAATATCCAAGAAAAATAACTTTAAGACCAGGAGCATCAAGCTTTGTTCGTGTTTCTTTGGGAACATGAATATAAGCAATACATCCAAAGGTTCGAAAATGAGATACAGAAGGAATGTCACCTGTCCATGCTGTGATGGGTATCTTACCAGAGGGTGCAGTAGTAGGAAGATGATTCTGAATAAATACTGCTGTCAAAGTAGCTTCAGCCCAAAAAACACGAGATAAGCCAGAATGAATCAGCATACATCTTACAGCATTGAGAATAGTGCGATTCTTTCGTTCAGCAACTCCGTTCTGTTGAGGCGAATATGGAATAGTGTGTTCATGATGAATTCCACTGTCAGCACAGTAACTCACAAACTCTCGAGAAACATATTCGCCTCCATTGTCACTACGAAGCTTCTTAAGGCGACAACCAGTTTGAAGTTCCGCAGCCTTGTGGAATTGTTTGAAAACAGATAAGGCTTCAGATTTTTGTCTAAGTAGAAATACAGTCGTATACCTTGAGAAATCATCAATGAAAGTAATGAAGTAGCGATATTGTGATCTTGAAGAAGGTAGAGGTCCACATATATCAGTATGAACAAGATCCAATATGTCATGAGAATGAGTTGTATTTGAAAGAGGAAAGGGTTTGCGATTGTGTTTCCCAAGAGCACAAAATTCACAAATTCCCATATGAGGATGGGCTTTAAGATCCATGCCATGAACAAGATCACGACGTTGAAGATCAAGGAGTTTTGAGAAATCAGCATGAACAAAACGGTGATGCCATACTTTGCAATCATGATCACCTGGAGCAGTGACAACATTTGCTACAGCATCGTTGAGAGAGAGTTCAAACAAATTACCATTTCGAGGAGCAGTGGCTATAGTCTGTCCATCTTTCTCAATTCGGCATTTGGTATGATCAAATCCAACAAACAGACCAAGATCAACAAGTCTAGCAACTGAAAGAAGATTACGTTGAAGATCTGGTACATGTAATACTCCTCGCAAAATTCGAGTGGAAGAAGATAAGGTACCAAGATATAAGTCTCCAATACCCTTTACTTGACAAGTAGTATCATCAGCAAGATAAACAACACGTTGAACTGGCAGTGGATGATAGTTATGGAGCCACTTAGACTGATATGTCATATTTCCTGTAGCACCAGAATCAATAATAAAAAGTGATCCATCGCGTACATGAAGTATTCTGTCTGGAGCAACTGAACATAGGACGCAGCTTGTTTCTGGTACAATGTTGTTTCGATGTTCAGTAGCATATGCTCTATTCCGATCTGTGTCGAATCGACGCTTATAGCACATATGAGTGGGATGATCAGATCGTCCACAATATTCACAAGAAGAAGAAGAAGAGTCTCTAGATAAACGTGGTTGTTTTGTGGTAATATTGTGTTCTTCATCATATTGACGTGCCCAACAATCATCTTCAGTATGGCCATTTCTGTTGCAGTAAGAACATTGCTTATTAGGAAATTTGAGACGAGAGAAAATATTACCGCGACGGCCACCTCTGCGGTTTCCTCGTTGAAATGGACGCCTTCGAGCATAAAAAGCCCGTTCCATCTGTTGTGACTCACTCTCCTCGTGTGAAATCATAGCTGTATCATGACTAGCATTACGACGTTCTTGACGTTGAGAGTATTCAATTAAAGACATGCAGGCTTGGTCGAAATCAAGACCATCTTTATTAGAGAGAATAGTAACAATGTTATCATAAGAAGAGTCCTTCACCGTATCAAGGAGAAGTGTAATCAGTTGCTTTTGTGGAACAGGATCACCGGCAGCAGCAAGTTGATTAATAATAGATTTGAAAGATTCAATATGTCCCGTCATGGCAGTACCAACTTCATATTGTAACTTGTTAAGCAACCCTCTCAAATAAAGTATTTCTGTGACAGATTTCTTCTGAAAGTTTGCAATAAGGTACTTCCATACGTCGTGGGAAGTAGGCAGTTCGTACATATCAAGCAAAAGGGAATCAGTAAGAGCAGAAAGAATATACCGACGAGCTGCTTTATCACGTCGTTGCCAATCCGTATAGGCAACATTCCAATCTTCAAATATAGGTCCTTCAGTGATAAGCATGTTATCATTATCAGTATCAACAGGCTGAGGCGGACAAACACGATTTCCAAGGACAACATCGGAGAGTTCATCGCCTTCAAGAATTAACAACATCTTTGCTTTCCAGCCTGGAAAACCTTGACCTTGGAAAGGAGGAACAGAACGCTGGCCAGAAGGAAAGCCGTTGACGAGAATATTCATAGCCATATCTTGTTGCGAGAAGACGTATAAGATAAGATCGCAGAATTTGCACACCATATATGAAGGCCGCAATTGAGAATGAGAGAGATATGAGGACTGCGTTCTGTCAACGATAAACGTAAGAAGGACGCTCAAGGAACTTCCAAAGATGTGAGAGACGTCACTCAAAAAGGGCAGGGTAAAGGAGACGTTTCTCCAAATTTTGAGCAGAACAGCAAGAAAAATTGAGATGAAGTTCAGGGTGTCATCAACAAGAAAACGTAATCAACGATTAGATTGATTAGCAATAAACGTCACACAAAACACTAATCATATTCTTCTTAACACAAAACAACCACAATTAACAAGAATCAATGCTCAAAAATAAAATTTGTAGCAATTTTTGAATCTTACATGCAAATCGCATACACATACTGTTTTGTCACCATGAATTGAATCGGCGCATGATCGTTACTGCTCTGATACCATGTTGAGATGTAGAGAGAAAGAGAGATAGACGAGACAAGAGACACACCATATACGCTCCCAAAGACTGATTCATATTGAGGACAAGATACAAATATATAGGTGAGACCAAGTTGACTAGAGTGAGCCATATATAGCTCCAACAAGAAGAAGAAGGAGACAGAGTCTCAAGACAACAAGCCAACATCGGAGGCCAATGTGGCAGGTAAAGTAGAGCAAGATGCTCTAATTCTCTCATTAGACAATGTGTCTAATTCCTTGATAGTAGATTCCGGGGCTTCATTCCATGCGACACCACATAAGCAACATTTCCAAGACTACACCAAAGGTAATTTTGGGTATGTATACTTGGGAGATGATGAAGCTTGTGAGATTGTCGGCAAAGGTACAGTTTCTGTCAAAACTACTAACGGAAATGAATGGAAGCTTAAAGATGTTAGGCATGTTCCTTCTCTTCGCAAAAAATTGATCTCTACAAGGCAATTGAACGATGAAGGTCACAACATTGCATTCGGAAACAAACGGTGGAAGATCTCAAAGGGATCTTTGGTGGTTGCCAAGGGTGAAAAAGTTGGTACACTTTACTTGTGTACTGTTAGCACGCAACCTTCAGGTTGTGCAACAACTACAGAAGTTGACAGTGCGGTGTGGCACTACTGACTTGGGCATATGAGTGCCAAAGGAATGCAAATCCTTCAAACAAAGAAGCTTCTACCAGGTTTGAAAGAAGTGGACTTAGAGTTCTGTGAAGATTGTGTTTATGGTAAACAAAAGAGGTTAAAATTTCAAAAATCAGGAAATGAAAGAAAAAATAAAAAACTTGAGTTGGTTCATTCTGATGTTTGGGGTCCTGCAAGTACACCATCACTTGGTGGCTCATTGTACTATGTAACATTCATAGACGATGCGACTAGGAAAACATGGGTTTATGTCATGAAGAATAAATCCAATGTATTTTCCATATTTCAAAGGTGGAAGGCCTTTGTGGAGAATAAAACAGGTACAAAGGTTAAATGCCTCAGATCCGACAATGGAGGCGAATATTGCAGCCAAGCTTTTGAAAGCTTTTGTGCTAGCAATGGAATTTGGAGGCAAAGGACAACCTTAAGGACACCTCAACAAAATGGGATTTTGGAAAGGATGAACAGGACAATCATGGAGCGAGCACGAAGCATGCGGCTACATGCAGGCCTACCGCTTGAGCTTTGGGCGGAAGCTGTAAGTACGTATGTGTACTTAATCAATCGGTCACCCTCAACGGCATTGGATGGGGGAGTTCCAGAAGAGGCATGGAAAGGTAAACCGGTGAATTATGCATTTCTCAAAGTTTTTGGGTGTGAGGCTTTCATGCACATAGATAGAAGCCTAAGATCAAAGCTAGATGCAAAGTCCAAAAAGTGTTTCCTCATTGGCTATGGAGAAGGTGACTTTGGGTATCGCCTATGGAATCCTGAAGATGGTAAAATCTTAAGGAGTAGGGATGTAATTTTTAACGAACAAAATATGTACAAAGATTACTTGGAAAGAAAACAAACAAAAGAAACAGGTGATGAGTACATGGAGCTTGAGGACGGTGAAGACTCAAGGACTGCAAACGGTGACAATGTGCAACAACGTCAACCAAATGAGGAGCCTCAACCTATTCCCCGAAGATCTACAAGAGCAAGTAGACCTTCAAAAAGGTTTGTGCCTTCCTTCAACCATCTCTTGATCTCAGATTCTGGAGAGCCAGAATCATACGAAGAAGATATGCAACATGAATCCAAAGAAGAATGGACGAAGAGCATGCAAGTGGAGATGGACTCACTACATCGCAACCAAACATGGGAGTTTGTTGAGTTGCCTAAAGGTAAGCGGACACTTCAAAACAAATGGGTGTACAAGGTGAAGGAAGAAGATGGTGGGAAGAAAAGGTACAAGTCTAGCCTTGTGGTAAAAGGGTTTTCTCAAAAGAAAGGTATTGACTTCAATGAAATATTTTCTCCTGTTGTAAAAATGAACTCAATTAGGCTTGTCTTAAGCCTTGTGGCTGCTCATGATCTAAATCTTGAGCAAATGGATGTAAATACGGCATTCCCTCACGGTGACTTAGAGGAGGAAATCTACATGCTTCAACCAAAGGGGTATGAAGTAAAAGGTAAGGAGAAAATGGTTTGCAGATTAAAGAAGAGCTTGTATGGTTTAAAGCAAGCATCAAGAAAATGGTACTTGAAGTTTGATCGATGGATGTTGGATCATGGATTCACAAGATGCAACTCGGATCACTACATCTACACGAAGAATTTGGGAGATGGGAAATTCATCATCCTAATGTTGTATGTTGATGACATATTGATTGCAAGTGCTAACATGCAGGACATCAAAGACCTAAAAGAGGAGCTGTCTAAATCTTTTTCAATGAAAGATTTAGGTGCTGCAAAGAGGATACTTGGTATGAAAATATCAAGGGACAGGACGAAGAAGACAATAAAGCTATCTCAAGAAGATTACATCAAGAAGGTACTAGAAAGGTTTGCAATGCAAAATGCAAAACCAGTTTCTACACCTTTGTCTAGTCACTTTAAACTAACGAAGGATACGTGTCCAAAGACACAAGAGGAGATAGCCTATATGTCTAAAGTTCCATATGTTGCAGCGGTAGGTTCTCTAATGTATGCTATGGTCTGGACAAGGCCAGACATTGCACATGCAGTGGGAGTTGTGAGTAAGTTCATGGACAACCCAGGTAAAGAGCATTGGAAAGCTGTGAACTGGATACTTAGGTATCTAAACGGGACAACAACAAATGCTTTGTATTTTGGAGGAACTGATATTTTTCTAGAAGGGTATGCTGATGCAGATATGGCACGTGACAAAGATACTTGAAGGAGCACTACTGGCTATGTGTTCACGGTTAGAGGCACAGTAGTAAGCTGGGCTTCAAAGCTGCAGAAAGTGGTCTCACTTTCTACCACGGAAGCAGAGTATGTAGCAATGACGGAGGCAAGCAAAGAAATTCTATGGCTTCATAGATTCTTAGAAGAGCTTGGATTCAAACAAGACAATTCTGTCTTGTACAGTGATAGCCAAAGTGCTATCCATCTTGCGAAGAACTCAGCCTTTCATTCAAGGACAAAGCACATTGAGGTGAGATATCACTTCATACGCACTCTTTTGGAAGAGGGACAACTAAAGCTAGGAAAGGTGCATACAAGTGAAAATCCTGCAGACATGTTTACAAAGGTGGTCAGCAAGGAGAAGTTGAGCTTTTGCTCATCTTCAATCGGCATTCAAGGATAAGAAGCCAAAATGGAAAGCAGTCATAGGTTTGGTTTGGAGACCAGTCTCCAAGTGGGAGATTGTTAAGTATGGAGCCTGATTTACCCTTGTAATTTGCTGTGGTAAGGCCCCCATTATGAGGAGAAGCCATCGTGCGTGAAGGAAATCACTCGTCGGAAACCAAAATTTTCACGGCCAAAAATCAGGGGCAACTTTAGGGGCCTCGGGGACGGAAGCCCCCGAGACTTTTTTTTCCCTCGCCGGAATATTATGGCCGGACGGCAGTCGGAAAGTGGTCGGAAAATAACCGTCGGTTGGCCGGTGGCCGATGGTCAATGGCCAGTGGCCGAATTCAAAAGCGGATTTGTCTACACAAGGGCGGCCACACATGGGTGGATTGGAGGGTCCGATTTGGACTTATTCACACAAGGGCGGCTACACATGGCTGCCTCTCATAAGAGAGGGCAGCCATTTTGGCCTATAAAAGGAGGCCATTTCTACACACATTTCATAGTGTGAAGTTGATGCAACAAGGTGAGTGTGAGGTGGTGAGAGTGAAGCAAGGTGGGAGCTCCATTAAGGGTATAATCCCTTTGTAAACTACTTCTTGTTTTGAAGTACTAAAGCCATTGAGTGGCTACTTTCCCCGTGGACGTAGCCCACATTGGGTGAACCACGTATATCGTGTGTACTCTCTCTCTCTCTCTCTACTCTATAATCTCGTGTATGTAAATTTGTCTCTCTCCATTAAGTAATCTACTCAATTATCTATTTAGCTACATCTTATTTCCTAACACTATTTACACTCATCGAGAAGATATTATCTGTGAATTTTTCCTTATTGATGAATTATAAGGGCATCATTAGGTAATTTTACAAAAATCACACTTTAATATCAAACTTTCTCCTCACTCTTCAAACATTGCCCTTAATTGCTTAGTGCGGTTCTACCCTCCTAGATGGCGTACTCCGGGACGATTGTATGCATGGGTTGCACAATCGTGTCTATACATAGCCTTGGTTGGCTCTACCATGCTTTGAAGATCAATGGAGTTCAAACCATTATGCTCTGCAAGAGCTGGGTCTTGAGTAATTAATTCAAGGGTTTATAGGGAGCTGACTGGTTATGTATGACCATAAACTCATTAAGCAAATACTCGATTACCTCATTGAGGAAATGAGTTCCCCGATCACTGACAATTTCTATTGGCAGTTTATATTTTGTGAATACATACTCATATAAGAATGCAGCAGTGGTTCTAGCATCATTCTTTTGACTTGCTTTAGCCTCGGCCCACTTGGTTAAGTAATCCGTAGCTACAATGATATACTGAGTTTGGGTTCTATAAGCAGGTGGTTGTATTGGCCCAACAAAATCTATACCCCATTTTGTGAACTCTCTTGCCTCCATCATTGGTCTTAAGGGCATGCTATCTACTCATGTTGGCATTTTTTCTCGTTGACAAGCATCAAACCTTCGAACATATTCTTTGGCATCTACAAAAAGTGTTGGTCACCATATGCCTTCCATTAAGATTGCTCTTGTGGTGGTCTCACTAGAAAAGTGACCTCCAGCTAATCCAGCATATGCTTGTTCTATAACCGTAATATAATGGTTTTTATTTGCAGAAAGACATAAATGTTGATCCTTACCTCTCCGATACAATTGGTATTCAATAAGAGCATAGTCTCTTGCTTCAGTTTCATTTGCTCTTTGGCGGAGTTTACTCATATCCTCAGGAAATATTCGTCTTGATAAGTAAGTAACCACATAGTTACTCCACTTAGGAACAGGGAAAATTTAGAAACAACGTTACATGAGGTATGGGCGTTTATTCTTGACATTGAGGACAATCCTTTCCAAATGAACGAACATCACTCCTCATAGTTGGCCAAAATACTCAAAGTCTCACGACTCTTTGCATAGTTTGGTCTTCCACAAAGTTAAGTCCAACTATGGTAACATGTGCTTGACTTAGGTATTGGTTTTTCTCTTCAGGATTAATACATAAGAAAAATATTCCATCTTGATTTCTTTTGTATAGCCTACCAGCTAGTAATTGAAACATAGGTGATTGCTCAATTAATCTGATTGTAATAGGAAGTGGTATTTGTAAATCCACTTGAGCTATTGTCATCAATGATACCATGTTTTCCGACCATCGAGGTATCATTTCCACTGTAAACATATAGCCATCTGGTAGATCATCGTCTACCCCTTTAGGTGATTCTCCTGAAACAATCCTTGAAAGATGATCTACTCTTTGATGTGTACTACCCTTTTTTACATCCACAATGAAATCAAATTCTAGAAGAATGATGAACCATCTCACTATTCTTCCTGTGCTACATGGCTTGTTGACCAAGTACAATGAAGCTTGATGGTCCACAAAGAACACAAACTTGTTGGCTAATAGGTAATGTTTATACTTTTTAATGGCATAGATCATTCCTAATCCTTCCCTTTCAATGGTACTGTAATTCCTTTTCTCCATGTTCAACTGTCGGTTAGCATAAGAAATAGGAAAGTTAATTTTCCCGTCTCTTGGTTGAGCTAGTATATAACCGATGGAAAAATTAGAAGCATCTACATGTATATGGAATATCTTATCCCAATCTGGTGCTTTCAATATAGGAACTGAGGTGAGAGCTTGCTTAAGCTTCATAAAGAATTCTTCACATGCCTCGGTCCACTCAAAGTGTGTAATCAAGCTATACATGGGTTTTGCAATTATAGTGTACATATAGATGAATCGTCTGTAATATCCACAATGTCCCATGAAGGCTTGTATCCCGTTGACTATTTTTGGTCTAGGCAAATCAGCAATGACGTGAATTTTCTCCATATCAATAGTTATGCCATTTTAAGACACTATATGTACTAGAATATTTCCTTGTCTACCCATGAATGTGCACTTTTCAGGATTTAAGCAAATCCTATAAAATCTACATTTTTTTAATATCTTTTTGAGGTGTTCAAAATGATTAGCCCAGATTGATGAATGTACACATAAATCATCCATATATACTTCCAAGAATTTCCTTAGATATTCTTTAAAAGCATGGCTCATCAATCTTTGAAATGTGGCTGGAGCATTAGTTAACCCAAATGGCATGACCCAATATGCCAAAATACCCCATTCTGTTGAAAAAGCAGTTTTATGCTGATCTTTTGGGTCAACCAAAAGTTGATTGTATCCCAAAAATCCATCTAATAAGCTGTAAGCTTCTTTTCTTGGAACTCTTTCTAAAACATGCTCAGTGACTGGAAGAGGAAAGTTGTCTCTAATGGTAGTTGCATTCACTTTTTGGAGATTGACACACACCCATTATTTTCCATTCTTCTTGGGTACTACCACAATTGGAGACACCCAATCTGTGTGTTCAATTTCAAAAATGAATTTGGATTCCTTTAGTTTTTCAATATCTTCTTTGATCTTCCTAGCAATTCATTGTATGTGTATGGCCTTTGTCTACTTGGTTTCACATCATCTCGCATGGGTATGGTATGTTGATAGATTTCTAGATCAACACCCTTGAGATCCTTATATGACCAAGCAAAGATATCTCGGTACTCTTTCAGTAATATTAACAAAAGCTCTTCTTCTTCTTCTGTTAGGTCATTTGCAATGTAAGCAGGCCTAGGCTCTTCTCGATGTTCATCCAGATCTATCTTTTTAGCGTTTTCAGGCCCTTCTCACGACTCGCCTTGTTTTTGTATCCCTAATAGGTTGTTCGACTATGATTCTTCTATCTTAGAGAATATACTTCTTGTAATAGGATGGAACACTCATTACATCATTACTATCTTCTTCTGTGGTTTCTATGTCAGTTGTATATATCTCCTTTAGAGATTTTTTCAACTCTTGATATTTCTTTTCCCGTTCAACTCGTGTCATGGTTGACTCCTTTTCAGGTTTTTTTTTTTTACTTGAGTATCCTTCCTTGTTTTTCTCGTTTTTTTTGACATTTTTGTTTTTTTTTAAAGGATATCTACCAGTGATTTTGTCCTTGACACAATCATGTGCCTCTATCTGCATCAAGAAATGTGTTCTACTCGAAACTGATAGCATAGGTCTAGCTTTCACATTTTTGGATTCTCTTTTGCATCTATACAAGTTTTGTCTTCAAGGTTTCTGGTTAGGAAGGTCAAAAAGATTTTCCTCCCCTCCTTTCATGAGTAGCTTAGCTCTCACATGCTCTTTTTCTGACCCCGAATCATCTGAGGTAGCTGAATGTTCTTCTAACTCATCTGTTGCATCATAGTAGAGGTCCGAAAAGACTTGTTGGGCTTTCATCAAGTCCTTGTGTTCCTCAATTTCATCTTCAATGTGGAGGGTTGAGATCATTTGTATGGGAATTATATCATAGCCATCCTCATTGAAAAATTGAGTAGGCATCAACGTATTCACACATACATCCATTCTTGCTAAAATCTGAGTCCACTCAAATGGATCGTACAAATGCTCTGGAAAGGGTTCAGGTACATAGGGTTCGTCTATGCACTCCCTTTCTAAAATACATTCCTCTCATTTTAAGCTCTCATTTTCTGAAGCTCCGCACATCCAAATAGGAGTGTCTTTGTTCAACCAAGATGCAAGCTTGGTTTTAGCCAAAGAGACTGAATCGAACTCTTGCATTGGAGTTTTCATGACATCTCTATAAGTGTGATATTTTAGATTAACCCTTGTTGTAGATCCCACTTGCTTCAAGTAGAAATAATTGTTTCCCCAATCTTGAATAAGTTGTACGTGTCACATGAAAGGTCTTCCCAATATGATTTCGTAATTGTGTTTCTTTCCAAAGTCTACTATGGCAAAACTGTATTGATGTTCAATTCCACATGAATTAACTATCACTTTTTCAAGTAGTCCAAAGGGTCTTTCAATGTGTCCATCAACCAATTGCAATTTCATTCGAGTTTGTTGAATGGCTGGTTGTCCCCAAGATTCCCATACTGGATTCCCATACAGGCTCCACTATCCAGTATTTCCATGGTTTCTATGTCATTATATTTCACTAGAAGGGTGGTGTCTCCTTCTTCCCCTTCATAATATTCTCCGAATTCGTTCATTGGAACTGATCGATCTCTTTGTTTTCCATCTTGTGTTTTTGAGATTAGCCCCATTATCCCCAGCTTCTCTAGGGTTTTATGTAGATCATTCCATAAATATGGTCTGATTTTTAACAATTCCCCAAGGTAAGTGTGCATTGGATGGATGTAGACATGATTGAATGAATGTTGTCTACTTCTAGGGTCTCTTCTACTCTTTTTACTTGAGTGGTCTCGCACACTATGGACTCATCCTCGTTATCTCCCAAGTAAGAAGGTAATGTTTTCAAGGTCAATGGTTTTGACATTCATGAAGCTTCAAATCTACGATCCCCATACAAGGACTGTATGTCCACTTTCATATCATGAGGTAGGTTGTCTAACCAAACTTCCTCTATAGGAGCTGACTTTAGAGTGAGGCTCTCATCATTGATCTCTCAAACTTTTTCCCATTACCACCAACTCAAATTTTTCTTTAGTTTCTCTTAACACAAGCTCTTCAGGTTTTGCGATACTTTCAAGATTGGGTTTTTGTTTTTCCAAAATTTCTTGTTGGATTCTTACCAAATTTTAATAAGCTTCAAGCTTAGCTGCCTCCATGACTGGAGAGGGATAATTTTTCCATTTATTTTTCATATTTTGGCCTGCTTTAAGTCCTGCTTGGTAGGCTTCTAAGGCTGCATTAATAGGCTCAAAAATTGATCCTCCAAATTTCACTATCGTTTCTTTGATTTTGCTTCCAGGTTCTTTCGCCTTTTCCTGGAATATCTATTTTTCTTTCACCTCAATTTCAGCTCGTTGTTTCTGTTTTCTCATCTCATACCTTTTGCTTCTGCTTCTTTTGGTCTTGAGAGGCAACGTTTGCGTTCTCTAAATCATCTGAGGAGTTATGTTTCTTTTTCTTTGCCTGGGCTCTAGTAATTACCTTGATTCGAACAATCGGTTCACTTTCAAATGAGCTACTAGGTATCACTTGGACTACGTTTACTACCAATTTACCCTTGTTTAAAGAATTTTTAGGACAATCTTCTAGGAAGTGTCCTCCCTTTTTGCAACATTGTATGCAATAAGCTTCAATTGGTTTGAGGTTTTTGTGAAGCTCTTGGCATTCATTCTTCCAAAATGATCATCTGCACCACAGTTATGACAGTTTTCCGTTCTTGGCTTAATCATGGGTCTTACTATAGGAGGTCTGACACCTTGATTAGCTACGTAATACATTGGTGCGAGCTCTGGTGGAGCATAAGTCAAAGGTTCCTCCATTGGTGGTGGATGTGAACTATACCAATCTCCCTTTACCATTATTGTAGATGGACTAGGCTCAGCATAAAGTGTAACATGCACAAGTGCTTGTTCATCTATAACTCCCTCTAGGTGCATGTACTTTACAGGCACTGCATTATGTCCTGGATACCAACACATGTTGAGCTCTTTCCATACCCATCGATGGTCTTTGAGCTTGGGACGTATTAGGCTGATATTTGTACATGGGTGGTCCTTGTGGCATCATTGCCATGCACTGAACATTCCCATCATACTTTGGTTGAAAGTAGCACTCATTGTTCTCATGGTTGGTCCATTAACCCTTGATTGCCCACCATTTTTCTGGCCTAATATGTTTTCCATGTTGAGGTATTCCTTGTCCTGGTCCCCTCATAGGTACTTTTTGCATGTTGTTCATCATATCGTTCATCCTTTTGAGAATGTCTTCTATGGATGAAAGCGGTTTTGCAACTGTCGTTCCTACTTGTGCAGGTTTGGTGGATGCTATTTTATTGCTTTCGTTATCCTTAGGGACATATTTTGCATTGAAAATATCACAATTGTCTCATAAGTCGATATCATCAGACACACACTCTTCTAGGGTTATGCGCTTCTTGCTATAAAGTACAGCATGAAGTTCTTTGTTTAGCATTCCCTCTAGAAACAAAAATACTAGTCGTTCCTCTGCAGGTATCTCTAGCTCTGGGAATCTACCAATGTGTTGCTTCATTCGAGTTGCACAATCCCTAACAAACTCACCTTGTTTTTGTTTAAGGCTGTAGATTTGAGCTACCAGATTGTGTTTGATCTCCATTTTGGAACAAGCAGCTACAAATCCTTGAGCTAATGTGTTCAAGTCCATGATTGACCTTGGTGAAATGTTTTGGAACCATGTCAATGCTTTTCCTTCTAATGTCATTCCAAAACCCTCAAATTGAGTATGAAAATCCAATATACGTTCTGCTCTTAGCACTTTCTTAAAGATTGCTAAGTGGTCGTATGGATCCCCTAATCCACTATATTTTTTGACCCATTTCTGAAAATCAGTTGGTCTGACACGTCTTGGTTCAACTCTTGGTCTTCTGTCAGTTGGTCCTATTCCGAGTCCTTCAAACAAGTCTATTGGAAATAGTGACTCATGTAGCCCTGGAATGGCCTTAGTGTCACCTGGTTTTTTTCGTAATGAGGTGGTTTTTGGTTACTTGACATTACTCTCAGAAGATCTCTCACGGTGTTCGTCTCTTGGAATGGTTTTTGGTCGTTGGCCCAATATCCAATCCCTTATGGAATACACTTGGTATTTGGTTTGTTCTACCTCCTCAGAAGTCATCATAACAAAGTTGTTGTTGTAACAATCCCTAAACAGGTAGGTTGGTAGTTTTTCTGACCCCTTATCCTTGATCTTGCAGATATAGATGATCTTCATGGCCGTTAATTTTCCTGATTTGGCATGCAAAGTCCACAAAAGATCTATTATGTTTCTATCCTCCAAACAATAGACTTCGATCCTAGGATTATCAGTACTAAGCCATTTCAAAGGCTTCAAATCTAATTGATTGTATCCCTCAAATTCTAAAGTTGGTGGTCCTTCTTTCGCTAACATATCTGGAATTATGGTGTTTACTTCTAGCCCCCATTTGTCTATCACGTCAGTGTTTTCAACTTGTGAGTATTGAGTCCCATTTCTGTCCATGTACATTTTTTCTTGTTTGTTTTCCCTAATCTCTTCTTCAAACTCGATACCATGGTCATCAATGCGGATAGCATACTCTTCGTTAGGATCCAGGTAAACCTTAGCTCCATGGCGATTAGTCTTATAAAATGAGAGTATATGATTATAGCGCACTATCGTTCTGGTCTCTGATGAGTCGAGTAAGAAGACATTTCAAATGTTGAGTCTAAGAAAGTGTGTGAAACTTCTTCAAGGATAGTGTGTAGGGAATTCCTTGATTAACGCTTTCTTTGGTGGATACTCTACTGGAGGTTTCTTCGAATATATCTTGATTTCCTAGTACATGACCAGATCTAAGGTTCATAAAGACTAGTGAAGCCCTAGATAGAGTACTTACCTTTCGATTGACTTGTTGTCAATTTCCACTTGACTTGATTGCAACTTCTATTGAATTGCCGATTCCTCGTCTACAACCTGATTCCTATACAATTTTGATCAAGCTAGCTATTCTTTCACAAAGACTGTATAATTTTGGCTAACTATTGTGATGGGTGTGTGTGTATCACTTCAAATCGAGCTATGGGAGTCAGCAATTGACTTTCGAATTCGACTTTGGCAAAAAATTAAAGGATTAATCTGCAACTTGGAAACTGAATGAACATGTACCACATTGGACATGATTGAACCCAAATTTTCCCGGTGGCTTTGTATTATGTTGGTCTAACACTGTACAAGTTCAAAAGTCAAAAATGGTGTCCCTATGTAACAGTAGTAAATAATCGTGATTTTTTACTTTTGTCATTTTTTTGTAATTTCTGGCTTGGTTTGCCAAGTATACACTCTGTTAAAGTCTCTGGACAAGTTTCAACAAGTTTGGACAAAATCTGTTCAAGTTTATCAATTGTTTCGTGTCCGCAAACTATATGATTTCAAAATTATGGCTTAAGTCTCACTTTTGTGATCCAAATTTCACAAAAATTGATTTGCGGGCTCTAATTGGTATGCTTGACCTTGTGGTATACTCAAATTTGCAAAATTTTCAATTTTTGAAGAAGATGTGAATAATCACGATTATTTACTCAGGCTATATTTTTGCAAGTTTTTATCCCAACTTTGAAACATATCTGTTAAGCACCTCAAGTTAAGGTCCCTAGTCAAGTTTCATCAAGTTTGGACTAATTTTGGCCAAATGGTCATCAGTTTTCTGTCCGTAGACTAACTTTGCAATTTTGGTCACAATTTATAATCCAATGATCCAAATCTTACCAAATTTGGTTTGTGCACTAGAACATAACATCAAGATATCGACGCAGTCTATATCGACGGCCGTACCTTTCCACACGGATATCGATGTACTTTCATCCCATCGATATATGCGTGGAAAAACATACTTTTCCACGCGTATATCAACGGATATTACCACGAGTATATCGACACACATTTCGACGCAAAATAATTGGGGGGAAAAAAAAGGGAAACCCGCACGCAGGGGCCATTTTTGTCTACGATAGATGTGCGCGCTCAGATCTTTGCCGAAACGTGATGCGCAGGTATTATGAAACTCTCTCTCTCTCTCTCTCTCCCCCCCCCCCCCCCCCCCCCCCCCACCCCAACCCCTCTCTCTCTCTCTCTCTACATCGTGTGTGTGTGTGTGTGTGTAGGAAAGAGATAGAGATAGAGATAGAGATAGAGAGAGAGAGAGAGAGAGAGAGAGAGAGAGAGAGAGAGAGAGAGAGAGAGAGAGAGAGAGAGAGAGAGAGAGAGAGAGAAACGTGTGTGTGTGTGTAAGAAACTAAAGAAAGAGAGAGAGAGATAGAAATGTGTGTGTGTGTGTGTGTGTGTAGAAAATCAAAGAGAGAAAGAGGGAGAAATGTGTGTGTGTGTAAATAAGAAATTAGAAAGCTAGAGAGAGAGAGAGAGAGAAGTGTGTGCGTGTAGGAAATTAAAGAGAGAGAGAGAAAAATGTATGCAAAGGAAATTAAAACTTAAGAGAGAGAGAGAGAGAGAAGTGTGTGCGTGTAGGAAATTAAAGAGAGAGAGAGAAAAATGTATGCATAGGAAATTAAAACTTAAGAGAGAGAGAGAGAGAGAGAGAGAGAGAGAGAGAGAGAGAGAGAGAGACTTAATGTATGCGTAGGTAATTAAAATTAAAGAAAGAGAAATGAAATGAAATGTTATATTAACGTCTTCAAAAGGCCAAAGTGACCTATGAGACCAGAAAGTTACAATGTGGTGGATCTGATACAAAGTCAGAGTAACAAGATGACAAAATGACAAAATAAAATATTATGGAATCCTAAACTGCTGGGTGTGGACTAAGCAGTTAAAACAGCTAGCTGGGATAGGTAGATTATAGGAGATCCATCATCGATCGCTGGCAGATCTCATCAATCTCCTCCATGGTCAGTAGTCTGACCGGGCGTTGTGCATGTCGAGCCAAAGTGACCTGGATCCTCTCATGCAGCCTCTGTCGATGTTGTGTAGTCCTCGGCAGTCATGGGCATTTGGATCTCCCTAGCTCAGTCGCTCGTTCAATCGGTAGAGAGATAGGGAAGTAGAGAGAGAGAGAGAGAGAGAGAGAGAGAGAGAGAGAGAGAGAGAGAGAGAGATAGGAAAGTAGAGAGAGAGAGAGAGAGAGAGATAGGAAAATAGAGAAATAGAGAGAGAAAGAGAGATAGCAAGAGCAAGATCAAGAGAGAGAGAAAGAGAGATAGCGAGATCGAGATCGAGAGAGAAAGAAAGAGAGATAGGGTACATAGGCAGAGAGAGAGAGAGAGAAATAGTGAGATAGAGAGTGATATATATATATATATATAGAGAGAGAGAGAGAGAGAGAGAGAGAGAGAGAGAGAATTAACAAGAGATAGCTACAGAGGTAGAGAGAGAGATAGATAGTATATAGAGAAAGAGTTAGGTTGGCTGACCAATTGTGTGAAAAGGACAGAAACTCTCTCTATCTCTCTCTCTCTCCCTCTAGAAGAAACTATGGAACTAAAAGAGGCAAAGGGGTTTTGCCCACTACATGCATTGCCATGTACACCTGGGAGTGTACGTATGTGTCTACCCATATAGGATTTGACCAATAAAGATGAGATTTTGACTCGGTGGTCCTGATCTCCGTACACCTTTGGACCGAGGTGTACGGAGATTGGGTAAGACTAGAGAATGTGAGGTAGTTTACATTGTGAGGATTATATATATTAAAACAACATTCATGATCATTGTAGATGGCAACGTCATCAACTAACATGGAGGAAAAGTTGATGCGGTGGCATTCTGTGAATAGATCCACTGACGCAACATTTAGGGTGCCCGCTGATTCAAAGGATTGGAGGCACATTGAAGATACCTGGCCACATTTTAAGAGTGAACCACGCAATTTGCGTTTGGGCATGGAAATGGATGGAGTCAATCCATTTGTCTTGAGAAGCTAGTCATGGAGCACTTGGCTTGTGTGCCTTATCAATTACAACCTCCCACCATGGCTTGCCATCAAGAAGGGTCATTTGATATTAAGCTTGATTGTACCTGGTAAGTTCAAGGCAAAAAACATGGATGTTTATCTAGCTCCACTAGTTGATAAGCTCCAGAAGTTATGGCATGGGATCGACATAGCAGATGCAGTGGAACCAGTAGGACAACAACATCCAAGGATCCATGGACTTCTTATGTGGACCCCCTCCTCGCTCACGACCCCCATCCTACCCAGGCACGCCTCTCGACACACCTCTTGGAACACCTCAGACACCTTGGGGGGCACACGATCCTAGTGCCTCCAAGATCTATACTGTACAGGCAGATGGTTCTGTTGACATGGATAGAGTCGGGACTGAGATGAGACAGCGGATTCGCCAGCTCACGGAGCTACAGTTTTTGACCAGCATTCTGACGCCTTGGCCTGACTAGGATGAGGACAAAATCAGTTATATAGTGGAGACCATCATGAGAGAGTACCAGCCCGTTTCGGGTTCAAAGGCTGTTCCGAGTAGGTGAATCAAGAGTGTTGCACGGGACACCGTGAAACATCGACGAGATGTAGCTCGGCAGACTTTCAGGACCGGCTCTACGAAGCCTTTGGGCATCCCACACAAGACGTGGCAGCAGATCAGGGAAGATGAGCGGACAATGGGCACGTGGTTCTGATAGCAGCATCAGGCCGCGCAGATACGACAGATGACCAGGGGGCATCTCATCTTGGCAGCGGAGGCTTCGACACCTTTCGCTATGAATTTGTGAGTTTCAAACGCAATCCTAGCTATGGAGTTTTTTTAAAACGTGATGAATCATGTATTCTTATTACTTTGATTTTTGTATAAACACAGAATCTTACGATGCATCAAGCCTCGACACGCCAGAAGGAGAGAGATGGATATCGTAGAGGTATCTACGAATTATTGAATGATCTTGATACTTCAGGAGAGCCTGTAGACTAGGAGGCCGTAGAGTCTCGCTGATCGATTGAGGTGAGACGCTAATATGTATAGTTGATTTAATTAAATAGGTATATGTGAAGTAATATCAATACTAATTTTGTGACTTGTCCTATGTGCAGGTTGTGATGCCTAGTCATCAGTGGATTTCATATATATGCTTTGTGAGACACAGACACACTTCTGTGTCTCTTTTTTGTATAGACATATATGGTTATGGTTATTGTTCAGACATGGTTATGGTTATTGTTTTCCTTATGGTTATGGTTATTGTCATTGTATAGACATGGTTATTTCTCATATTCTTGTATAGACATGGTTATGGTTATTGTTTTGTTTATGGTTATGTTTAACTTTCTGGTTATGCTTATGGTTATTGTTTTGTTTATAGTTATGGTTATCTGCATTATGGTTTTGATCAATATGATTATGGCCGGTTATGGTTTTAATTTGGTTATGGTTTTGCACAAATTAAGTTCGTTATGGTTATGGTTTTAAGTTGGTTATGGTTTTACACAAAGTTCATTTCATTTCTTTCATTGGCCTTAAATCTCATGTGAGATCCTACATGGATAGCATGTAGGAGGCGTATACATGATATGCGTTTTTTTAAAAGTTTATGTAAAAACGAAGGGAACTCTGCCAAAATTTTTACGGGAGCACGGTTGATTTTGGTGTTGCTCGCTTTCTTGGGCAGAGGACAGGCAGTCTGGCTGTGGCTGTGTCCATCTTTTCACTGGGCACAAGCTAGGCTGTCTGTCCTCTCCCCAAGATTTCTTTTTTTTCGTTATGGTCGTCGCTATATGCGTCGCTAAGCCCGTCCAAATATGCGTCGATAATATTACCTTTCGAAGCGTATATCGACGCATATAGCAACGTTTTTATAGGGACACGTATATCGACGGTTTTCTCGACAGGTTGTGTCGAAACTTTCTTCGAAGGCCCCCTTTTTTGTTGTAGTGGTGGATATTATAACATGGTAAAGCTAGTGGTATGCTGACTTGGTCAAAAAAGTTGAAAAATGGGACAAATATAAATAATCGCGATTATTTGGCAATGTTTTCCGTCTTTTTGATCAAATGATCATGTACACATGTTTATCATATCAATATAAGCCTATAAATCAAATTTCATAAAGTTTGGACAAATTTTCCCCCAATTTATACTCAAGTTTCAAAAAGTGAGTACAAACTTTAGTTTTTACCCTGTTTTTTGCCAGTTTGGTGATCCAAATCTTTTGTGTCTTTACAGAAGTTTTTTGTACACATGCAATGAAACAATGTTATGAACTTGGTCAAATCTAGGCCAAAAGTAAATATTCACGATTATTAACTTCAGGCTTGAAATGAACACTTTTTTGCATTTTTTCAATGGACAGTCTTTACATGACCCTATTTTAAGCCTATGAATCTAGTCAAATCTTACTTTCGCCTTTAATGTCAAGAAAAAGTAAATAATCTAAGTTTTGGCCAGTTCTTAAAATTTTTATCTCAAAGTGTCCTTGAGCTTACCCACTGGTTCTAACAACTTTTATGCTTACTCTCCAGTTGGATTGAGTGGTTTGGAGTCTTTCCATGCTATTTCTAGTCATAGACCTGAAATTTTGCAACTTCCAATAACAACTCACACTTGATTCTTTCACAGAGAGCGATGTTTTGAAATCCACCTCGGATCCTACTTACCCTACTCCTAGATTCTCATGCAATGAGGTTGTGGAAAGTGTCCACAAACACTCGTTTTCTTGTTTTTTATGGTTTTCTGAGCTGTGATCTTAAGACTACAATCTTAAAGGCACTCAACAAGTACAATTACTTCCAAGCTACCTCTACACAGCAAAAGACGACAATCTTAAGCTATGCGGTTTCTAAAATAAAGTTTTGAACTCTAGGAAATCCTAAAGGAAGTTAAAGGATAACTTCACAAGATGCTCGTGTTTCATTTGAGTAATCTGTTGGACCATTTTATCAATCTTCCTGGACCAAGACCCCTTCTTGGCCTTGTCCTTGCTCTTGTCATCTACATTGTTGTCAGAGCTGCTGATGGTCACACTAGAACTGGAATTCTCAATGGAAGAACTGCTACTGTTGGGCCTCCTCTTCTTGTGGCTTCTTCCATCTTAGCTTTTTGTTCAAGCTTCATGGCCCTCTCCACCAAATCATTAAATTTCTTTGTTGGTGTAGGTAATTCTTGTTCTCTAACCTTCTTACTACACGGAAACCATTTAGAAACCATGTACGTAGCCTCTTTTCTGATGGTGGCTCCTGCGATTGCCTGGTTAACTCCTTGATCTTCTCTACATAACTTCTCACTGACAACCTCCCTTGTCTAATCTTATCTAGCTCGTAGAGGATGTCTTCATCACCCATGTTATCTGAATACTTCAATCTGAAAGCTTTGAGCAATTTGTTGTATGATCTGAGTTGGCAGGCTGGGTAATGGTAGTACCATTTCCTTGCTGCATCTTTCAATGTTCGAGAAAAATATTATCCCCAGTCATGTTCATCAATATTCTTCAACTCAGCATACTATTAAAAAGCTTGAATATGAACATCTGGGTCATCTTTCTTTCCTCCCTTGAACACTAGGAAAGAGATTTTCAATGAAGAAGTATAATCATGCCGAATGGCATCGTTACTACTTCTTATGTCGTTGGGAGCCTGACTACATCAAGAAGAATTTTTGTAGTGATCTGTGTCAGTGTCTCAATCAACTTCTTCTTCAATCTCAGTCGGTGTATCTTCCCTGGCTTTTATGCTGGTGTTGTAATGACTGCCTTTGCTGCCTTTGGCCCCATCTGACTTGTGTGTGGACCAAGAACCCATGGTTTTGCGTTCTTCCCGCTCAGTCCTTCTCCTCCTAGAATGACTGGAGTGCTGAGAGTCCTTGGGCTCTTCAGCATGACTATGCTCCTCCTAAGCCTCAATCTCGCTCTCCGGGTCCTTCTTAGGATCAGACTCTCCATTAGAAAGAGAATGGGGTCTCGGAGGGCCTCTTTATTTGGCAGTTTAAGGAAGTCAAACCTTTAGTATTAAGAAAGTAATCAAAGGAAAAATTTTGAATTCAAACAGGAAAAACCGGTAGTTTATTTGAATTCAAAGTTTCCCCCCAAAATGGCATTTAAAATCTAGAAGATAAAACCATATCATGTAGCATATCTATGGAAAGATCACGACGCGTAGATTGCAAATCTATGATCTCCACTCAAATCAAAGATCATATGTAGGAGTTATGGAAGGCTGAAAATCATAAAATTGTCCACCTCCTTTCTGGGGGGAAAAGTACATCCTTTGACCACTCTTACACATCTCTTACACACCCACCATTCTTGCACACATGGCATACACCTGTTTGTCAAAATGGTAATCACCTCCATAAGCTCATGGAAAATAAAGAGGCCCTCTTGCACCCCATCCTCTTCCTAATGCTCTCTGATACCTCACGAATAGTGTCGACACGATCGAAATCAGTGCCTAACCTGGTTGACGGTTTGCGACCACGATTGACTTTGGGTTCCATGTGTGGTGCTAAAAATTCTAACTAGGAGATAAGAGTTGTCTGGTCGAAGAGCGAACACCTCTAACCACCGTGATCGCCAAAATCGAATTGGAGCTAATCTCTTCGGTTAGCTGATTCCGATGTTAAAATTTAGAGCTACTGGTTATGTCGTCAGTTGAGTTAGTGAGACTAGAATAGAGTATTGACTGGACTGAAATAGATAACTGAACTAAAATGTGATACTGAAACGAGAAACATAATTGAAAGACTAGAAAGAGTATTTGCAAATTCAGATTAATAACTCAAGAACAACCAGCAGAGTGTATAATGGGGTAAGCTCAAATGATTGCAAAAGTAATGATTACAGAGTGAAGCTAGAGATGAAGAGCTTGTAAACGCAAAAGTAGTTAGAAAGTTAAAGCCAAAATACAACCAGCTAAGAAGCCTGGTTATAATGTAGCGGGTCCTATTTATAGCCCTCAAGAGTTACTGTAGTAACTACCTGCGATAATTATTGGTGGGCCTTCTAAGGGACAGTTCCCACCTGCTAGGAATTTCCTCGTCTTCTACAAATGTTGTGACCTCATGCCTAACATCTTTAAGCTTCCATTCATTTTCGATAGCAATTTTGACACAAACTATACCTTTGCCGACAATTTCACAAGATTCATCATCTCCCAAGAATACATATCCAAAATTACCTTTGGTGTAATCTTGGAAATGTTGATTTTTGGGCTTCAAGGAACATGCCTAACATCTTTAAGCTTCCATTCATTTTTGTTAGCAGTTTTGACACAAACTGTACCTTTGCCAACAATTTCACAATCTTCATCATCTCCCAAGTATACATACCCAGAATTACCTTTGGTGTAATCTTGGAAATGTTGATTTTGTGGTGTCGCATGGAATGAAGCCGCCAAATCTACTATCTAGGAATTAGACACATTGTCTAATGAGAGAATTAGAGCATGTTCCTCTACTTTACCTACCACATTAGCCTCCAATGTTGTATTGTTGTCCTCATACTGAGACCACTCCTTCTTCTTAGACCAACAATCCTTTTGGACGTGTCCCTTCTTCTTGCAGTGCCATCATTTGAGAGCTGACTTTGTTCGTGACCTGCTCTGCCTTGAGCGATCATGACCCTTTTTGTTTTTGAATCTCTCCTTAGGCCTTCCTCTTGTTTTAACTAATAATGTAACACTTGATGATTCACTTGCGTCTCCTTCGTATTTCCTTGCTTAGGAGAATAGACACAACATCATCAAACTTAAGAATATCTAGCCAGAGTTAGAGTTACTTACAACCATCACAAGGCTCTTCCAACTATCCAGTAGCGACGATAGTATCAGGAGAGCTCGCACTTTGTCATCAAAATTGATTTTCATCGATCAAAGTTGATTTATTTTGGTGTCAAAGTCATTTAGTGTTATGCAACTCAACCATTCTCTGTCATTTTTAGATTGAACAAGCGCTTCATGAGAAATACCTTATTGGATGCCGATGGTTTTTGGTAAAGGTAGTCAAGTGACTTCACCAGTTCTCTGTGGTCTTCATCTCTAAAACGTTGAAGACCATTGTTGATGCCAAGCTTAGCCAGATTGTTCCTATGCCTTTTTGTCAAGGACAATCCATGCTTCACCTTCCATTGTTGAGGCCTTCTTTGCAAGACAGCCTAGTGGAAAATAATGGTCCTTTTGGTAGAGATAGGCTTCAATCTGCATCTTCCAATGTTGGTAGTTTCTTCCATTGAACTTCTTGATCTTGAACTTCCCTTCCTCTGCCATTACTCCCACTCAACTCAAGGAATTCTTTATTTGACATACTTTAGCTACGAGCAATCCTTACTCTGATATCAGTTGTTAGGGAATATGGCGTAGCTAAGTAGTAGATATTTGAGTATTTTACTTAATGGATACAAATAACTTCTCACACAAGAGAGATTATAGATTAGAGAGAGAGAGAACACACAATATATGTGGTGTACCCAATGTGGGCTACGTCCATGGGAAAGAAGCCACTCAATGGCTTTAGTACTTCAAACAAGAAGTAGGTTACAAATGGATTATAACCTTGATAGAGCTTCCACCTTGCTTCACTCTCACCACCTCACACCCACATTGTTGTACCAACTTCACAATGCATCACAGTGCTTCACATGTTTAACTCCATCTTTGTGTGTAGAAAATTCCTCCTTTTACAGGCCAAAAGGACTGCCATCTCTCATGAGAGGTAGCCGTGTGTAGCCTCCCTTGTGTAGACAAGTTCAAGTTGAGTTCTCCCATGCACCCAGGTGTGGCCACCCTTGAGAAGACAAGCCCGCCAAGAAATCGGCCACTAGCCATTGAGTCTAACCACCAACCAAAGACTTTCGCCCACCGGCCACCAATCGTTAACTACCGATCAACCGATCGTCCATTTCTTGAGTACTTTTCGATTGTCGTCTGGCCGTTGCCCAGCGACCATCACCTATTGACTACTGGCCGTTCGTTTTTGGACCACTTTCCGGCCACCGTTCGGCCATGATATTTTGAAAAAAAGAAATATTTTGATGAGTGATTTTTCTTCACGCACAATGGCTTCTCATCAAAATAGGGGCCTTACAAATGTGTGTTTTTAATACAAAAAATTACAAGAGGTAAATCAAGCTCCATACTTAACAGCAACAAGCGTGCATATAGTAGCATGCTTCGTGCTCGTTCTATGATTCTTATATGCATGCTTTTGAAATACAATTTGGTTGAGGTGTCCTTGGGGTTATTCTTTCCGTCCAAATGCCATTGCTAACATATATTATATCTAAAGATTGGCTACAATATTCACCTCATTGTCGGATCTAAGGCATTTAAGCTTGGCACCTGCTTCATTCTCCACAAAGGCTTCCCACCTTTGAAATATGAAAAACGCATTGGATTTATTCTTCACTTCATAAACCCATGTTATTCTTCAATAAGCCACCAAGGGATGGTGTACTTGCAGGACCCCAAAAATTAGAATTAACCAAATCAAGTTTTTTATTTTTTCTTTCATTTCTTGCTTTTTGAAATTTTACCCTGTTTTATTGATTATAAATGCAATCTTCACAGAACTCTAAGTCCACTTCTTTAAAACCTGGTAGAAGCTTCTTTGATTGATGATTTGCATTTCTTTGGTACTCATATACCCAAGCCCGTAGTGCCACACCTCACTGCCAACTTTTGTAGCTGTTGCACAAATTGAAGATTTTGTGCTGACAATACTCAAGTAAAGTGTACCAATATTTTCTTCTTTGGCAGCCACAAATGATCCCTTTGAGATCTTCCAACGCTTGTTTTTAAATGCAATGTTGTGACCTTCATCATCCAATTGTTCTATGGAGATCAGTTTTTTGCGACAAGAAGGAACATGCCTAAGATCTTTAAGCTTCCATTCATTTCCATTTGCAATTTCGACACAAATTGTACCTTATTTGACAATTTCACAAGCTTCATCATCTCCCAAGTATATATATCCAAAATTACCTTTGGTGCAATCTTGGAAATGTTGCTTGCGTGTTGTTGCATGGAATGAGGCCTCACAGTCTACTATCCAGGAATTAGACACATTGTCTAATGAGAGAATTAGAAAATCTTGCTCTATTGTACCTTCCAAATTGGTCTCCAATTATGGCTTGTTGTCTTGATACTCTGACTCTTTCTTGTTCTTGGAATATCAGTCCTTATTGACGTGGCCCTAATTACCGCAGTTCCAACATTCAAGAACTGACTTTGTGTATGAGTTTCTCCGCCTTGATTGATCATGACCCTTTTGGTTTTTGATAGTGCAACACTTGATGATTCACCTGTGATTCTCCTTTGCATTCCTCACTTAGGAGAACACCCACAACATCATCAAGCTTAAGAGTCTTTATCTCAAAGACATATTTACTTACAACCATCATAAGGTTGTCCCAAATATCCAGTAGAGACGATAGTATAAAGAGGGATTGCACTTCCTCGTTGAAATTGACCTTCACTGATTGGTGTTAAATTTGTTAAGCTATTCTGCAACTAAACCACTCTCTTCCATTATAAGATTGAACAAGCACTTCATGAGAAATACCGTATTAGATGCTAATGGTTTCTTGTAGAGGTCATGAAGTGACTTAATTGTCCTCCGTGGTCTTCATCTCGGAAATATTGAAGGCCACCATTGATGCCATGCGTAGCCGGATTATTTCTAATGCCTTTCGGTCAAGGACAATCCATGCTTCATCTACCATTGTTGAGGGATTCTTTGGAAGATAGCTAGTGTCAAATAAAGGTCCTTCGAGTAAAGGTAGTCTTCAATCTGCATCTTGTAGTGCTGGTAGCTTTTGCCATTGAACTTCTTGATCTTGAGCTTACCTTCCTCTAACATTACGCCCACTCAATTCAAGGAATCCTTTTCTTAGCTATGAGAAAATCTTTCTCTGATACCAGTTGTTAGGAAATAGCGCATACCTAAGTAGACATTAGAGTACCTTACTTAATCGAGAGAGATAATTCATTACAAGAGCTTGTTTAGATTCAGACGTCAAATTAGCGACATCAATGGTGGGTGTCGGTATATGTGTAGGTAAATCTGGAGGGAGATCAAGTTTTTAAAATTTTAAATTTTGGACCTTTTGGCTCTCATACCGCATTGTATCGATGCATATACTTAGGATTGGACCGGCGCTTATATCAGTGATCATACCAACGTCTATATCGGTAACTATTCTGGAGGACCTTGCAAAAAACACAACCGCGGGTCTTTGCCTATGCATTTTCCTCATTTTTTTGCCTCTTCTCTTGCCCTCCTCCTCTTCACCTGCTGCTGCAGATTTACTGCCCATCGACTTGTTGGAGGTGAGATTCTCGCTTGTGGACTACTCCTCAGCATTAAGGTAAGATTCTTTTCAAGTTTGCTTGTAGGTTTGTGCAATTTAGTGTATATGTGTGTAATATAGCATGTGTGCGTTTTTACAGGTTTGAAGATGTTTTTAAGATTCTTTCTTGCTCAAATAGGCCACATGTGACTGCTCTAAAGTTTTATGCAACTTTATTTTAAAATTTTATTGTATTGACAAAATAAAACTTCAGGCATGAAGCTTTCAATGCTTTAAATTTTAATGCAATTTTATTTTAAAATTATGCTTTGGGGAACGTTCTCACTAACATCTCATCATCATCATGCGATGGGGGTTTAGATTATAGGTTTAAGTTAGGTTTAGGTTTAGGTTTAGGTTACAGGCTAGGTTTGGTTATAGGTTAGGTTAGGTTATACGTTAGGTTAGGTTTAGGTTATATGTTAGGTTTGGTTAGAGCTAGCTACAAAAAGGAGAGAAAACAAAAACGAATTTTGAAAATTACTCGTGTACTTTAAAAAACGCAAAGAAACTTAGGTTATGTTAGGTTATAGGCTAGGTTTAGGTTATAGGTTAGGTTAGGTTAGGCTATAGGCTAGGTTTAGGTTATAGGTTGGGTTATAGGTTAGGTTAGGTTTGGTTAGGTTATAGGTTGGGTTAGAGCTAGCAGCAAATAGTAGAAAAAATGCCAATGGACAACAAAAATGACTCGTGTACTTCAAAAAACACAAATGGACTTCGATTAGGTTAGGTTATAGGCTATAGGTTATGTTTAAGTTATAGGTTAGATTAGGTTTTAGGTTAGGTTAGAGCTAGTAGCAAATAGTAGAAAAAATGCAAACAAACTTTAAGAATGACTCGTGTCTTCAGAAAATGCAAACGGACTTCGGTTAGGTTAGGTTATAGGTTAGATTATGTTAGGTTACCGGTTATAGGTTAAGCTAGGTTAGGTTTAGGTTATATGTTAGGTTAGAGCTAGCGGCAAATAGTAGAAAAAATGCAAACGAACTCTCGAAAATGACGAACTTTGGCTAGGTTAGGTTTAGGTTATATGTTAAGTTATAGGTTATAAGCTACGTTAGGTTATATATTAGATTAGGTTAGGTTGTAAGTTAGGTTTAGGTTATAGGGTAGGTTAGAGCTAGCGAAAAATAGTAGAAAAAACACAAACAAACTTCAAAAATCACTGGTGTACTTCAACAAGCGCAAACGGACTTTGGTTAGGTTATAGGTTAGGTCAGGTTAGGTTATAGGTTAGGTTATAGGTTAGGTTATAGGTTAGGTTTAGGTTATAGGTTATAGGCTACATTAGGTTATAGGTTAGCTTAGGTTAGAGCTAGCAACAAATAGTAATAAAAACGCAAACCAACTTCAAAAATGACTCGTGTACTTAAAAAACTGCAAAGGGACTTTGATAAACAAAGTAAAATGACACAATTGGACTTCAAAAGCGCACACAAGCTTCAAAACCCTATTATATAGTCATTGACCAGATTATTACCTCGTGGTCCTAATCTTCGTGTACCTCTAGACAGAGGTGTGCCGGGATCGGGCATGGCTAGAGAATGTGAGGTTGTTAGAGCTAGCGGTAGATAGTTGAAAACACACAAATGGACTTTGGAAATGACTTGTGTACTTCAAAACACAAACAGACTTTGACAAACGAAGTAAAATAGCACAATCGGACTTCAAAAGTGCAAGAAAACTTCAAAAACCATAAAATATAGTCATTGGACAATAAAGATAAGATTATTACCCTATGGTCCTAATCTTTGTGCACATCTAGACCGAGGTGTTTAAGGATCAGCCCTGGCTAGAGAATGTGAGGTTTTCATGTACTATCATGTAGTTAGTACTGTGTAATTATAATGAGTGATTTAATTATTTGTTCCATCATTGCTAGATAAAGTATGGATGGTAAGATGGAGTGTCCTTGTGCAAATTGCAAGCATCAAATCTTTCAAAAACAAAAATTTTGTGACCGGCACATACGCAATAACGGTCTACTTCCCATTGAGCAACTACAAGACATGCACTATTGATCTCATGGTCTAGAGACAATAGATCAACCTTTGCAAGTAGATATTGCTCCAACTTCATCCTAGAGAAGAAAATTTGCAAACAAACAGCCATCAACTGAGTCTCCCAACAAATACTTGATGTGGAGCTTTAAGAATAGAGATGGAGGAGATGGTAGACACCTTCTTTGACATTGAGTTCATCAATTGAAAACATATAAGACAAAAAAATTCAAGGAAATATTGCAAACCAACCCCAGTCATCCCATCCATATTGACGGCATGATAGCATTGATAATGAGGATATGATGTAAACTCTTATACGTATGCCGCTTTACAATGGTGCAAAAATCTTAGTTCTTTGTACCACTTTGGCAATGCTTAATTTGCAGTCTATCTACGAGTGGTGTGATGCCTCCGTCACGGAGATTTTCAGGTAAATAGATTGTATCCTAAGCATGATAAAGTGAAAATTACAGTTCAATAATGTGATCAAGGGGTTGACTTGTTCATATAGCGACAGGCTGCTCAATGAGGAAATCTTGCCAAAAGGGAATCACATGCCCCCTGCCGGTCCAACCGCAAAAAACTTCTTACTAATTTGGACTTGGATTATCACAAAATACATGCATGTCTTAATGATTGTTTACTTTTTTGCAATAAATATGCAAATTTGAAACAATGTCCCAATTGTGGATCAAACAGGTATAGAGAGGACACACAAGGAAAACTTATCCCTACAAAGGTCCTTCGACACTTTCCTATCATTCCAAGAATAAAGAGCATGTTTAGGTGCAAGTCTATAGCCTCTTTGATGACATAGCACTCAAATACTAGATCAACAGATGATGTGATGCGGGTACATGCTGACTCTCGTGCATGGAAGCACATAGAGAAAAGTTGGCCTACCTTTAAGAATAAGCCTCGATGTATCCGCTTTGGTCTGGAAATTGACGGAGTAAACCCATTTGGACTACGGGTTTGGCATGGAGCACGTGGCCTATTTGTTTGGTTAATTATAATCTTCCACCTTGGCTAGCTATCAAGAAGGCCCATCTGTTGTTGTCAGTGATCATCCCAAGAAAGTACAAAGCAAAGAACATAAATGTCTATTTGGCACCACTTATAGAAGAGCTCCAAATTTTGTGGATAGGAATCGATGTGGTTGATATGTTCCAACCAATCGGACGATGAAATGTACATGTGCAAGACATTCTCATGTGGACCATGCACAATTGGCCACACTTTGGTGAGTGTTTAGGTAAAGCTACTTTGAAACCCTCGGGCAATCATGCATGTTTGAAATGTGGTCCTCGACTTGGCTTCTGTTGCTCTAATCATTTGAGTAAGACAGTTTACGAGGAGCATGGCCAATTTTTTGCGTGAAGGACATGAGCTACGTGGACCAAAGTTGGCAAACATGACATGCATCAACTGAAAGTGAGCGATTGGAAATAAATGTGGCTGGAGAGGGGAGATTTCATGCCACCTAGAATGAAAAGACTTTCTATTTTCCATGAACTCCCGTACTAGAGTAACTTGCTGATTAATCATCTGCTCGATCCAATACACATCTTCAAGAATATGGGAAAGATCATACCAAAAACCATCACTGGAAAAAGGGAGAACAAGGCACAAAGAGATGACCTCATTACAACATGTTGTGTAAAACTCGGCACAGGTACAAATGGAATAAAGTTAGTTTTAAAACTAAGAAGCGCTGAAATAGGCCTCGAAAGAGACCGATATTGTAGCGTCAAAATGAGCATCGGTATATTGAACATTGGAATAATCCTTTAAATACGCATAGAAATAGACTAAGAAATGAGCATCGGTATTTCTATAGTATATTTCGATGCTTCTTTAGAAGTTTGTACTGATGCTCATACCGTACTCGGTACCAACAACCAAACCTGCAATTTTTTTTGTGGGCAGAGAGGGCTGGAAACTAATGATGCATGTACTGCAACAAAAGAAAACATCCCTCTCTGTCCAAAGTAAGAGTGCACAAGCAACCGCACTCCACCTACAAGCTGACGCTAAAGAGAGAGTGTATGGCAATGAGCAAAATTGTAAGAATAACATAACCTATTTTCCATACCATGACCTGTTACCATAATTAAAACATAATAAAAAATCGTAAAACCATAACATAACCTGTTTGCCATACCATAACCATTACCGTATCTTGCTTGTCATACCATAACCATAACATCCATACCATTATTGCACAACCATAACCATAACCATCACATGATTGCTATACCATCATAACAAAACCATAACCATCACATGATTGCCATACCATCATTGCACAACCATAACCATTACCAAAACCAAAACCAAAACCAAAACCATAACCATAACCATAACCATACCATCATTGCACAACCATAACCATTACCAAAACCAAAACCAAAACCAAAACCATAACCATAACCATAACCATAACCATAACCATAACCATAACCATAACCATAACCATAACCATAACCATAACCATAACCATAACCGTAACCATCACATGATTTCCATACAATCATAGCAAAACCATAATCTTAAGTTGACTATCAAATCTTAACCATAACATCTGTGCCATACCATAAACATAACCATAAACCATAAGCATAAGCACTAAAAAACTGTACATATGCAAACAATCACTTAGTGAAAAGACCCTCATGGTAATGCCTCCGAGTCGACTTTCTCTCCCTCCTACTGCACCTGGGTCAAAAGGGCCACAAATCCATGCTTGTACCCATACTTCTCCTCTTGGCGTGTCGAAACCCGCTTCACGGAAACTTCCTGCAAAACTATGGTTTAATCATTAGATAAACATTCAAATAACATATATTTTATCAATAATTTAAAGCATACGTATAATACTTACAAACTCATGTCGAAGCATATCGTAGCCTCCACTCCCAAGATGTGACGCTCCAGTAGATTCCAAACGTGCTCGTTGCATCTCTCTACTGCTAAAATCTCTCAGGATTGTCTTGTGTCTCTCGTGCAATCCCCACCCACTCCTTTGCATCCAACCATGTCGGCTTGGGACTGCGTCATTATACCTGTCTCTCTCCTCTGACCAATAGTGTGAGACTTGATCGTACCCCTCTGTCGGCCTGTACTCTCAAAATCCAGTTGTTCGAGATTTGACCGTACCCCTCTGTCGGCCTGTACTCTCTCTGAATGGCCTCGACGATGTAATTATTTCTCTAAAGATTGAGGTTATCCCAAATCTCCATCATAGAGTGACCAAACTGAATCGTAAAGAGCTATCGAATCCTTTGTTGCATGGCCTTTCCGACCCTGTCTGCCACAATAGCCCCATCCCTACTCTTGTACACCTTGCTAGGATCATGCTAGTGTGATCCCCAAGGTGTACGTGGTGTGCCGATTGGTGAACTATCTACTGAAGAGAGTGGTGGACTCTCTTCATGGTGAGGACGCATTGGTAGAACCGCTACCATAGCAACCACCGCTTCCAGGATGATGCCTACCTCGTCTCAAGGATGAACCACTCATTGGTGTAGGGGGCACACGAGTCCTAGGCATAGGGGGCACACTATACTGAGGTGGGGGTTGCTTGGTGTAGGGACCACACTAGTCTCGGGCGTAGGGTGGGCCGAAGTAGGTCTAGAGGGACCTGTTACCCAAAGATGATGTGCCGTCACGATCTGCTCTGGTGTGAACTGAGACAGAAACGAGCCCATTTGCTCGAGTGACATGCCGGCCGAAGTGACAGGAAAACTAAAACTAGGAGAGTATGGATCATCGTCATCGGCCATGGATAATCATACACAAACAACACCCACAAAATATGTTAGTTTACGTAAGAAATGTTTAATCAATACAAACAACAAATCAACAAAACTGCTACAAAAATGACAACATCTACAATGTATTGTAGACTAATAAAAAGAGCTTTACAAAAGGGTTTCTAGCAAAAGTCATTAGTTAATCTCTTATCCTCTATGAGATCTAATGCACCAAAGATGTCTATGTAAATCTGTACTTCTGCATCTCTGTCATCAAACTCTACTTCTTCGTCGCTCTCCACATCAGCTTCAGTGTTTCACACCTTATCTCTTGCTTTAGACAATTGCTCAATGCTCACATCCACCTCAAAATCTAAACTTAAAGTTGGAGTCGCGGTCCTACGCTTTGTTCATGAATCACCTCTTTGACCTCAACATCCAATCCTTCACACACTTGCTTGCTATCTGGAGCAACTTGAATGACATAGAGCCACTAGGGTTTAGACAGATCATTCTCATCATTTTCTATCCATAGTGGATCGTGTATGAACACAACTTGTTGCAAAAGTACGAATGTATCCCGTACATCTATCCACACCCTCCTAGAGTTCACTTGAATCAATCCAATCTTGTCTTTATGCAAAGTAGCATTAGGGCAGCTGGTAATAACTTTGAACCACTTGACATCAAAGATAAACATATCAAAATTTCTAAAGCTAATCTTCAAGATGTCTTGGATGTAGCCAAAGTATTCAAGCTAGTTAGTCTCTTTATTCTCATCCTTGACACTACTCCTACTTTCTTGGATGAAGCTTGCCCTAACACCACTGTCAAAAGTGACCCTTTGTTCAATGATCCGTTGCACTCTGAAGTGCTTCCCATGTGACCACAAAGCTCCATATTTGTGATACTCCAGCCACAAAATTGAAACAGACTAAAAGTTATTAAAGCAAACTAATCTTCATGTGGAGCTCAAAAAGGAAGCTGTGAAATATACATGCCAATTGAAACCCCTTGACATCTCGTATTCCTCTTCAGTAATCAACACTCCATTCATCTTTGACTCTGAGAGTGTCGCATCTAACCACCACCCAGTTGGAAAGTCAGCAATTTTTGAAGATGATCTTGAAAAGGAAGGTTTCTAGCTGCACGGTTGTGCTTGAATAGAAGGCGATTTGTCAAACTTGTTGCTTTTCCCCTTTGTACCTCTCTAGCCACTTTTACATGATGTCTGAGTTGAGAAGTCAAAATGTCATAACCTTTTCTCGCATTGTGATGTCCATCTTCCTAATGATGCCTTGTCCTTGCGGCTCATCCCCTGTCACCTTGACGTTGACCTCAGTAGTCCACATTCAGGGCATCTTTGGATCAATTGGGACCAAAAATTCACTGATGAGGACAAGCGACTCTTGTACAAGCCATCCTTCGGCCATGCTACCCTCGGGGAGAGCCCTTTAACGAAGAAACCCCGTTAAAGTCTTCATAAATCTCTCCAAGATGAACATACACCTGCTATGGACCACCCTAGCAGTTGCAACTTCATCAACGACATGCACAAGTACATGCATTTGGATGGTAAGAATGTTTGTTGAAAAGTACTTCTCCACCATGCACACTACTTCAATAGCATTTAAAAGTTTTGAATCGATGTTGTCTTCTCTTATCTCTTTTGAACTGATCTAGCGTACCAACTCACTGATTTTGTAGATTGTTCTTCTAATGACACTTGTCAAACAGCCCATTATGGAAATTTGTAAGATGAACTGTAAAAATTTGTCCCAATCGTGGGACTTAAGACCACTAAGATTGTTATCTGTCGTAAAATCCATTTTCAAACATCACATGCACCCTATGGGAGTCTTGAATGAAGATATAATCTTCTTCACTTGTTGCTCGTTTGTGCGACTCATAACCCATGGACCTTTTTGTATAGACCCACATCTTTGGCAATTGACCCACAACCTGCAGGTCATCTCTTTGGGCCTTGCTCTCCCTTTTTCCAATTATGGTATTCCAGATGATCTCCCCCACATTCTTGAAGATGTGCATTGGGTCGAGCAAATGATTAATCAACACGTCATTCCAGTACGGAAGATCATGGAAAATAGAAAGTCTTTTCATTCCAGGTGGCATCCAATCTCCCCTCTCCAGCTACATGTGTTTCCAATCGCTCACTTTTAGTGGATGCATGTCATGTTTGCATATATTTGGTCCACGTATCTCATGTCATTCAGGCAAAAATCTACCATGCTCCTCGTAAACTATATTGCTCAAATGCTAAGACCGGGGGGAGCGAAGTTGAGGACCACATTTTGGACATGCATGATTGCCCAAGTAGCTCAATCCTGAAACTCCGTGATCCGAATGGGTTTAATCCGTCCATTTCCAGACCAAAATGGATACATCAAGGCTCGTTCTTAAATGTAGGCCAACGTTCCTCTATGTGCTTCCATGCAGCACGAGAGTCAGCAGGTACTCGCATCACATCATCTGTCGATCTAGTATTTGAGTGCCGTGTCATCAAAGTGGCTGTGGACTTGCACCTGAACATGCTCTTTATTCTTGGAATGATAGGAAAGTGTCAAAGGACCTTTGCAAGGAAACATTTTCCTTGTGTGTCCTCCCTGTACCCGTTTGATCCACAATTGGGACATTGTTCCAAGTTTGCATACTCAATGCAAAAAAGTATACAATCATTAGGACATGCATGTATTTTTTGATAATCCAAGCCCAAATTAGTAAAAGAAGCTTTTTAGCGGCTGGACGGGTAGGGGGCATGTGATTCCCTTTTGGCAAGATTTGCTCATTCAGAAACCTGTCCTTACATAAACAAGTCAACCCTTTGATCACTTTATATTAACTGTAATTTTCACTTTACCATGATTAGGATAAAATATGTTTACCTGAAAGCTTTGTGAGACTGAGGCGTTAGACTAACCGTAGACAGACTTCAAATTAAGCATTGCCAACACGGTATGGAGAACTAAGATTTTTGCACCAATGTAGAGCGGCATGCGTACAAGACTTTGCATCATCTCCCCCTCTTCATCGTTGCTATTATGCCGTCGATATGAATCGAATGGTTGAGGTTGTTCCACAGTACTACGTTCAATGTTGTTGCCATCTATGTTGGAATCCATGTAAAAGAACACGTGCATCATCTGCTCCATTGCTACCTCTTGAAATGCCGCTTCAGGTATTAGTTAAGAGGACCCAGTCGATGGCTGCTCGTTTGAAAATCATCTTCTTTGGGATGAAGTTGGAGAAATATATACTTGCGGAACTTCACCTTCAATTTCTAGACCATGAGATTGATAACGCAGGTCTTGTACTTGCTCTATCGAAAAGAGACCGTGATTGCGTATGTGTTGGTCGCAGATTTTTTGTTTTTGAAAGATCTGATGCTTGCAATGCGCACAAGGACACGCCATCCTATCGTCCATACTTTATCTACCAATGATGCAACAAATAATTAAAACGCTCTAGTTGTTATAACTACATACTACTAAGTATATGGCAAGCTTTAACAACCTCACATTCTCTAGCGAGGTCCGATCCCCGCACACCTCGGTCTAAAGGTGCACAGAGATTAGGACCACAGGGTAATAATCCCGTCTTTATTGATCAATGACTATATATTAAAGTTCTTGAAGTCTGTGTGCACTTTTGAAGTCCAATTGAAATTTTTCAACTATTTTCTGATGGCTCTAACAACTTCACATTCTCTAGCCAAGCCCGATCCCCTCACCCCTCGGTCTAGAGGTGCACAGAAATTTATAGGACCACAGGGTAATAATCTCGTCTTTATTGGTCAATGTAATATATATTAAGTTTGTTTTAAGTCTGTGTGCACTTTTGAAGTCAGATTATGTTTTTTTACTATTAATATGATGCTAGCTCTAACCTAACGTAAAACATAAACCTAACGTAACTTATGGTAACCTAACCTATAACCTAACTTAACCGAAGTCCGTTTGTGTTTTTAGAAGTACACGAGCCATCTTTGAGGTCCAATTACATTTTCTCTACTATTAATTTGATGCTAGCTCTAACCTAACCTATAATCGTTATACCTAACCTATAATATAACCTAACCTAAAACCTATACCTAACCCAACTTAATGTAACCTAACTTACAACCTAAACCTAGCCTAAAACCTAACCTAATCAAAGTCCGTTTGCGTTTTTAGAAGTACATGAGTCATCTTCGAAGTCCGTTTGTTTCTACTATTAATTTGTCTTTATCTCTAACCTAACCTATAATCTCACCTAATCTATAACCTAAACCTAACCTAACCTAACATAAAAACAACACAATGGTGATGCGTTTAGCAAAACAATTGCCATACAGCTTTTTCCACAATGCATATGCAATATCGACAATCTCTATAGCTTGCCAATTTGGCAAATCGCTCACCATTGTGTTGTTTTTAGGGTTGTGAAGCAATTTTATGCTCTGAAAACCGCTCTCAGACATATAGATAGCACAATTGAGAGCCGTTGGAAATATGCAAGCCATAGAGCTTGCCCACAATGCATATGCCTTGTGGGAAAGATTTATGGCTTGCCGTATTGCCAAACGGATCGCCATTGTGTTGTTTTTAGGGAGACGAGGAAATTTTACCGCTTGAAAATTGCTTGCAAACATATAGACAACACAATGGCTAGCCATTGGCAATACAAAAAGCCATAAATCTTGCGCATAGTGCATATACATTGTTGGAAAGCTCTATGGCTTTTTGTTCTGCCAAACGGATCTCCAATGTGTTGTTTCTAGGGCTGCTTAGCTATTTTAGGGCTTGAAAACCGCTTGCGGACATAAAAACAACACACTGATAAGTTGTTGGCAATACGAAAAGACATAGAGCTTTCCCTCAATGCATATGCCTTGTAGGTAAGATTTATGGCTTGTCGTATTTCCAAACGGATCGCCATTGTGTTGTTTTTAGGGACACGAGGCTATTTTAGAGCTTGAAAATCGCTCGCAAACATATAGACAACACCATGGCGAGCCGTTTGGCAATACAGAAAGCCATAAATCTTGTCCACAATGCATATGCATTGTAAGAAAGACCTATGGCTTGCCGTATTGCCAAAAGGCTTACCATTGTGTTGTTTTTAAGACCACTCAGATATTTTAGGATTTATTAACCGCTTGCAGACATATAGAAAACACAATGGCGAGTTGTTTGGCAATACGTCAAGTCATAGAGCTTGCCCACAATGCATATGCATTGTGGGAAATCTCTATGGCTTGCCGTATTTCCAAACGGCTCGCCATGGTGTTATTTTCAGGGCCGCTTAGCTATTTTAGGACTTAAAAATCGCTCGCGGATAATATAAACAACACAATGGCGAGCCGTTGGCAATACGGAAAGCCATAGAGCTTTCCCACAATGCATATGTATTGTGGGTAAGCTCTATGGCTTGCCGTATTGTCGAATGTAGCTTAACCTAACCTAACCTAACCTAACGTAGATTAACTTAACCTAATCTAACATATAAGACCTAGCCTAACTTAATGTATCTTAAGTTAACCTAACCTAATATAACTTAACCTAACGTAGCATAACTTAATCTAACCTAACGTATAAAATAAACTAACCTAACGTAACCTAATCTAACGTATAACCTAACCCAACAATGTAGCTTAGCTTAACATAACCTAACGTATAAGATAACCTAACCTAACCTAATCTAACTTAACTTATAACCTAAACTTAACCTAAAACCTAAACCCCATCAATTGCATAATTTCGAAAATGACATAATTCAAAACAAGATTTTTCATAAACCAAAACAAAAAAAATTCATAATTTAAAATGAAATTTCACATCACAAACCATAATTTATTTTAAAGCATTCAAAGTTTAAAGAATGAAATTTTCTTTTATTAATATATAGAGTGATTTAAATAAATTTCATATGCATTCAAAGGTTCGAGCACTCAAATTCATCCTATTTGAGCAATGAAAGTTGTTGTAAAAGTCCTGGAACCTGCAAAAACGCACACACAAACACAAAGTTAAACCCTAAACCCTAAATCTACAAGTAAACATGAAAACAATCTCACCTTAGTGTTATGCACTAACCTAGAAGCAAGATTAGCACTTCTCACAGCTTGTCCTACACCAGATCTGTGAGATATGGGGAAGAAGAGAGCTTGAAAAAATGAGCAAGAGTAAGAGAAATACGTAGAGAAAGCCTGCGGTTTCATTTTTTGCAGGTGCCGTTGGTACAAAAGTCGGGTTAGGCGTCGGAACAACTGTAGTGTACTTTTCAACAAACATTCTTACCATCCAAATGCATGTACTTGTGCATGTGGTCGATGAAGTTGTAGTTGTCGAGATAGTCCATAGTAGGTGGATGTTCTTCTTGGAGAGATTTATGAAGACTTTAAAGGAATTTGTTCGTCAAAGGGCTCGCCCCGAGGGTAGCATGGCTTGTACAAGAGTCTCTTGTCCTCATCAATGTATTTTTGGGCTCAATTGATCCAGAGATGCCCAGAATGTCAACTACTCAGATCATCGTCAAGGTGACAGGGGACAAGCTGTAGGGACAAGGCATCATTAGGAAGATGGACATCACAATGCGAGAAAAGGTTATGATATTTTGCCTTCTCAACTTAGATATCATGCAAAAGTGGTTAGAGAGGTACGAAGGGGAAAAGAAAGAGAAGCAGCCATGTGTAGCCACCCTTGTGTAGACAAGTTTGAGTTGAATTCTCCCATGCACCCGTGTGTGGCCACCCTTGAGAAGACAAGTCTGTCTATAAATTGGCCACTAGCCATTGACTTATACCACCAATCAAAGACTTTTGTCCATCGGCCACAGACCATTGACTATCGGTCAACCGATTGTCCATTTCTTGAGCACTTTTTGGCTGTTGTTTGGCCATAATATTCAAGAAAAAAAGAAATATTCTAGCGAGACTAGGCGTGCATTTTTTATTTTCCATTTTTGTGTGTAGAAGAGACCTCCTTTTATAGGCCAAAAGGGCTATCCTCTCTCATGAGAGGCAGTCATGTGTAGCCGCCCTTGCGTAGACAAGTTCAAATTGGACTCTTTAATACCACCATGTGTGGCCACCCTTGAGAAGACAAGTTCCCCTTTTGAAATTGAACACCGGCCATTGACTTCGCCCACGTGCCAACCAACTGGCCATTTTCTAACACTTTTCATCCATCATACGACCATAATCTTCTGGCAAAAAAGGAATATTCCGATGGTTTCTCATAGAGATGGTCAAGTGACTTCATCAAGTCCACTGTGGTCTTCATCTCCGAAACGTTGAAGGCCACCATTGACGCCAACCTTAGGGAGATTGTTCCTAATACCTTTTGGATAAGGACAATCCATGCTTCATCTGCAAACTACCATTGTTGAGGACTTCTTTGGAAGACAATCTAGTGGAAAATAAAGGTCCTTCTAGTAAAGGTAGTCTTCAATTTGTATCTTCTATTGTTGGTAGTTTTTTCCATTGAACTTCTTGATCTTGAGTTTACATTCCTCCAACATTACTCCCACTCAATTCAAGGAATTATTTCCTTAAGATAGTGTACCTAATAGCAAACCTTGCTCTGATACCAGTTGTTAGGAAATAGGGCCTAGCAAAGTAGACATTAGAGTAGCTTACTTAATAGAGAGAGATAATTTTCACACACAAGAGAGATTATAGAGAGAGAGAGAGAACATGATATACATGGTTCACCAAATGTGGGCTATGTCGTCCAAGGGAAAGCAGCAACTCAATGGCTTTAATACTTCAAACTAGAAGTAGGTTACAAAGGGACTATACCCTTGATGGAAATCGTGCCTTGGTTCTCTCTCACCATCTCACACACCTTGTTTCATCAACTTCAAAATGTACAAAAATACCTTTTGTGTGTAGAAAATGCCTCCTTTCATAGGCCAAAATGGTTGCCCTCTCTCACGATAGGCACCCATGTGTAGCCCCCCTTGTGTAGAGAAGTCTGAGTTGAATTCTTGCATGCTCCCTTGTGTGGCCACCCTTGAGAAAACAAGTCCGCCTAGAAATCAACCATTAGCCATTGAATTTGACCACCAACCCAAGACTTCCACCCATTAGCCACCGACCATTGACTAGCGTTCAACCAATCGTCCATTTCTCGAGCACTTTTAGGTTGTTGTAGGGCCATAATATTCTAGAAAAAAAAGAAATATTTTGGCAAGACTAGGCATAAATTTTTGGTTTTCTAGTGACTAATTTTTCTTACATACGATGGCTTTCTCCTCATAATCGGGGCTTTACAAATGTGAAACTAAAAGTTATAAGGGGTAACTGAGGCTCTATACTTAACAAATGGAAACTTGAATTTATAGTAAACATATATGCTAATAATAAACCTAAAGAAAAGCTTGAAATTTGGAATTGGTCTTCTTTACTTAAATTGAATAAGGGGCTAGGTAGGGGTGATTTTAATATGGCGTGTAGCCACCAGGTTACTACATCCAATGGCTCTATTATTACCCGTCTTGAGTTTCATGCATGGGACTCTCTAAGTACAAGGAAATGGAGTAACTCTTGGCTCTCCACAGATTCCTATAGATTTGTCTTTATGTATCATTCACAATCTCAAAATTCCTCACGGTCTTGATTGAATAGAGTCTATTTTCTTGGGTCCAATTGGTTGCTTGCTTCTGCCCAAGTTTATGCTGATATTCAAATGGCAATTTCTGTTCACTTTCTAGCTATGGTTTAATTTTCTAATATTGTTGATTTACATGCATTTAAACATTTTGGTGTTGCCAAACCGTTGATGGTTAATAACCTGTAGCTCAAACTAGTTCTTTTTCAACATGTTTTTCATAATGCTTTGACTAATTCTTTGACGGCCTTGGATTAGAACAGTCAATGTTAGCTTGGCAACATTTTAGTGAAGAGATGCAAGGTTGTATCACACATGCAAAGGAATATGTGGCTTATTAGAAGAAGAGAGAGGCAATTCAAGCATCTGACTATGTCAAATATTCTATGGCTAAGAATGTTTCTATCTCAATCATGATAATATAGATGGGATGATTAATTTGCAAGAAAATTTCTTTGAGCCTATCAAGCCTATGAAGCAGAGCTTGTAGCTAGGGAGAGATTTCTATGTAGACAATGTGCATTAAAGGATGTGCATAGATCTTCCAAGCTACTCCTTAACAAATTAAGAAATAGACATGCTAGGCAAAGTATCCACAAAATTGTTAAAGAAGTTGGGGAGGTACTGACATACCCAATTGAAATTATGGGAGAATGCAAGCAATACTTTCATAACATTTTGAATAAGGAAGTAGACTTGTCTATTGAAAGGAAATAGGCTATTGATTTACTACTTTGAATGGTGGATCCATGCATTGAGCCAAGCAATTCCAAAAGATTGGAAGCCCCTTTGATGAAAAAGAAATATGCGGGCTCTCAAAAAAATGGGAAATGAGAAATCACCAGGATATTGTGCCTTATAAAAGGAATTTTTACTGACATTCAGGATAAGATGATCCCTATGGTGGTGGGAGCTATCAATCGCATATGGAAAACTCAATGCATGGACCCCTCATGAAAATAAGGAATCATTAAACTATTACCCAAGAAGACTTTTCCAACTCCCTTAGTACATTGGAGACCCATCACAATGATGGACATTATCTACAAAGTATTGGCCAAGGCTGTTGATGTCAGACTTATCCACTTTCTTAGGAAACATATTCATGAATCTCCATTGAGATTTATTGGGGGGAGATCCGTCATGTAAAACATACTTACAATGATGCATGTTATTGATGCATGCAAAAACAAAGCTTATAAAATGGTGTTGCTCATTCTAGACTTTGCAAAAGCTTTTGATTTTGTTATTTGAGATTTTGTGTCTAGGGTGATGAGCAAGCTTGGCTTTGGTGCTAGAATGTCTGCATGTATCAGGCTACTAGCAAATGGGGCCAGCTCGAATATTCTGGTTAATGGTAGATTGTGTGAGGATGTACTAGTTTCAAGATTTGTGCACCAGGGATGCCCACTTAGCCCATTGTCGTTTTTTATAGCCACTCATCCTTTTTTTTGTTTTCTTAAATACACAAGCATGTGCTGGTAATATTAATGGTTTGACAATTGGACAAGATAATGTTGTGGGGTAAAAGCATTTTAACATGACAAGCTTTTTGTGCTACTTAGCATATCCAAGTTAGCATATAAAAAAAAAATTGGGTGCAAGGTAAAATTTTCACAAAAATATCAAAATCTATCGGAGTTTGTACAATTGGATTCCTTGTTTTAGGAGCTTTCTATTGATATATCATACGTCATAGATCATAGAGATCTACCTCGTGTTATTGTACTAGTTAGCATATGTCAAAATTGTGATGACTGGCATTGTCCGAGACATCATTTTTTGTGCATGTTAACATGCTTCTACCCTGTGGAATTTGGGTTTGCTGATGACACTTTTGTCTTTTTGCAAGCTGATAATGTAAATATTGGTAAATGTATGAATTTCCTTGGTCTATATTTTGTAATTGTTGGTCTGGATCTGAATCATGAAAAAGCTTAGCTAATTGATATATCTGCTGATAATTTTGATAGTTTGTTCTAAGGAGCTAGGAAGAAGAATTCCAAGGGGTAAAGTCTTGAGGCATCTTTGGTATCCTATAAGTGTGGATGTTACTAATCATTAGTTGACCAAGCGGGTAGAGGAAAGGGTTATATGTAGGAAAATAGCCTCTTGGTATTGTGATGAATAACCCTTTCATGTCAAAGTGAGAGAAATCCGATCGAATTTGATCCCTTATTTGCTATACTTTCTCACGTTGTTGGATTGGTCTAATAAGACCCTTGCTTGATTCAGATCCCATATTATGAGTTTTTTATGGGGCTCCTCTTCTAAAGCTTGTTTAACCGGGGATCATGTATCAATGTTGGTCCAACTAGGGGGGCTGGGAATATTGAATTTGAAACATCATATGCTAGCTAGGAGAGCTACCTTCATAAAACATATGTTTGGCCCAGACACTTGTTGGTCTAGAATGTTGTGGTAGTTGATTGATAAAGAAGTGGTGTATTCTCATGGTACATGGGACTTAAACACTTTAAATGTGGCTCTCCTTAGGGAAATCTAGTAATATGCTAGTTAGGTTGTTGAAGCATGTTCTAATCTTTCAGTTGGTGTAGAACCATGAATTTGGAGCTTTGTCTTTAAAAAAATGCCTCCTTTGTTGTTAGGGAAGAAAGCTCTTACCCTCGTAAGAAGAGCCTAGAGAATTAGGCTCAATTGATCAAATAGTGGACTCTAACAACATGTTGCTTGCTTTTTTAATTACAAGGAGAATTTACAGATTGGGCAATGGATTGAGCATTCATTGGGGACTATTATGCGCTTGTGTGTTGAGCTTGTCCATACCATGCAATCATAGATCCGACCATTTCTTTAGAGACCGGGAGCTACCAAACCATCTAGCAATCTAGTGAACTCATCCTACCAAAGTATTTTATCAAATTGTTCACCCTACTCTCTCATTGCTCAAAGGTGCAATTGTATTAGAAATGGCCTATAAACTTTGAGAATAAGAGGAAGGAGAGTTAAAGTGAGCATTTATTTGAGACTACTTTGAGAACATAGAGGGTCAACCTAATTGATGGTAGCAACATAAACATAGTACTTATCTTGGCACGAAAAATAGTTTTGCAAGAGAGAGAGTTTAGATAACTTGAAAAGAGTTGAGGAAAGGATATATGTGGAGCCAGTCCCCCCTCCAATAGGCATTTGTATTATAGATTCTCCTATTAAGAAGATTGGTACAATACAATCTTTGTGTTCCTTGTGAACTAGGTCATGCAATGAAGATGGAAAGGTTCATGCATCACGAGCACAACATAATATTTATAAAAAGCATTAACTATCCGAAGCCTCAATCCCAAGACCTCAAACACCTTCGAATGTAGAGAGAGCTAGCAGGGAATGAGGGTAGGGAAGAGGAAGAAGAAACATTCCATAGGAGAAAGAAGTAGTTCCTCACTTTATCATCACTCTTCTTTCTAGCATACATAATGGCATAGTAATGAAAATGGAGAAGATAGCAAGCTTAAGCATTGAAACATGGCTCTTGGCTGGATTTGCACTCCATAGCCAAGAGTGTTGGTGTAGGCTCTCAACTTCTCTACTAGTTTGGAGAAGGTGATGGAGCTCTTGCACTTTTCACTTCACATCATGAGGGTGTGTGTGAGTATGTGTGGGAGAGTATACCCCCCAAGCAACCCTTCTTCTTGATTTGGTCCACCCCCCCCCCCCCCCTTGTAGCTCATGCTTGAAGATCATTGGACCCTTCCAAGCCTAGCCAATCACATGCATAATGCAAATCAAGCGACAAGGGTAGCCTTGAGACAAGTGTCCCCCTTTCCCCTTTGAGAGAGAGGAGTTAATAAATGCAGTAAAAATTAATTAAATTGACTAGATTATCATTGGACCCCTTGGGAGGCCAACCAATAGGCTTTAGGCACACCATGAGGGCAACATGGGTAGGAGCTTGACATGTGTCCTTGCTACCTCTTGGGGCTTGGGCTTACCTTGTGTGTGTGTATGTGTGTGTGTGTGTGTGTGTTCTCTCTCATCCCCTAGCTTTAGGGCTTGCCCCCTCATGACTAGGGAGTATGTTGACTTTTGGAACACAAGCACCTTAGTTAGAAAGCACGACAAAGTACCTCAAGCTTGGGTAGTGTTCCCACCACCACTTCAAGCTCCCTCGTTGGCAAGCATGACAAACACCTCAAGAATATTAGTTAGCAATCACAACAAGCACCTCAAGCTCTTAGTCAGGAAGCACGACAAGCACCTCAAGCACCTTAGTCATTAAGCACAACAAGCACCTCAAGCTTGGGCTGGGTTCACACTCAAGCTCAGCCCTATCTTACCAAAGTCATAGGACTTTTAAAACTAACCATTGGAGGTCTTTAATGAAGCTTACCCCAAGGTCTTTAAGCTCCATTAGCTAACCTTGCTCTTTGACATATCATTCCTCATTTGGACCCCTTTACCATTGGCCCCGTATTGAGATAGACACGTAATCACATGTATACATTCTAACTCTTGTTCCCGTTTATTCTCCCACATTAAATAATCAATTTAATTTGAGAAAATCATTTGGGTTGGTTAGATATTAGATCTTATGACATATCCTCTCTCTTGAAATAATAGTCGTCCTTGACTATTAGGTAGACGAGATAAAGCCTTAGTTATTAGTCAATGTGTCTTAGCGGGTAGAGGATCCCTTTTTACCCTACGAAATCTTTCCAAGATGGATGACTAATCCATTTGGTGCTTGGGAGACATAGCTTCCACCCTGGGGGATTCACCATGTAAAACTTACCACACCACGTAAGTGCAGGGGAGGGGGGTTTTTTTTACCAGTTACATAAGCGTATAAGTTAGGGGTAGGCCCCCAATAATTTATCTCCCAAGCTTAAAAATAAGGGAGGGGATATCATATTTATGGGATGGGAGGGGGGGGAAGTGAGAAAAGGGAAAAATGAGAGGAAGTATTTGTGTTTCAAAATCATGGCTTCCCAAAAGAGTCTGTTCTCAAACTTGTGAGTGAATAGCTACAAAGATGCGTACAAGAACTAACATTGATTTGTATCAATTGCTTGTTTTGTGATTATAGTCCATTTGTTGATGGATGAAATCTATAAAGAGTATGTATAGATGCAAATTTACACGGAAAACCTAGCACAACTTTATAACCATGTTTTCAAAGTAATTTAGATGGATCAGATTGGATGAGTAGCTAGAGTGCAGCTTGAATGGGCACATAGCTTGAAAGTCAAACTAAGACACATTGAAGGTACATCTAGTTATCAACAAAAGTGGTTTCTTAGTATGTTGCTAGTCACTATGCTACATGCTCTTTGAATAGTTTTACTCAGTTAGGTCCATGTGAAATGAGGGTGGTAAATGCAGCCTCCGTGGCTAGCGATGATCGGGTGCTTTTTGCACGAGAAAACACCATGTCCATCAGAGCAGTCACATGAGGCGGTCACCTTTTCAAGAAAACCTGACGAGTTTTGTGCGCATCTGAACTCTGATTGGTTGCTTTGTAGGATGGGAGGGATTGGGCAGCATAGACCCCTTGGAAACAAATCTTCGTAGCACGCCCATGACATGGCTTCCAGCTCACCTGAAGGGAAGCTTGTCCACCACTCCATGTGATAGACATTCGAGAAGGCGAAATGCAGGATTGTTCCAGCGCACTGCGGTGCATGGCCATCCGGATACGTCTGACAGAGGCCTTAGATCATGTGAGACCTAAATTTTATATGTAAGATAGGGGTATGATAATTTTTTGCATTGATTTTCGTATAAGCGTAGAAAGGGGGGTCATATTCCCTAATATGAATCGTATATAGGGGTTTTATCAAAGTTGCCTGCTCGTAGGTGGCGTCCCATTTTGTATATAGAGTGAATCCCCCAGGGCTTCCACAAGCAATAAAAAGAGAACTATTCTTATAGGACAATAAGATTGGTCATTCAGAAGAAATTTGTACATTTGCTTACTCTACTGTAGCATTGTAAGCATTGACAAGGTTCATACTATCCTTAAACTGTATTCCTTGCATCCATCTAGCATTGTCAAAAGGATCATTTTTGAATTTAATAAGATACCAAAAAATAATCTTACCATGTCGTAGTACCCTGTATTCATGCCAAAGGATAGATTCGGGTTGTAGCACCTCTTGTTGGTCTTCGATTTTGGGAGGGTCTTCAATAATTGGTTCACTTGGGGGCTCTCCTTTGTAGGGCTTAAGTAGGATCACATGAAAAGCATTGTGTATGAACCAATGGTTGGGAAGCTTGAGTTGATAATCCATATCATTGATTGGCTTCAAGATTTGAAAAGGACCACAGAATGCTTTTGCTAGTTTAGCATATTACTTTTGATGGCCCATAGGATTCTTGCCCATCATTTTCCTGAATTGAGCCTTAACACTAGTTTGGTACCAGAACAGGACACTTTAAGTGTCCTTTTTTAACAACTTTAAATTAAATGCTAATTGCATTAGACGGTTTATTTAAGAAAACCCTCTTGATATGCTTAAATATGGTACCTATGGTATCTTTTAAAAACCTAAACTTGCATTTTCTCTCAATCACCATGGTTGCCACCTCGTCGAAAATAAGGTTGCTGTAAATATTGCATTTAAAGTATTTTTCCCTCACATCCCAAGGGCTTTTCATCGCCTGCGTCATCTCTCTCTTTCTCTCTCTCTCTCTCTCTCTCTCTCTCTCTCTCGCTCGATGTGTGGAGTTTGTATCAATTCTAATCATTGTTTCCACGTCCTAGCCGCTCAAAGCTAGGTGGTGCCCCCCTGTTCACTTCACTGTAACCAGCTCGGTGTGCATCGGCTCCTAGCATTTGAGTCCATTGGGGCTTTGTGTCACGTTTTGCACTCGTCAATAGGATTTCACAAGACAAGGCGTATGTATCAGAGTCTTTTCTAGAGGAGATGTTCAAACCTTTTGGATGGCAACATATACTAACCACTCTTGATGTTTGTGTAAACGAGGTGACCCTCACCAAATTCTGCAATGAGGAAGGATATGATATCGTTCCAATCCAGATGATGGATGTTAGCCTAGATCCAAATTAGAATGGGAAGTCCCTGATGAGGAGGGGTTTGCCGATTGCCGATGCATAGAGGATGAAATCTCAATAAGAGACCTTGAGCAAACAGGACAAAGAAACTTTCCAAGACTCAATGGATAAGCTGTTAGAGGAAAACACAGACGATGAGCTGTATATAGCTCAGGTTAGAACATCAAGCAAAAGGATCAATGAGTGATCTACTATGATTTTCAGAACCAAAATCCTCAAAGATAGTGTAGATATCGGAATAAACGCATAACCAAATGAAACAAGATGACAAAAGACTCAATGCCTTTGTTAACCAAAAAAATGCAGTACTTAAGGTTAATAAAAGCGACTGATTGCCTCAAAGACGGAATATCAAAGAGGTACATGAAACCTCACTCAGCCAAAACAAAAACAAAAAAGAAGGACACACAAAAACAAAAAAAGGAGAGCAATTTCGAGAAAGCGATGAAGCTGTCCAAAATGGAGTGCAAAAACAAATACAATGAACTGAAACGAGCTTTGAAGGAAGTTTACACAACAGAAATAGAAACTGACAAGGAATCAAACGATGATAAATTCAATGCACCTCCCCACTATAAGAAGTATACTATTCAAAATAGGAAAATTTGTGGTGCAGAAACCCAAACGAGATCCCAAAGAACCAGAAACTTCATATGATGAGCCTGAAAAAAACAAATGCATTAACTTAGTAGAACTAGGCGAGGAGCCTAAACCGGCATACATCGCCACCACGGACCTCACTGACGAAGAAGAGCGGCTTCTAGTCAATATGCTCAACATACAAAGATGTCTTTGCATGGTCATAGAAAGATCTAAAGGCGATAGATCTTGAGATCTGTCAGCACACGATACCCCTTAAAAATGATGCCAAACCACACAAACAACGTCCTTACACATACAATGAGACTTTTTCCAAGAATATCAAGGAATAGATAGAGAAACTGAAGGATGCAGAGTTTATCTACGAGATTGAACACACCAATTGGGTGTCCCCTATTGTAGTAGTACCCAAAAAGAATGGCAAATTACGTGTCTGTGTAAACCTCAAACAGGTAAATGTTGCCTCCATCAGAGACAACTATCCACTACCAATAACGGATCATGTTATTGAGAGGGTAGCGGGGAAAGAGGCCTATAGTTTTCTGGATGGGTTCTAAGGCTACAATCAGTTGACAATCAAAGCAAAAGATCAACATAAGACAACTTTTGCAAAAAAATATGGCATATTTGTATACAAGGTAATGCCTTTCAGACTGACCAATGCCCCTGCTACTTTCCAAAGGCTAATGAGTCATGCATTCAAGGAATATCTCAGACAATTTCTAGAGATATACATGAATGATCTTTGGTTCATTCTCAACAAAGAAGTGACCACATAACGCATCTAGGAAAATTCTTTGAAAAGTGCAGAACATATCATATTTCCTTAAACCCCCAAAAATGCGTCTTCATGGTAAGATTGTTAGGAAATATGATGTAGCTAAGTAGATAATTGAGTAGATTACTTAATGGAGAGAGATAATTTACACACACAAGAGATTATAGAGTAGAGAGAGACAGAGAGAGAGAGAGTACACACGATATACGTGGTTCACCCAATGTGGCTACGTTCACGGGAAAGCAGCGACTCAATGGATTTAGTAATTCAAAACAAGAAGTAGGTTACAAAGGGATTATACCCTTTTGGAGCTCCCACCTTGCTTCACTCTCACCACCTCATACCCACCTTGTTGCATCAACTTCACACACTATGAAATGTGTGTAGAAATGGCCTCCTTTTATAAGCCAAAAGGGCTACCCTCTCTCATGAGAGGCATTCATGTGTAGCTACCCTTGTGTAGATAAGTCCAAATCAGACCCTCCAATCCGTCCATGTGTGGCCACCCTTGAGAAGACAAGTACGCTTTTGAATTCGGCCACCTACCATTGAACGGCCCGGCCACCAACCACCGGCCAACCGTCCCGTCCTTTCTCGACCACTTTCCAACCGCCGGCCATAATGTTCCGGTGAAATTTTGGTTTTCGGCGTTAAAATTTTGTTTTCTAGCGAGTGATATTATTTTCCGGCGAGTTATTTTTCTTCACGCACGATGGCTTCTCCTCATAATGGGGGCCTTACAAGTGTGCGTTTTTAACATAGAAAATTACAAGGGGTAAATTAGGCTCGATACTTAAGAAAGACAAGGTAAAATTTTGGCCATATTGTGTCCAAAAACGGAATTTCCATTGATCAAGAAAAGGTACAACTAATTATCGCACTACCAAGACCAGCAAAAATGAAGGAAGTGCAAGCATTTATGGGGCATTGTGGATACTACACGCATTTCATAAATATGTATGTTGTAATAGCTAAGCCGTTGTATGCCCTCATTGCTAAGTTTGAATGACAGAAGAATGAGAGGAGGCTTTCCATAAATTGAACTAATTTCTGCTCCAATTTTACAAGCACCCGACTGAAGAAAAATATTTCATGTTTATGTTAAGGAATCAGCCTATGCCATCGTATGCATACTAGCCCAACCAGGAGAGAAGAAAATGGATTTCCCCATTTTCTACTCTAGCCCACAACTAAACAACACAAAGAGAATTTATACCACTACGGAAAGAGAAGGTCTGTGAATGATATACGCTGCCAAAAAATTTAGACACTACCTTCTTGCAAACAAGTTTCTTTTCTTCGTGGATCACCAAGCATTGCTATATCTAGTAAACAAACCTGTAACACTGGAAGAATTGTTCGCTGGTTTATACTATTTCTTAAGTTTGACTTGACGATACTCGTAAAAAATAGGACTACACACACATATGAGCAGATCATCTTTCACGACTGTTTCATGGGCAAGCACTTGAGGGTATTGATGATGATCTTGTTGATTCGTATCTGTTAAACATTGAAGTGGTTCCAAGGTGGAGCGAAGAGGTCATTCCTCTACTCACAATTGGGTCATTACAGATAGAAAGACAACCATCAATTATACATCAAACACAAAATCTCCAGCTTTGAGCAGGATGATTGTACAAACACGACAAGGATGGGATAATGAGACTATGTGTACAACCTAAAGAATCTGCCTACTACCTCAAATAGATTCATATACAAAATATGTGGTTTCACAATGGAGAAATGCAAACATGCGAACGGCTAAAGATACTGGGAGTCTACTAGAAAAACATGGAACATAGTGTCCATACATATGTAAAATCATGTGATAGATACACAAAACAACCTCCAGTGGAACATGCCACTCTGTTTTGTGTAGTACAAGCACTCAAATGGAGTACTCACATAGCTGAGTACTTGAGAAACAAGATCTTTCCCGAGGGATGGGGCAAGGCAAGAATGAAAATTGTAGAAGAAGAGGCCAAACACTATCTGCTCATTTCCAAACAATTGTATAGGTGGGGAAAAGACAAACAAATATGGTTGTGTGCTACGAAAAGTGAATATTCCATTATCCTAGAACAAGCACACTCAGGAGATCCAGGGGGACATTTCTCTGTTGATAAAATGACAAATCTCGTGCTACACTCATGCATATGGTACCCAACCCTGTTTATGGATGCAAAAGACCTATGTCAAACAATGTGATGAATGTCAACGCACAAAACCACCCCTAGAGAGAGATGAAATTCCATTAAGGCCAATGATGGGGGTACGCGCTTTTGCCATATGGGGCATTGACTTTATTGGTGCCATCATACCTTTGGGATACAGGTCACACAAATAATACATCATAGTAGCAATAGACTACATGACAAAATGGGCAGAAGCAAAGACAACCCAAAACAACAATGCACGAACCACAACTCAGTTCCTTTTCAAACACATCTTTACAAGGTATGGTCTACCCATAGAAATAGTGAGTGATAGGGGAACACACTTTTTAAACAACTTCATTGAAAGCCTCTTTGACAAATTCATGGTAGTCCGTCGCAAATCAACACCCTATCACCCACAAGCTAACGGGCAAGAAGAGAGTACCAAAACAATACATGCAGCAGCTCAGCGTAGGAGTCAAGCACATGACATTCTAGAACAAGCACAACATGAAGCCAAAATCAAAATATTAAATCGCAAGGAGCAAGCAAACTTTTAGAGAAAAGCACAACAAAACAATTGTATCAATACTACTCCGATAAACATCCATACAAACAACGGCTACATGGTTAGGTGGAATGGATCTATACATTAATTTACAACTTGCTGATGGCACCACCCAGGGAGCATTTGTTGACACCAGGGCAAGAGCTAATGTTGTTAACTAAACCACTTTCAGAAAACTCACAAGGGAACCTCTAATGCGAAACATGATGGGGTTCAAAGTAGCAAACAAAGGCACGATGGACAGTTTGGGACACATAAATTTACCAATCATTATTAATGGAACAATTTATCCGCATTAGTTTCATGTGGTCAAAGATCAGGATCTCAATGAAGCAGTTACTATTGGAGTGTCGTGGATGCGCACTTATCAGGCCACGCCAAGCTGGCCGGACAATACCTTACAGCTCAGACAAGAAGACCAATCTTTTGCCATGCCCTTTGTACAAACAGACCATGTGTGTGAACCTCTACCATCACCATCACCAATCTTTGCCACTGAACATATTGTTCAACACCCCTCTCTTGAACAACATTTTGTTTCCCCATGCATATCCTCCATCGGCATCATAGAGCCCCAATATATGGCTATGCATAGACACATACTTTGTTCCCTTGCACTCTAGCAGATGTTCGTCTAGGATGACTCACTCTAGGAAGGGGGGAAAATGCAGCACGATTATTATTTTGTATATATTATTATCATATTATTTCTTTTCTTTTCCTTTCTTTTTCTTTTTATTTTAAAAACAAGCTTTTCAGAGTCGTAGAAACCCTTAGCCGGCATAATCATGAGCCATATCAACACTATCTAATACTGGGTTAAGGATATGTATGTATGAGAGGCTCACTAATGTTGGCTAATTTTTGGCCAACTAATAATAATTGAAGATAATTATCTTTTACTAAAAACCAAAATATGATAGATAATCAACAAAAATTGATAAGTCGAGCCAGGAAATTCAGAATTGACTTTTGAAAGCTAACACTGAAACTTCAAACCAAGGACTTTGAATATGGAAAATATGAAAAGATTCGGCACAAGATGGATTTTGAGCCAACTTCTAAAGGATAAAAACTGCAGATTGAACGTCATTTGTCAATCGAATATCAAAATGGATAACAGTTCCAAATGTAGGTGATATGAACAACAAGATATGATCAATGGAGGTAAGTACAAATGGGGCATTCCGGGTAGACTAGGAACATATAGTCAAATGGTGCAACATAAGCTCACTTGCATTGAGAGAGAGAGAGAGATAGATAGATAGAGAGAGAGAGAGAGAGAGAGAGAGAGAGAGATTCACAGAAGCATAGGGTTTTTTGATTTGTTTCTGCCCGCTATGACCACCTCGGTATCTCTTACTACACGAGATTCGACATGTATGATTATTAACCTTACAAGAACATGTATATATAGGTGACTAGGAACAACCTCCCCTAGCTAGAATTACAAAATGCTTCCCAACATGGATCGCGATCCATGTACCTTTTTGCCAAAATCAGGGCAGGAGTGGTTCACTAGCTGGGGAATGCAAAAATATGATTAGGCTGATGCTGCAAAAATAATCACAAAAGTTTTCATTTTCAGATGGAAAAGGGTAGGATTCCAGCTAAAGCTCAAGGAAAGGACAAGATGCCAGCAAAACTCATGGAGTAGGGCTAAAATCAGAGTTCTTGAGGAGTTTTCAAATTGCTGCTTCAGCCAATCAAAAGACTTCACACTCTCCTCAAAGCCTATCAACAAGGAAATGTAACAATGTAAGGATGTCTGTAGGATCAAAACCAAGCAAAATATTACTTGCAAACTGGTGACATTTGTCGGAATTAATTTGTCTCCTCAAATGGATTCAGATTCTTGTGGAATTTGATAGGGAGATACGTAAATCTGTGAACTATAGGCAGAAACCATTGCGAATTGAGGCAATGACAAATATCAGGAAAAGCATCTGTCCAAAAGTGGTTCGAAGAAACACATATGGTCAAAACAAAAAAAACATAGTCATAAACCAGAAAGTGGGGCAAAATAAGAATAAACATGTTCAAATTTGAAAAAAATTCACCAGTGTACTAGGAAGACCTATAGGAACATAGGTGCAAAGAAAGTGTATCAAAATTTCTCAGAACATGGATCAAGATCCATGTACCTGTTTACCAAAATTCATCTGTTACATTATTCCCTTGTGCCTATAGTATTCCTAGATGCACTTGTGGAATTCGGTCAAATTTGAATTAGGTTTGACAAAGTTATGCTCATTTTTTAATTAATGGGGTCAAAGTTTGCAACTTTTTGACAGTTTTCATCAATGGTTACACCTGTTTTCAATGCTAAAATTGACTGAAGGATGCCTCAAAGGAAAGCACAAAGGGAGTGGAATGTTGCACCTTATGAGATAACAGATATCTCCTCAAATGAGAAGGCTCATATCACCAAACAGGTACTGGAAGCAATTTCAGCTTACATATTCACTGGAAGATTTCAAGCCGCGAATGGAGAAATAATGAAAACCACTATTTTCCCGAGGGAAATGTGGACACTACACGAAAAGCCAGAAGTACAAGCAGGGAGCAGATGCCTACAATTGGAGAGCTTCCTACGATTACCACCCTGGGGAACGGACTTCAGACGAGCTGATGAACTCATAAGTCTATTTAGTACAATGGGGAAGCCACTCTCACTCACAAAGATGGGGCAATAGTCAAGGTTAAGATCACAGCAGAGATAATCAATGAATCTCTCCATCTGCAGCAAGGGATGCACAATCTATTGCAAAAGACAGAAGCAATAGACAACGGCAGCTTTCCCGAAGCAAAGAGGCCACAAGTTGACATATCAGGATTTGATCTACTCAGAAATTGATTTTTTTTTGTGATATGACTTCAAAGTGCAGAAGTCACCAAGATATACAGAATCACTATTACACATGGGGCAATGGGCTTGGCAGAGAGAAGAGTGGTCAACTACGATTTCGAAAACTACCTTCTCAACAACATCGTCGAAGGAAACCTAAAGGGGAGCCAAAAAAGTAAGACCTACATGAACGCAGGGAAAATGTTGACATGGATTTTCTATCAGGCATTTGGAATGAGTGATGATCTACCACCCACAAAAGCGTAGATCAATCTAATCCACAAATCTAAAAGAGCAGTAAAACCTATGGCTGGACCATCCACAAGAGAAAAACCAGAAGCTAAACAAACAAGGCAAAGTGCAACCATGAAGGACTCTAACTGCAAAAAGACAGATTCAGATGCTCGGAGTAGCCGAGAAGCTGGGTTCCAACAAAAAGATATCCCTTCGGAGTACGAGTCTTCAGAAGAGGAGCTTGTTCTCTCTGTGATATACAAGATAGAGGAAGAAAATTGCCCACGTGGCAGAAGCCATCCCAATAACTCAATCCAGGAGAATAATGGAAGAACCAATGTCTTGCCATGGCACGTTCATAATGTGAAATTACAATATCTACCTCACTCTCAATGCTTTTGTTATGTGGGACCAAATGCTATGATGTACATAGTGTGATATATGCGATGATTGCAGGCATGTACATACATTGCCAGGCAGGCGAGGCCAGGGACGTGGCACTGTTTCATGTTTTACCATATTAAATAATGTTTAATTTGCTCTAGTAATGTACAAAAATCAAGTGTGTTTGAAGTGGCATGCTGGCTCTGCCTAGAAAGTTCAATGCGGGCAATCTCAGCCAAAAATAGCAGGTTTCGTGCGCCGACATAAAAGACGTTTCCAATGTGCTTACCAAGTGGGAAAAAGAGGTTCAACATGAAATTGAGACCAATGGGATTTTTCCACAAATTTAGGGATGTCCCTAGCTCGTTTGGGCTTTTTACAAACAAAAAGGGGCATTTTGGGGCTAAAAATGGATAAAAATGGCCTTAAAATGGCCAAAAATTTCCTAAAAATAGCTTAAAATAGCTCAAAATGCCACATCAATAAGGGTTCCATTGTTTCTCAAGCTGTGTGGAAAGTTTTAGAGCCAATAATGAGCTCATTTTGGCATATGAGCAAGGAGATACAATCATTCCTTTACAGGGTGCTAGTGCAGTCCCGTGCTGCCTCAACCACGGCATGGTTGAGGCTATGAGGCCTCCAATTAGCGTTTCCCCTCCTCAAATAACTACTTGGGCTTCTCCAAAAAAGTACTAAAGCTTCCATGAAATGCTCATGATGAAGAATCCAAGTGTAATTTCAGGGTTTTTAACAAGTCGAATGAGCACTGCATCTGTGCAATTGGGAGTGAGGCTACACCTAATCTTCACATACACAAGATTTTTGAGTTGATATTGGTTCATTTCCACAGTGGATATTTTATGGCTGGAGTTTTGTACTTTTTAGTGTGTTTTTAGCTTGAAATCATCTACGCCTTTCTTGATTTTGCTACGAATCCCCACAGTCAGAGGCCCGGTGCTTTCCTAGTCGTATTGCGCACTTCTTGACACATTTTTAATGAACCCGATGCGAAGTAGGCTAGATGATGGTTCAAAAGCTTCAATGAAGGTATCAAAACAAAGGTTTAAATCTATGGAGCAACAAAAGCAACAAGGGGTTCGGTTTGATCCGGTCACAATGCAAATGTTTCAAGCTTTTGCAGTGTTTATGCAACAGCAACAAGCTGCAAAAAGGAGGGAGCTCTCGTCAACCAAAGTGCTTCAATTTGTGTGAAAAAAATGGACCAATTTAAAGGTAAAAATGTAAAAAAGTATGTTCATGGATATGTAAAGGAGATGGAGCTTCATCGAGTGCCCGAAGCAAAGATGGTGCAAAGTTTTGAACTTGCTATGGTTCCCAAGATCAGAGAGCATGTAAGGGGAATTAGAAATGAGCATGAGACAACTTGGGAAGCATTGAAATTAGCCTTGAAGGAAGAGTATTTCATGGAGGACTCTAAAAGGGAAACAAAGAGGACTTTCTTAGAGTGGGTTGTTCGGCCAAAAGAGGGGCTCTCGCCTACCGAACTGCTAAGGGAATTAGAACACTGCTATGATCAACTTTCAAGGACTGAGAAGGCTACCCTAAACTCGAAGAAGACAAAGAATTTTTTGAAGGCTACAGGTAAAGAGATTCAAGAGAAGTAAGAGCTACTACTTGAGGATAAGGATGCGGAACAAGGCTTAAAGACTAATTGGAATGAAGTTGAAGATGACATTTTGCTGCTAACTAAGCGACAACGCCGAAGAGACAAGATGATAGTCAATCCTACTCAAGTCCCAAGTGTTCCCAAGAGTCCTATAAAGCCCATTATTGTGGTTCCAAAGAGTGACAAGTCCATTCTCGATGATATTGTCAAGGGACTGCAATATCTCAAGTTAAATCTTACAAGGCTAGAAGAAAAGGGGCAACTATTAGGACAATCTACAGGGCAAAGACCTCAAAACAGAGAAGGCTTTGTAAATAGATCCATATGGTGCAATAGTACTGACCATGGAAGGAGGGATTGTGAAAGTTTTAAAGATGCTTTGACAAAGGAGCCTGTTTTCTGTAAACATGGAAAAATTCACTTAAGTGAAACGGGTAAGCTCTTGGGACCAAACATTGGCAAAGGTGGGATGAAGAAACTAGTTGAGGACATGGCTACTAGCCATGCCATATCATAGGATGAGGCAGCCACCTATGGGTTGAAGGTGGATCCTATTGAGAAAAAAGGATTAGTCAAAGTTGGAGAAGAGGAATCTAATGGTATTGTAGAACTATGGCCATGCGCTATAGAATCTTCTATGAAGGGCAAAATGACTATAGAGGTTTTGCATGAAGCTGGAGACTGCATTTGGCTAGAAACAGGTTGGAATGACCCTATATTTTCTTTGTCAGTGCATGCATACATTTCCAAATGTCAAGAAAACGAGGCCATTGTTGAAGAGAAACGTAGGCGTAAGAATGGGGATGAAGGGCCTTCAAAACGGGCAACAAGGAGTGGAGGAAGAAATGAAAAAATTCCTTATAGATAACCTTCCTTGCAACAGATGCCTGTCCCCAAAGTTCCTATGCATGAAGCCTCTAAAGAAAAGAAGAAGGATGCAACAAAATCCAAAGCAAAGGGTCTGGCCTACAAACTCCAATCCGATATAGAGGCAGCAACGGATCTCAGAAAGGTTTTGGAAGAGAGGATTCTAAACACTAAGGTGGAATTTACCTTGGGTGAGGTCCTTGGCATAGCAAAGTGGGAATTCCACAAATAAATAATTGATATCATAAAGAGGAATCGATAGTCTCTTACTGAAACTATCCATGTACAGGGTGAAGGAGAGACTTTAAATGCACAGGGAGTACAGGTCTATGGCAAACAAGGTGATGAAACTATTGTTGGATGCTACAAGTCTAGGGAAGGAGTAAAACACCTTCACTTCTTGGATGATAAAGGTGAAATTGAGACCACTCACAAGAGTAACTACTTGAAGAGTCAATGGGCAAGAACAACTACTGAGACCTTGGTAAAAGTGGGAGACTTAGAAGAACCATACATTGTGCTGATAGACCATGGGTCAGATATTGACCTCATGTCAAAGAGTCTTTATCAAAAAGAAAAATGGCCAATTGATATAAATCATGGATGGATGATTCGTGCAGCAAACAACTCATCAAGGGAGCTGTAGGGAGTTTGTCCAAATGTTAAGGTGACTATAGGGGATGTGAAAGAGACCAAAATTTCTTTGTACAGGAGATTTCTACATACCCTCTTATCCTTGGGTAGCCTTATATCACTACTACTTGCATTGAAACCAAAGTGATGGATGATGGGTCAGCTTATGAAAGGACAAGGAGCTAGGATGGGAAGCTCGCAATACAGTTCCTTACTGTTTGTGTGGACCATGAAAGGAATCATGAAAGTCTTAGAGAGAAACCTTTGCCAAAGACAAACAAAGAATTCAAGGACTACACGGATATGAGGGGTTTTTTCCGTGTACCATTGTAGAGAGGGATTGCAGTGGTACAAGAAGAGAAAAGTTCTCGCATGATGTATATGCAAAGGAAACATTTTCTACAGGTTTTGTAGGATTAACAGACTATGGATCTATTGCTTTTACAAAGGGTGAGGAAGTAAAGCGAGGTGAATGACAACATGTAAATAGTGTACAAGGAGGTTTGAAGTTGAATGGCTTGATAGAAGATGATGCATGCCTTGTAACTGTGTTTGATGAGTGTTCGTTTGTGGATATTATGCAAGACTTGGAGTCTTTAGTGGATTTCAATTTGCGTATGGAAAGTGAGGTCCTTAAAGTATGCTCTATAGAAATGTATAAGGTCATTAAGGATCTAAAAAATGCTCAATGTGTTGATGTACGAGTGGAGGCTAAGTATAAGTATGTGGGAAAGAAAGTGAAACCAGTGGCATTACCTCTACCAAAAGATTACACAAACAAATGGAGCAAGCTGCTTTGAAACCTAGCCTCTGTGACCTTAGCAAGATTGGACACAAGTTCACACAGGATTCTTTGAAGGAGTTAAAGGTTGGTTGTGAGGACAGTTTGACAAAAGCTGAAAAGATATGCTTTGAAGACATGCTTGCCAAACACGGAAAAGCTTTTTCATTTCAGCCCTATGAGATAGCGTGTGTTGATCCATCCATTGTTGCTCCTATGGTGATCTTCACTATCCCTCATGTACCTTGGAACTTGAGGCCTATTCCTATTCCAAAGGCTCATTTACCAAAACTCATTGAGTTGCTTAATGAAAAGATCAAGATAGATATTTTAGATCCTTCTTGTGCTCCATATTCAAACAGGTTTTTCACACAGTACACACACGCACACCCACAAAAAAATAAAAAAACAAAGGAATCGACATCATCAACAAAGAGGAAGAAGGCCAAGTCGCGTGTCGCCGACATCAAAACAAGACAAGATGCCGAAGGCATGTCCTAGTCGACCCCAAAATTGACGAAGGCGCTACACTGACGCACCCACAAGGCCGCCATTTGCCGGCATCTCTTCCACGATGCCCTCTTTAGTGAAATCCGTAGGTTGTCATCATTTTTCCCATTTTCAAACCAAATCTTGTAAAAAACACCAATTGTAAATCATCACCTCTCTCTAGGTGATGGTCACAAAGGCCCACCTAGAAGTTTTCATTTTTTTAAATTTCCCTAAGACAAAGCAAGGGTCAACCATCTGGGACCCCCTAAAGCAACTAGCACCTATAAAAAGGCATTGAGAGGTCACTATCGGGGGGGGTCAGCACTTGGTAGCACTTTGGTGGAAGGGATTGGCAGCACTTGTATCAAGAGAAAGGGGATTTAGTGTAGCATTTTGGGAATGAGCACTATGGGAAGAAGCCAAAGGACGTCTGCAGCCCTGTCTTGGGAGTCGTCCATTAGCTCCAGTTGTCCTACAGGATGCCACTATCGTCGATAGGCACATCCTCTAGGGCCATGGCGTAGTTCTTGTTGAACTCGCCGAGAGCCGAGAAGACGATAAATGCCGTCACATCCTGGAGAAGGGCCTATGGCCGGTCGGATGAGGGGAAGGAGGAGAGGGTTGAGATACAGAGGAAAGGGCTGACAGCGGTGTGACTAACCGCTGTGAGAGATTGACGTTGAGCTGCATAATGAGGAAGCGGTGTGACAAAGTGCTGTGAGAGACTGATGTTGGGTTGCATAATGAGGAAGCGATCAGATCGCGAATGCTACGTTCACAAGACTCAGAAACAGCAGCAAAAGTAGTGATAAGTATGAGCGTTCCATAGTGATCATCACCTCAAATCGAACATCTATGCCATTTTTAGACACTATATGTCCAAGAATTTTCCCTTGTCTTCCCATGAATGTGCACTTTTTAGGGTTTCCCTGTCACGTTTTGCGCTCGTCAATAGGACTACATAAGACGAGGCATATGTATCAGAGACTTTTCTAGAGGAGATGTTCAAAACCTTTTGGATGCAACATATACTAAGCACTCTTGATGTTTGTGTAAACAAGGTGAACCTCATCAAATTCTGCAATGAGGAAGGGTATGATATCATTCCATTACAGATGATGGATGTTAACCTAGATCCAAAATTAGAATGGGAAGTCCCTGATGAGGAGGAGGTTGCCGAATGCCGATGCATAGTGTATGAAATCTCAATAAGAGACCTTGACCAAACCGACAAAGAAGCTTTCCAGGACTTGACCCATAAGCTATTAGAGGACAACGCAGACGATGAGCTCTATAGTAGCTCAAGTTAGAACATCAAGTGGGAGGATCAATGATTGATGTACAATGATTTTTAGAACCAGAATCCTCAAAGAGAGTGTTGATATCGGAATAAAAATATAAGCAAACGAAACAAGATGACAAAAGACTCGGTATCTTTGTTAACCAACAAAATGTTGTACTTAAGGTTAATAAAAGCAACTGATTGCCTCAAAGAAGTAATATCTCTCTCTCTCTCTCTCTCTCTCTCTCTCTCTCTCTCTCTCTCTCTCTCTCTCTCTCTCTCTCTCTCTCTCTCTCTCTCGCTCGCTCGATGTGTGGAGTTTGTATCAATTCTAATCATTGTTTCCACGTCCTAGCCGCTCAAAGCTAGGTGGTGCCCCCCTGTTCACTTCACTGTAACCAGCTCGGCGTGCATCGGCTCCTAGCATTTGAGTCCATTGGGGCTTTGTGTCACGTTTTGCACTCGTCAATAGGATTTCACAAGACAAGGCGTATGTATCAGAGTCTTTTCTAGAGGAGATGTTCAAACCTTTTGGATGGCAACATATACTAACCACTCTTGATGTTTGTGTAAACGAGGTGACCCTCACCAAATTCTGCAATGAGGAAGGATATGATATCGTTCCAATCCAGATGATGGATGTTAGCCTAGATCCAAATTAGAATGGGAAGTCCCTGATGAGGAGGGGTTTGCCGATTGCCGATGCATAGAGGATGAAATCTCAATAAGAGACCTTGAGCAAACAGGACAAAGAAACTTTCCAAGACTCAATGGATAAGCTGTTAGAGGAAAACACAGACGACGAGCTGTATATAGCTCAGGTTAGAACATCAAGCAAAAGGATCAATGAGTGATCTACTATGATTTTCAGAACCAAAATCCTCAAAGATAGTGTAGATATCGGAATAAATGCATAACCAAATGAAACAAGATGACAAAAGACTCAATACCTTTGTTAACCAAAAAAATGCAGTACTTAAGGTTAATAAAAGCGACTGATTGCCTCAAAGACGGAATATCAAAGAGGTACATGAAACCTCACTCAGCCAAAACAAAAACAAAAAAGAAGGACACACAAAAACAAAAAAAGGAGAGCAATTTCGAGAAAGCGATGAAGCTGTCCAAAATGGAGTGCAAAAACAAATACAATGAACTGAAACGAGCTTTGAAGGAAGTTTACACAACAGAAATAGAAACTGACGAGGAAGCAAACGATGATAAATTCAATGCACCTTCCTACTATATGAAGTATACTATTCAAGGTAGGAAAATTCGTGGTGCAGAAACCTAAACAAGATCCCAAAGAACCAGGAACTTCATATGATGGTCCTGCAAAAACCAAATGCATTAACTTAGCAGAACCAAGCGTGGAGCCTAAACTGGCATACATTGCCACCACGGACCTCACTGACGAAGAAGAATGGCTTCTAGTTGATACGCTCGGAAAATACAAAGATTTCTTTGCATGGTCATACAAAGATCTAAAGGGAATAGATCTTGAGATCAGGCAGCACACGATACCCCTTAAAAGTCATGTCTGACCACATAAACAACGTCTTTACACATACAATGAAACTTTTTCCAAGAATATCAAGGAAGAGACAAACAAACTGACGGATGCAGAGTTTATCTATGAGATTGAACACACCAATTGGGTGTCCCCTATTGTAGTAGTACCCAAAAAGAATGGAAAATTATGTGTCTTTGTAAACCTAAAATAGGTAAATGTTACCACCATTAGAGAACTATCCAGTGCCAATAATAGATCGCGTTATTGAGAGGGTAGCGGGGAAAGAGGCCTATAGTTTTTTGGATGGGTTCTCAGGCTACAATCAATTGACAATTAAAGCAGAAGATCAGCATAAGACAACTTTTGCAACAGAATGGGGCATATTTGTATATAAGGTAATGCATTTCGGCCTGACCAATGCCCCTGCTACTTTTCAAAAACTAATGAGTCATGCATTCATGGAATATCTCTGACAATTTCTAGAGATATACATGCATGATCTTTGTGTTCATTCTCAACGAAGAAGTGACCACAAAACGCATCTAGGGAAATTCTTTGAAAAGTGCAAAACATATCATATTACCTTGTGCGCTCCTTGCCGCACTGTCGAAGCAAGGGACTTGCCAATACACCGTGTGAGAGCCACAAATGGCTCCAAGCACACAACAAGCCTAAACTAGCAAGCTCAAGAGAGCAAAGGGTGTGTCACTCACCGCTCTACGCTCGCCTTCGTGGTGGATTCCTCGCCGCGAAGAAGAAGAAGCTGCAGTCGTGCCGCGCTCAACCGCCTCGCCGCTGCCGTGCCTTCGTAATGCTCGATCGCACACACACTCTCCCTCTCTCTCTCTCTCTCTCTCACACACACACACACACAAGGAGGTGAAGAAGAAGAAGATGGAGATGGAGATGGAGCAAGAGCACTCTTCTATTGCACAAATGAGAGAATGAGTAAAAAATAGGTTTAGTTGGCTTTTATATGAGCTCACCCCATTCACACTTGGGCGCCCATGCTTAGCCAACTAATCCCTTGAATGTCCTAGTTAGAGTGCGCCTCTCATCGGCGATCACTCTTACCCTTGTCCTATTGGTCCGACAAGCCCGGTACTTGACTCTAAATAATACAACGTTTCTAGATCATAGGGTGTCCGTGTGCCGTGAGGGTTAACATGCCCCCCTTCCTGATGTAGATTCCGTCCTCGGAAGCTATTGATTTGAAGCTGGTTCGTCGAGGTGGAAGAGCATTTGAGATGAATGTCCTTAGCCTTCTTCAGTCACTGCAAAATCCAACAACATTGGCACAGTAATGGCATTCTCTTAAAAAGCATATGCAGTTTTAGGTAGACAAATTGATTGGTAAAAGAATTTCAAACAATTTGTTAGCAATGAACATTAAATTGCAATGTATGCATAAACATATGTAAAGGTAAAAAATTAAACATCCGGGCTCACTAATTTGACGGTCAAAAGGCACTAGAGATCGAATATTAATACCATGGGTAAGCTTCTTAATTTTCAGTGGTCAATTAAGTTGTTTAATCGCGAGAGCCAAGTATTCATGTTCGAGGGCTGACTAGAGGCTATATCTAGAAAACCTTTTAGTTAAGCTACCATAAAATGAATTTCTCATGAAATCATCGCCTGACTGATTACTTTTTCTTTGACCCCCCAAAGTCTTTTCACATTGATTCAATTATGATGTGTGTGCTTATTTTGTATGCCTTGGGTTTTTTGCTTTTCAAGGAAAAGCGCACACACTGGGAACCTCTAGGGCTCTAGTACCATAGGCGATACATGTGAGTGAAGTACCAATTTAAGCAGGGATTTCTCTTCCAGCTTGAAATTTTACATTGTGGCACTTTGATTTTTTGTTTGTTCATTTTTAGCATTTTAATTTTGTAACTTTGGGGGGTCATATAACACTGTTACCCTCCCCAGGCTCATCACATTAGTAAACTCCCTTTATAATACTTAAGCTAAAGGTCAATAGGGTTAAGCCCACTAGAAAGCCCTAGTACATTTCATACAATGCTGCCTAAATCGGATTAAGAAACTAAGTAACCATTGCTTATTAGGAAGGCATTCCCCATGGTATTAAGAGAAGATTTCTAATACCTAGCTTGGTCAAACTAGCTTAGTCGGACTGCTTGATTTTTAAACCTAGACAAGTGATTATGACAAAACATTACATTGAATTAAATGTTTGATACTAAGCAAATGCACTGAATATTCTGCTACCAATCACAATCAAAGCAGACAAACATGGATGCAAAAAGATAAGGGCAATGCTAATGGACATAAAACACATGTTTGTGTTGATGGTCGCGCTTGATTTGAAGAGTGAGTCGAGATAAAGGTTCCATGAAGGTCCAAATCCTATCAATAGCAACACACTCCTGTACACACTAGTGGGAAAAGAGAACTTTGCTAATCACTCAACTCTAAAACAGAAACACTCCTATCGTACTAATCTTACCTACCCTCCATCACTCAAGTGATGAGGATCAAAGGTGTTTTATGGCATAGGTTTCTGTTTCACTGTACCAGATGTGACATGTGTAGGTCTGAGTCAATGTTTTGACTTTTAATGTGCATACTCGTTTGCTAATTGCTCTTGCTCTTTATTTTTTGTTTTTGTGAGTATAAAGCTTTATATGTACATTCCCTAAGATTGGAAGATATAGAGGTCAGGGAGAAAGGTTGAGAGGGAAACAAATGAATGATGGATGTCAGCCAGCACTCCCCCCTTCCTTGGGTAGATCATACCGTTTGAAATGAGCTTGTCACCCTTTGAAACCAATTGTTCCAGTTGGTAATAGGTGGAGATTTTTGCCAGTAGTTTTCTATTACCTTAGGTGCCTCGTCAAGTTGCAAGGGTGGTAAGGTACTCTCCCAGGATCGAACTTGAAGTGGTTCATCAGGTGATTCTTGAACACGGGAAGGTGTGGATTCTTTTGTAGCTTCATGGAGGTCCACTTCTATAGATGGAGGCTGTGTAGAAGCTTTTACCTCTATGGATGTATTACATGAGGAGCTAGAATCTTCATGGGACTCCCCCCTTCCTGAGCTAGGTGGAACAAATCGTTCTTTCTTTGGTACCCAAACTAGCTCGGGAGCGGGTGTGTAGCATTCTGTGATTTTTTTCTTTCCACGATCATTGATTCGTTTTGGAGATACGGGATTGGGCTCACTTGGGTCAGGTGATAGGTAAGAGCACAATCTACGTTTTGGCACACAGATTTGATCATTTCCTTGATAGTAGCCTTGGGCTTCCAATAGTCGTTTAGGTATCCATCGCAACATTTTCTTACTTTTCTTGGAGCGAGTGGTACGTTTCTTACAAGGCTTCTGTTTTTTAGCACTAGCTATGGTCACTAAAGAAGCTTTAGGGACCCACTTGTATGTTTTCTTCGTTACATTAGGATGAGTCTTGTTGGAAGCGATATGCATTGCTTGTAGCATATTTAAGGGTACAGGCATTTCATCCCCCTCAGGTGTTACCCAGGTCGTCCCCCTATTTCCCCAAGTGTCTATGGTTGATGCTAGGTGGACCCAATCCACATTGTCCGACTCAGTCATCCCAGGTAGGATATCCATATAAGGAGAATCTTGGCCAATGTCTGTATCCTTCTTACAAGTGTAACAATATTGTAGTGGGGTGAGTGAACTGTGGTGTCAGAGCGATGATCAATAATGGTTTTACTCCCTAAGGGGTGTACCTTACCAGTCACCAAATCCACTCTAAGGACAGAGTCTTGGAATTGCAAATAGACATGATTTTTAGACCAATCATGAACCATTTGTGCTTCCCTCATGAATGGTCGTCCTAAAATCATTTCATATGACATAAGGTGTTTAGAGAAATCCATTACAATGAACGTATGTCGTACCTTGTGTCCTAGAACTTTGATCTTAAGATCCTTGAGCATCCCCATAGGTTTGGCTATGGTACCATTTGCCATCTTTACCACAATGTTAGTAACACTGAGGCGGGGTTTTCCCATGGATTCCCAACAATCTTTTGTAACGATGCTAACTCCTGCACCACCATCAAGAATTCCCTTTATAGTTAATCTCTTGGTAGTGATGGGTAGGGTCGCATTAGACTCGTCGCCTTCAAAATACTGCCCTAATTCGTTAATGGGTACCTCGATCACAGACTCGTGTCCATCTAAGTCAAGTGATTGCACATGATTTTCCTCATCAATCATAATTGAGTCAGGCCTATTTGGTTGCGCAAACTGCGGTAATCCCGTTCGTAGCTCTCCGTTAAGGAATGCTCGAAGTGCAAGGAATAACTCAGGATCTCCATACAGCTTTGCTATGATCGTGGTTCGGACCTCAGAAGACATGAAGTCCACTAGTTTGGCAACATTCATTGGCATTTTGCAGGGTGTAGGTCCTTGACTAGGAACTGGTGAGGATGGAATCTCATATTCCTCAATGGGATCAGGTATTCCTTCGTTAAACATTCTTTCCAACAAGAAGGGTGTATGCTCAGTTTCTAATGTCCCGTCCTCACTCCCTTCTTGGATGATACTAGATATGGCTAACGGTCTATGGTTCATGTGGGGTGGATAAACTTGCATGGGATACACTGTGTCATGAATTTTGACATGCATGGGTTCTGGTTCTAGTTTCCTTTGAGTCTCCTCCACTAAACCTCTTAGATGTTTCACCTGCTCAATCTCGTCTACTGGGTTTGGGTACGTCCCAATCTTCTTTTTACGATTCTTCCCTTTTTGCCCCTGCGGTTTATCTTGGGGGTCTTGGATTGGATTTGGAAACACTTGTGGTGTTTTCAGAGGCTCTTTATGGTTTTCTCTTATTCGGTTTTCATTTGGTTCCATGTTACAATTTTCTTTGTCGGTCTTTCCCTTTGTGGTATTGGTTCTAGTCTCCATTGTCTCGATTGAATCTGAATCATCCTCGAGGTCATTCATATGCACGGCGTCATCTCCTGTTCCTATGTTTGTTTTGGAACTTGGATTTGAATTTTCCGTATTCTGCGACCTCTTCCTTCGTGTCTTCTTTTTCTTTGCTTGGATAACTGACGCGATATCTCTCTCTTCGAGGATATGGCCTGGCCCTTGAAGCATGGACCGTGTAATCGCATAAGCGGGTGCGACGGGTGGTATTGGCGACGTCACACTAGCAATTTCGACCAAATTGAGGGGTGTGATTTTAGGCGCATTTGGGTTATAGGGGCATTGGGCAATCAAGTGATCTATGCCACAACGATTACATGTGAGTATTGGCATTGCAGACGTGCTCCCTTGATTCATTTGCATCTGTGTAGCATTCTTTTGCATCCTAATAGCGCACTCCGCTGCCCGATGTGGTCCACCACACTCGTAGCATTGAAGAGGTGGCCTCCTAGCCTGGGTGTTGATATTTTGACCTCTGGATGCGAGAGCAGCAGCTTGATAAACCGGCTTGACTTGCCCCCAACAATCTTCCATGTAGTATATAGGACACTCTTCCAATGTATCAAGTCCGTAGGCAATACTAGTGTCTATTTCCTCCTCACAGCCATCTGCATAAGCATTAGATGGCTCGCAACCCACTTGGTTCATAGGGGCGACTCTTGGATGCGGGGGCTGCGGTCCTAGCACAGGAGGTGGTAGCGGTGTAGCTTGTACAACATTTTGAGATCTAGGGACCATGTGTTGCGATAGTTGCTCAACAGGTGGAGCAGGCATCAATACAGGAGCTCAAGGCGCATCCGTCCAGGCTACAGGTGGTCTATTTGCCATCATACGTTTGATCATTAAACAATCCTTAGCTTGGTGACCATACCTACCACATGCGTTGCAAGTTCCATTAAATTTTACTCTAAACGTAGGGCACTCACTAGTGCTATGTGGACCCAAGCAAATGGAACACCATTGTTGCTCCCTTCTTGGATACATGTGACTATTTTGAGGGGGTCGATTATCCTTAAGAGACTCTTGGATTGCCTTGGTGAGGTCTGTCAAGAATGTCTCAAATACCTTTGACTCATTGGCAATGGGCTTTGCAGTCATGGGTTCATACTCAATGGCTTGTGAGCTAGTGGATCTTGTGTCAGTAGACACCCTCATGCCTTCTATCATCAAGTTGTCCTCTAATTGGATTGCATTGGCAGTGACATCTTCACAGGTTGTGATACCTCTAATCACCATTCCATTATAGATTCCTTCATTCCTCAACCCTCGAATGAATCGATCAAGCAGTTGGTTATTGTTGAAGCGCTCATTTACAGGGCAGCGAGAGTTTAAGTGCTTTAGACGACTAATGAAGTCCCTTACTGACTCTCCTTCCTTACGTTCGGCCTTTTGTAGCTGAGATGCTACACCCCAAAGCACACCTTCTCGTATGTACTCCTTTAGAAACAACCTTCGAAGGGTAGGGTAGATTGTTTTCTCGTCCACCCTTAGGGTTCTATACCAATCTCCAGCCTTCCCACTTAATGTCAAGCTTAAGGCATTGCACTTATGTAGTTCGTTGCGTTCCCCTAAGGAATCACATACTTGTTCAAACACTTCAATGTGTTTTCTAGCATCTTCGTCCCCATTGAATTTTTGCGTGAGTTTGGCAATTTGTACTGCCTTACTTCTAGGCTCTCTATCAGATGCATGACGCATATTTTCCGCGATAGATCGACCTATGGTTTGAGCAAAAACTGCTAAGTCACCTATGTGAGGAGGCAGGGCCGGTGGAGGTACTCTTGGAATCATATGTGGGAGAGGGACGGGTACCAGTCTTGGAATATGTGTGGATGATGCAGGATATGGAACATAACCGGGCATAGGTCCACTCGGATAAGGGCTAGGGAGCGGCACTCGAGGAGCATAAGCAAGTGGTACAATTGGAGGTGTGGGGGCCATGTGTGCATAAGGGGCTAGAGGCACATACGATCGAGGCCCCATATTAGGTACTACGACACTAGGTAGTGGCACTGCACTAACCGTAGATGTCATCGGTACATTCTCTGTCAGGCTTATCCTTGGAGTGAGCACTGTGTTTTCCTTAATAGAGGGTTGAGCCAAGTTAGGGAAGCTAAAGTTGTCGCTCGGAGGCTCAGATTGCATAGAGACCCCAGGTGAAATGACGTAAGATGGGTCCATGGGGCTCATTAGAGGAGTCTCCATTTGTGATAGAGTAGGCTGTTGAACCTTGCTCGTATCCAGAAATCTCATGGGGCCAGTTGAGAGTATATTTACCCCTCGGTTTTGCCTTTCTGATTGAATAATGCCATGGATAACATTACAGATCATTTTCTGTTGATCTTCGATGCTCGTGGCACTAGAGGTGGATTGTACAATCTCTATCCATCCTACATGGTAGGCGTGGCCAGAGTGTAGATCCGTCAACACCTCAATGTGGAGGTTGTATGTCCAATGATCATTAATGAACAATCCTTCTAGAGTCGACGTGTTAACGGTTTCTTGTGAGGTAGAAGCAATGTTGCTCCCCGTGGTTTTACTTGTCAGCAACGGTACTCTAGAGGGAACTTCTGAAGGAGGCAGCTCAACAGGGCCTTCTTGGTAAGAAGTTGGCAGGATATCCACATGGACACTCTTTGGGGGTGTGGGGTCCACGTGCGATGTGAAAGGAGAGTCCACTTCCCCACCCCCTTCGTGTGCTTCATTTGCATCAGGTTCCGAGCGAGTAGCTCTACCTAATGTTTCCATGAAATGGCTAAACATACTAGTACTAGGCTGTGGAGCTTCGGGAGGTGCATGGCCTTCTCTCTCAGTGTTTTGGGTAGGGTATGCTTCCATGATTTCTGAGTCGGAGGAGGAATCACTAGCGGCTATTTTAGGGTCTTGGGTGGTGCTACCTTGTGTCCCCGTTGAGGGTCTAGAGCCTATCGTGGATGGGTAATGGGTGTCCGTATGAACAGAGGTACCCTCAATATGCTCGTGTTCTAGCACCCGCCCAAAGGGTAAGTGCATGTGCTTTTGATACCCTAAGGTGTCAAAAAGCTGCTCTAGGAGGCCTTGTGACTAGTTTTTAGCGTGTTTTTTGTTTGTTTTTTTGCTAGATTTTTTAGAGCGTGTCGTAGAATGGGCCGTGTGATAGCTCAAAACGAGCGTATTGCTAGGAGGGACGCGCTGTGCTTTATAGCCCACCGTTTGGTTCTATTTTGCTCCAGAAAAGCCCGAAAAAGTCTTTTCCTAGCTGTGGAACTAGGCTCCAAATAGCAAGTCTAAGGGTGCAAGTGGGAAGAGAAGGGAGGAGAGTGGAGGACTTGTCCCACATGCTCTCATTCCCTCTTGAGGGAGTAGGGTATATATATAAGAGTGAGTCTAGTATATATCATAAGATTGAGGCCTGAGGCCTGGGCCTGGGCTTGGGCTTGGGGAAATGATCCCGATCTCGATCTATCTTTTATACAAACCAACCCGTCCGTTTTAAAACTCACGTTTTTTATTTTCGAAAATTTAACCTCCCCCTCACTCGTGTTTTTATTTTTTTGGATTTTTATTATTATTATTTTTTAAATGCAGAAAATGCAGAAATTGAAAATGCAAAAAATGCAGAAATTGAAAAAACGCAAGAAATGCAGAAAATTGAAAAAACACAGAAAATGCAGAAAAATTCAGAAATTGAAACTTGACAGAACCAGAAAATCCAGAAAATGCAAAAAACGCAAGAAATGCTAACTGTGCAGTGCAAACCAGAAAACGTAGAAAACGCAAAAAACGCAAAAAACAGAAATCTCCACACAACTACACACACTCATTCCCTGCCTTTCCTATGATAGAAATTGCACCACAAGAAAGCGTAAAGTGCTTAATCGAGCTTAGTGTAGGGCATTTCCTCGACAGCGGCGCCAAAAATGTGCGCTCCTTGCCGCACTGTCGAAGCAAGGGACTTGCTAATACACCGTGTGCGAGCCACAAATGGCTCCAAGCACACAACAAGCCTAAACTAGCAAGCTCAAGAGAGCAAAGGGTGTGTCACTCACCGCTCTACGCTCGCCTTCGTGGTGGATTCCTCGCCGCGAAGAAGAAGAAGCTGCAGTCGTGCCGCGCTCAACCGCCTCGTCGCCGCCGTGCCTTCGTAATGCTCGATCGCACACACACTCTCCCTCTCTCTCTCTCTCACACACACACACACACAAGGAGGTGAACAAGAAGAAGATGGAGATGGAGATGGAGCAAGAGCACTCTTCTATTGCACAAATGAGAGAATGAGTAAAAATTAGGTTTAGTTGGCTTTTATATGAGCTCACCCCATTCACACTTGGGCGCCCATGCTTAGCCAACTAATCCCTTGAATGTCCTAGTTAGAGTGCGCCTCTCATCGGCGATCACTCTTACCCTTTTGCTATTGGTCCGACAAGCCCGGTACCTGACTCTAAATAATACAACGATTATAGATCATAGGGTGTCCGTGTGCCGTGAGGGTTAACATACCTTAAACCCCCAAAAATGCGTCTTCATGGTAAGACTGTTAGGAAATATGACGTAGCTAAGTGATAATTTAGTAGATTACTTAATGGAGAGAGATAATTTACACACTCAAGAGATTATAGAGTAGAGAGAGAGAGAGAGAGAGAGAGAGAGAGAGAGAGAGAGTACACACGATATATGTGGTTCGCCCAATGTGGCTACGTCCACCGGAAAGCAGCCACTCAATGGATTTAGTACTTCAAAACAAGAAGTAGGTTACAAAGGTATTTTACCCTTTTCGAGCTCCCACCTTGCTTCACTCTCACCACCTCCCACCTACCTTGTTGCATTAGCTTCACACACTATGAAATGTGTGTAGAAATGGCCTCCTTTTATAGGCCAAAAGGGCTGCCCTCTCTCATGAGAGGCAGCCATTTGTAGCCGCCCTTGTGTAGATAAGTCCAAATTGGACCCTCAAATCCACCCATGTGTGGCCGCCCTTGAGAAGACAAGTCCACTTTTGAATTCGGCCACCGGCCATTGAACGGCCACCAGCCACAGACCAACCTGCCAACCGGCCTGTCCTTTTTCACCACTTTTTGGTCGCCGGCCATAATATTTCGGTGAAATTTTGGTTTTCGGCTTCAAAATTTTGGTTTCTAGCGAGTGATTTTATTTTCCGGCGAGTTTTTTTTCTTCACGTATGATGGCTTCTCCTCATAATGGGGGCCTTACAAATGTGTATTCTTAACACAAAGAATTACAAGGGGTAAATTAAGATCCATACTTAACAAAGACAAGGAAAAATTTTGGGCCACATTGTGTCCTAAAACGGAATTTCCATTGATCAAGAAAATGCACAAATAATTACCGTACTACCGAGACCAATGAAAATGAAGGAAGTGCAAGCATTTATGGGGCATTGTGGATACTACATGCATTTCATATATATGTATGCTGTAATAGCTAAGCCGTTGTATGCCCTCATTGCTAAGTTTGAATGGACAGAAGAATGCGAGGAGGCTTTCCATAAATTGAACTAATTTCTGCTCCACTTTTGCAAGCACCTGAATGAAGCAAATTCTTTCATGTTCATATTGAGGCATTAGCCTATGCCATCGGATGCATACTAGCCCAACCAGGAGAGAAGAAAATGGATTTCCCCATTTCCTACTCTAGCCGACAACTAAACAACACATAGAGAAATTATAGCACTATGGAAAGAGAAGGTCTGGGAATGATATATGCTTCCGAAAAACTTAGACACTACCTTATTGCAAACAAGTTTGTTTTCTTCGTGGATCACTAAGAATTGCTATATCTAGTAAACAAACCTTGTAACACTGGAAGCATTGTTCACTAGTTTATTCTATTGCTTAAGTTTGACTTAACGATACTCGTAAAAAATAGGACTACACACACATATGATCAGATCATCTTTGACGCCTATTTCATGGGGAAGCAGCTGAGGGTATTGATGATGATCTTCTCGATTCGTATCTATTAAACATTGAAATGGTTCCAAGGTGGAGCAAAGAGGTCATTCCTCTACTCACAATCGAGTCATTACAGATAGAAAGACAACCATCAATTATATATCAAACACAAAATCTCCAGATTTTAGTAGGACGATTATACAAACACGATAAGCATGGGATAATGAGACTATGTGTACAGCCCAAAGAATCTGACTACTACCTCAATCTGGTTCATATAAAAAATATGGGGTTTCACAATGGAGAAATTCAAAAATGCCAACGGCTAAAGAGACTAGGAGTCTACTGGCAAAACATAAAACATAGTGTCCATACATATGTAAAATCATGTGATTACACAAAACAACCTCCAGTGGAACATGCCACTCTGTTTCGTGTAGTACAAGCACCCAAATGGAGTACCCAAACAGCTCAGTACTTGAGAAACAAGACCTTTCCTGAGGGATGGGGCAAGGGAATAATGAAAACTGTAGAAGAAGAGGCCAGACACTATCTAACCATTGCCAAACAACTGTAAAGGCGGGGTTTCTAGGAAAAAAAATTGTATAGGCGGGGAAAACACAAACAACTACGGCTGTGTGCCACGAAAAGCGAATATTACATTATTCTAGGACAACCACACTCAGGACAACCAGGGGACATTTCTTTGCTGATAAAATGACAAAGCTCGTGCTACACTCATACATATGGTGGCCAACCCTGTTTATGGATGCAGAGACCTATGTCAAACGATGTGATGAATGTCAATGCACAAAACCACCCCTACAGAGAGATGAAATTCCATTAAGGCCAATGATGGGGGTACATGCTTTTTCCAAATGGGGCATTGACTTTATTGGTCCCATAATACCTCTGAGATAGAGGTCACACAAATAATACATCATATTAGAAACAGACTACATGACAAAATGGGCAGAAGCAAAGACAACCCAAAAAAACAATGCACAAACTATAGCTCAGTTCCTTTTCAAACACATCTTTACAAGGTATGGTCTACCCATCTAAATAGTGAGAGATAGGGGAACACACTTTTTAAACAACTTCATTGAAAGCCTCCTTGACAAATTCATGGTGGTCCCTCGCAAATCAGCACCCTATCACCCACAAGCTAACAGGAAAGCAGAGAGTACCAACAAAATCTTATGCACTATACTCACCAAAATAGTGAGTGATTCAAGAAATGATTGGGATCAAAAACTACACAGAGCATTATGGGATTACAGAGTAGCTTTCAAAACTTCCATCGGGATGACTCCCTTTGTAAGGTCTCCGACCCTGAGCTAAAAGAACACCATTGTACCATGAAACAATCATAATGGAAAAAGTTACTATTTTCAGCATTTTTCCAAAATCTGTCGATTCCATGATGTTTAGAATGTCATAAAGCTTCTAGAAGTAAATTAAAATAATTTTCGTGGAAATTTTCCAAAATAGTAAGTTTTTGGTCACCCGACCCATCAGTTTTTACTGTCTCGAAAAACTGCACCCGTATCCCAAATTTGAAAAAAATGCATTTTTTGAATGCCGGAGGCTGCTAAATATGGCAGGTACCCAGCTTAATACACCTTAGTTAGAGATCAGTATAGCAAGTTCCGACATTAAATTCTGATTCGTATTGCCGATCTTAGATTAAAATTAAAATTTCCTAAGGCTGTTGCTAGCAGCGGCTAACGGCTACACCAATTATGCACCAAGCTGTGGATGTGCCATAGTGCACAATATTTACTTTTCATTGTATAGGGATTGGGCTCACTTAGGAGTTTCAAAGTTGTATGAGTCTAGGCTAGAGAGCTCACTTTATCCCATAGTTGAAGGGTTTGAGGCCCAAAGCTATAAAAGAGCCCCATGCTTAATGAGAGGTCATTCTAGAGTGGTCCTTTTGAGAACTCTCTCCTTAAAGTAGCTCTTGATGGCCTAGCCTTTGAGATTAATGCCCATGCTTAGAAGGCTAGTGCTAATCACATGTAATTAGTGTAATCCTCTCTTAATTAATCTAGTCTTCATTATGTTGTCAATCATGTTTCTCTACTTTCCTTCATTGTTTTGAAGTGTTGATCTTCTCTAATCTAACTCTTACTTATGCTAAGCTACTCCGATTAGTGGAGTCCTTATCTAACTCTCTCGATTAAGCGGAGTGGGCGTACTCGTGATTGAAGGATTAGAGTTGTCCTCTAATGGTGTGTTTGTGTGTGTGTAGGTTTAAGAAACCTTGAGCTTAATTTGATTATGTGTGACTTGATTTGGACACCATGATTCGGATGCAAAGATTGAGAGGTTGAGATCCGATTATCAATCTCGCACATTCTTTGTGTGATGCCTCCAAGCCCTAGCCGGGTCATGCTCTCTCTCTCCGGATTGATAGATTTTGTGGGAGATTGCCTATGATATGGTGAGCCTCCAACATTGGCACCGCTGCCGGGGACGGGTTGCCTACACTAGTGGAGTTGAGGTTGCAAAAGATAAGAGTAGTTTGATTACGATTTCTTGTAATTAGGTAGGATTTGATTTGTGTGTAGTGTAATTAGGTTTAATTAGATGTGTATAGAGTCATTTCATCGCAAAAACCCCTAAATTCTCTTTTGATTTTGGTAATTTTTCACTAACCTTCACTAATTTTGCATCCCATTCATGCTAATTTCATGCTAATTGTGCTAACCTAACCACTAATTTTGATTTGGAATGTATGATAAATCCCCTTAATTGAGGAGGATCATCACTCTTAATTGCTCTAATCTATGCCTAATCATGTGATTGAGTGTTGATTTTGGTCAATTTTTTGATCAATTTTGGACCGAATCGGAGTTGCACACATGTGTGTGCAATGGAGTGTCTACACGAGGAGCAAGGACTAAGCGAGCAAGCAATCAATTGTAACTAGATTGACCTACTCCATTCAATTTTTGATTGATTAAGTTGATCCCATTGAGTTGCTAAATCATTGCTAAAATTAGGTGTGTGTGCCTAATTGATGGAATTTATGCTTAATTTGATGAAATTGGAATCAAATTGAAAACCTAGATCCTTCTAGTTTGATGATTTTGCAAGAAATGTATGTGAAAACATTAGAAATTGGCCTAATTTCGTTGCTAAGTGAGCAAAAAATTGGATTTGTGCACCGAATTTTTGTGTGTATACAATGCTAAATTGAGTTAAAATTTGATCAATTTTTGATTAAAATTTAGTTAATTTAGCATGTATATACTCATGTATGTGTGATCAAGTGTGCAATTGATGAAATGCAATGAGTGTTTAATGAAATTTTTGCACAAATCGACGGCCTAAATTTAGGTGTGTGTGCCTAATTAATGGCCAATTATGCCTAAATTGGGGATGAATAATTGGTCTTGGTTTCCAATTGTGATGATTAAGGCCTAAATTTTGGTACATGTATGATTTATTGATCTGAGATGACGCAATTGCACACAATTGAGGATGATTTAATGCACTACCGTTGCATTGAAGCCAAATTGATGGGAATTTTATTGAATGTGTGCCTATGTATTGATGTAAATAAATGTTTATGGCTATGCAAACCATAAATGACAATCCTAATTGGGTTTGAATCATTTGAATTGGAGATGAGCGATTAATTTTGCAATGATTTGTTTTGTGCCAATTTCGTCTGCATAATTGTGGATAGCAAATATGAACCAATGAGTTGCGATGATTGATAATTCGGTTGAAAATAGCCAATAAAGATTGGATTGATCATTTTGTGCATATGCAATTTTTAAGTGATGGAATTGGGATTAACAATTGTGCATGGAATTTTTTTGATCCAAAGTGTGCATTAAAATGGATTTTTGATATTTTTTGACTTGAGGCATCCTCATTTTTCTATCATGTAGTTATGTCCGTGAACTTTGATACGAGAGTGTCCCTCCCACACATGATCTCTCATCTCTCCCTTGATTCTAAAGAGCCTAAGAATTTTGCCACAACTGCTATTCTCAAGCTAAATCACACAACATCGCCTTTACGTCATCACGGGAACATCCTCTAGGCATGAGATATTCAAAGAATGGTTTTAACAAAAATAAAATTTTAAAAAAAATAGTCCTCTTGATTTCATCTGCTCCCAAACACACGTTGGCCCCACCATCTGAGTTTATTGGCTCCGCCACCTGCGCCGAGTCCCACTCGCACGATGCACCCCTTGAGTCTTGGCTTCTTTTGCGTGCTGAGTCGCGCATCCTTTTCTACAGTAAAATACACATGAAATCTCTTACAGCTCCTATATCAACGGCCCTTCTCGCCGCTTGGTTCGCATGTACACTCGTGTACATTTGGAATGTCATGGCCTTTCAGCCTCTACTCTTCCCGATTTAAGTCTGCAGAATCCACTTTCGTCTCCTACCCGCCCACTAGCTAGGTACCATGACGAGAGTTACACGTCGAGCCCTTCAATTTCGATTGTGTCCAAGATCTTTCCCTGGCCACTTTTTCTACAAAAAGTTCCTTTTTCCGAGCTTGCGCTGGCCCGCAACCCTTAGTGCTCCTCATGAGTCACGGTCCTGCCCTGCTCGCAAAGGCAGCAACCGCTTTCAAAGCCTCAAAAGGCGCAGACCCCACCTGATCTTTGGCTCATATTCCAAACACACATAGTGCCTTGTTGACCCGGAGCCAACCCCTACACCCGCTTTGGCTTGACCCCAGTACAAGCACACACACTTATTTTGCTATAAACGCAAACACACACACACACTCGTGGACCCCGCCAACCTTGGCTCGCGCTAGCAGCGTTGCTGACCCACTTGACATGCTTGGCGTTTTCGCCACACACACACACTATCACACACGTGCAAATTGGTTGCATGCCTTGCACAAGCAAAAGCTGCCAATCGACTGTCTCGAATGCGTTGGGGCTTGGGCAATGGAACCTCCAAACAACACACATACACACACACACTCTCTCTCTCTCTTGCTTTCACCCCATGCTCACAGGCTGGCTCAAGGCTCAGTCCTCGCTTCAGAAAATTGCCAGAACAAGAAAAAGGAAAGCCAATTTTAAAATTTTAAAAATAAAAAAAATCCATTTTGACTTTATTAAGAGTCAATTCCCACCCAATGTGACCCCAAAAATTCTCAAAGAAATAGAGGCCTTGTTGAGCCAATCGAGAAATCAAAAGGCGAGTAAGAGGACTAGGAAATTAACAAAAATATGGTGATTGATCAGTCCTTGTGTTGATAGGTCTCTTTTTTAGGACTGAAGAAAAATGCGACTGTAACGGATTTATGAGGATTTAGTGATCAATACAATTCTCTCTCTCTCTTTTGCTTCATATGTGAAAGGATACTAGAAGGGAACATATTTTCATTGAAGTCATTTACAAATGTTGCACTAAATTGTGGTGGCTTGTGATGATTCTTGACATTTTTTGAAGGGATGGTGGCCAATGATACAAAACAAGGTTTTTATGCTTCGAGGGAGCTTCAAATTCACTTCATTTTATGCTCTTCTTTTTCCCTTGCTATGCATGCCGTATGAGTACTAGTTGGATGTGATCATTGAGGGTTTGCATTGAAAGTTTGGGTTCAGCATTGCTCGATAATTTTTTAGTGCTTAACATGTACGCAAAAATCATGGCATAGTACTAAATTGGGTTTCTTGAATGACCATGAGAGGGTAGTAAAATTTTAGGTTTGTGATTGAGCATTCGTCTAGTGCTTGACTTGATTGAGATTCTCATTTACACTAAAATGGCAAGCTCTATTTAACATGAATGTGAGCTTCATGTGAAAGTTGCACTAAATGATGATTTGTGATTGCTTGGTCAGACTTTGTGCTAAAACTTAACATTAATTGTACAATTTGGTGCTTGAACATAAAAAATCATTGGAAAACACTAAATGAAGCTTGTTTTGATGGACAAGAGTGTGTGTAAGAATTTGAACTTGGCTTTGTGCACTTTTTTAGTGCTTGTATTGGATGTTCAAAAGCTAAAGAGCAGTAATGATTTGAGTCTTTTGTGAAGGGATGTGGCAGGTGTGTGATTCCAAATGATCCAAGAAGGGGTCATCATTGCAATCTATTGCAAAATTTGGCTAATTAGAGCCATTCCAAATGTTTGGATTAAAGTTGTAATGCTAGCTCATAGCTTGGTCTAAAAATGAATTTTTTTTCATTTGAGCTAGTATTTACCCAAAATTATTTGAGCTTTCAAGTACAAATTTGGCTAGTAAGAGCCATTCATTTCCATTTCATTAAGTTGTAGTTATCTCTAGCTTATAGAGTGTGCTCTAAAATTGTAAAATTTATTGAGCTAGTTGTTAGCCAACTTTTTGAAAAGCTTTAAATTGTAAAATTTGGCTATCGAGAGCCACTTCATTTCATTCAAAAGTTGCATTATTTTCACCTCTTGGCTTGTTTTTAACTCCATATTTCATTGAGCTAGAAATTAGCCAGCTTTTGAACCATGCATGAGAGATTGTAAACATTGCAAAATTTGCTTATGTAGAAGCATTTTACCTCTCTCATGGTTGTTATGTATGCATAGATTTGCTATCAAAGAGCATCATGTGCATAACCAAAGGCATTTTTTTCTCTTGGGGTTTTTTCCCTTTGGCAAATTCGGGTATGCAAGACCCTAGCTTTAGGTTTTCATTAATGTTTTTTGTGTGCATTTGGCTTTCAATAATTGGCTTTTGTAGCTTGTGTTTACACGTAGCTTCAAAAGTCTTCTTTTGCAAATAAAAAGATCAAGATGCTTCTCTACACAAAGGATGCTTGCTCAAGGATGCTCAAAGAGCATGAATAGGTGTAATCCTTCCATGATTTTTCTCTTTGTTCATCTCTCCATTCTCTTGCTTGGTTTAAGTAAAATTTTGCTTCTATTCTATGGTTTTTTTCATGTTAGAAAGACTAGGCATTTTAAAGTTTCAACACTTTTCTTTGTGAAAATTAACTCATCAAAAAATTAGGTTTTATGTATGTTAATCATAGGTAATTAGCCTTGACCTTATGTTAATGTAGGTTCGTTTCTTGCTAGTCCTAGATTCTTAGTGATAGTATTAATATTCCACTCATTTTTTTCATGACCTAGGGGTATGATTAGGCTTTAGTCTTTTTTAGTCCAATTACCATAAACATCTCATAAAGAAAGAAATAAAAAATGTGCTAAAAAATGAACCATGAAGCAAAGAAGTGCCCAAAAAAGTAGCAAAAATGCTACTAAGGCACATGAAAATAAAAATTCTATGTTATGTTGTGTCTATGTGAGGCCTAGCGCCTTATTGGCACTTGGTAGGCGAGGGGAATCACCTTGGCTCCCTTGGTCAAGGCCCTAAACCGATGCCCTGGGTTGATAGGGGTTAGTTGTCGCCTTGGTAAGCTAGTAGGCTTTTGGAACACCTTCTTGAGGGTTCAAGGAGTTGAGAGTCGCACCTAGACTTGCCTTGGGGTGGTAGCTTTGTGATTGTGCTTTAATCTTTCAATGAATGACTAAATCAAAACTTCCATGAGCTTCAAAAAGCTTTGACAATGTACTAATAGATTAGGAGCTTTTTTATAGCCCATAGACATGATAGACTTGAATGATTTATTAAGATTGTTCACATAGTTTTTAGGCTAGTAGGTTCATGAACTTGCATTAGCCTAGGGTCATAATTGATTGCTTGTGTTTCATGCATAAAAATGAAATTTCAACTGGTTTAATCTTCACAATAGTTTGAGTATTTTTTTGCTTTACGTTGTCTAGTTTTTCACTATGATTGACCCATGTTTTAGAACCAAAAAATCACTTTGCGTGATTGTTCATTTATGCTTCATTTTTTAATCATTCTTGGTGGCCTTTGATGCTCATTACTTGTTCTTATGTTTTGCAGCTCAACATTTCTTCCATGGACTTGCTTTCTACCATGTCACTGTGTCTTGCTTCACCGACATGAGAGGACGTGCACCAAATTAAGAAGGGGGGAGTGTTAGCAGCGGCTAACAGCTACACCATTTATGCACCAAGCTATGGATGTTCCATAGTGCACAATATTTACTTTTCATTGTATAGGGCTTGGGCTCATTTAGGAGTTTCAAAGTTGTATGAGTCTAGGCTAGAGAGCTCACTTTATCCCATAGTTGAAGGGTTTGAGGCCCAAAGCTATAAAAGAGCCCTATGCTTAATGAGAGGTCATTCTAGAGTGGTCCTTTTGAGAACTCTCTCCTTAGAGTAGCTTTTGATGGCCTAGCCTTTGAGATTAATGCCCATGCTTAGAAGGCTAGTGCTAATCACATGTAATTAGTGTAATCCTCTCTTAATTAATCTACTCTTCATTATGTTGTCAATCATGTTTCTCTACTTTCCTTCATTGTTTTGAAGTGTTGATCTTCTCTAATCTAACTCTTACTTATGCTAAGCTACTCCGATTAGTGGAGTCCTTATCTAACTCTCTCGATTAAGCGGAGTGGGCGTACTCGTGATTGAGGGATTAGAGTTGTCCTCTAATGGTTGGTTTGTGTGTGTGTAGGTTTAAGAAACCTTGAGCTTAATTTGAGTATGTGTGACTTGATTTGGACACCATGATTGGCATGGTTGGGGTGGCCGGCTTGAATGCGATCTTGCGTGCTTAATCGTCAATGCATGTAATTAGAGTTGTGCTTGAGAGACTCGAAGATTAGTGTGTTTCACTTCGTTTCTTGATGTGTTTAGATGATTGCTTGTATTGATGCTTGATGTGCGATTAGCATTAGTTGATTTGGGATGATTTCTATTTGCATTGGAGGATGCACGCTCTTGAATCCTCTCAATCTTTGCATCCGACGACGCTCTCACACATTCTTTGTGTGATGCCTCCAAGCCCTAGCCGGGTCATGCTCTCTCTCTCTCCGGATTAATAGATTTTGTGGGAGATTGCCTATGCTATGCGAGCCTCCAACAGTTGTGTAGGGAGCACGAGGGCTCGAGGGCTGTGTGGGAACAGGTCCCAGGCCAGTGGGAGCTTTCTTTAGTAGCTAGGGGACACCCTTACACCTCTAGGGGCTTGTGGGAGACTTGACATGCTTGAGAGAGAGTGTGAGAGTTAGTTAGACTAAGTTAACTTGACACTTGGTAAGCATGTAACTAAGTTACCTTGCATGAGATGAGTACTCCCTCAGATGTATTTAGCAGCATGGTTCAATTTTCATCTTGGGAGAGCCTATATAAGAGTGTGCTCACACACACACACACACACACACACATATATGCTCACACACACACACACTAAGTACACACACACACACACACCTTGAGGAGGTGCTACCGGCAGACATAGTCTTTGGAAGAGGAGCTAGGAGGGAAGGTGCTGCCGGTTTCTCGTCTCAAGGAGGCCCTTGCATCAGAATTTTGAGAGGAATTCATCCGTAACCTCGGTAATTTTTGATTTAATTCATACTTGTTGTAATTCCCTCTCTAATATCCTCTTAATTCCGCATCTAGTATGCATAATCATAGTCAAAATACTCATTAGATACTCTCTAATTCTCCGTATCCATGATCTATTGCATAAATCTTAATCTACTTAGTAATCATGCAAGCAATTAGTCACTCTTAATCATAGTTTAATGCATGTTTAAGGAATCATCCACTAGTCACCGTTTTGATTAAAAAACAAGTCAGCTTGAGGTGGGAAGGGTCCATTGCATTCTATTACTCCATAATGTGTAAATAATTAAATTAGAATCAATTGCTCATGGATTAGGATTTAATTAGGGAAAATTAATCCATCATTAATCATTAGTAAGGGAGAAATCCTCTCATCTATGCATATAGTAAATCTGCAATTCTCTAGTTGCATTAAGAAGTGATTAAGCATGTCTATTTCATCTTTAGTAGAACTGATTAAGTAAAAATCTGAATTTCATAATTATCTAGGCCAAGTAATTAACCTTAGGGCCTCTTCCCATAGAACAAGTATGGTGCTATTGGGATTCTCTATGTCTTGAAGTAAGTCTAACCTCTCATACAAGGAGATTATCTTATTGAAACTAATCCGTCATCATGGTTGTATCTTACTCTTGAATGTTAGCTCTCTTTTTCCAAGTTGTCAATTAAGTAGTAGTGAGTATAAAATGGCCCCGGTAAAGAGAACTCATTTCGATGGTTCCCACGACCGCGAGGCGGGGACAAGCAACATTAATGGAAAGGGAAAATCTCCCATGGTCGATCAAGTACCGGCCATCTCACGGAGCAATGACGAGGAAATTATGGAGGTAGGTCAAGTTTTAATTCAAGTTTGTTAAAGCAACATTGCATTCGATAAGGTAGGATGAAAAAAAAATTTCCCAACATGTTAGAAATCAACGAAAACCACGGCATTTAAATTAATTGTATTTTACACTCAAGTAGGAAAGAATGCTTTTAGAATATACTGTCTGAAGTAGGAAAGATTGGTTGCTAGGGAAAATTTAGCTCAACTAGTTCATTTTCAATTCCAATGTTGATCTAGTCTAAACCCCCTCTTGATCACAGGAAGCAGCTCGCGAAGTTATTCGCAGGAGCTAGAGTTCCTGGTTAAGGACTCTTGAATCCACGAATGCTGGTTAAGTGCTGGATATCCACGACTGCTGGTTAAGCGGTGGAAGTCCACGACTGCTGGTTAAGCGGTGGACAACCTAGTTATATGGGCAGCTAGGCGACAACGGGAGGAGTAAACTCTCGCTGGAGGGGGGATGTTGTACCTCCAGAACATTGGAATTTTAAATGAATAATTTTTTGAGAAAATTTTTACTAGAGTTACTGTCTTGGTGCCGCTTTGCAATACTGGTTGAAGGGCTGTATTAAAGAACTTGTGAATCGGAACCTAATCAAGGAACTTATATGTTGAACAACCATTGTGGTAGTAATTAGAACACACAAAGAAGTGTGAGTGTGGGGGTGGAAAGTGAGGGCTTGGCTCGGGTTGCCAATGCCTATGAGAAGGGTGGTCCCAATTGGTCGGGAAGTCTCCGTCCCAATAGTGTTATAAATCGAGACTAGTATTACTCATTGCCCCTAGAGTAGCGAAGTCTCAAGTGTACGTGCCTCTGAAAGCTATGGGGGAAAAGGCACTCGGGACTTCTCTCCTCTTGGAAGGTGGGTCTTAGGATTGCTAGATAAGTTAATCACGCTTTCCTTGCGAGGTGGAACTAGATCTCAATGCTAGTAGGCTTGAACTCGGCTCACTTTGTGATGAGAGATAGTCCGCTAGATTAACCATAAACCACTTTGTTTGCTTCTATTGTAGATCTAGTGGCCACCAAGTTTACCATCAAATCCGTCGTTTGAGACGATAGGGTGGGGACCTCACACCCTTTAACCTGGTGTTTGAGATTAATGCAATCCTACCCATGGAATTCTTAATCAAAACCCTACGAGTGGAAACACAATTAGGTCGGACAGGCCATGAGCTATCAGAGAGACTAGACACCCTGGAACAATTAGATGAAACCAGAACTAGAGCAATAGCTGGGATATATGCTCAGAAAAAACAAATGGAGGCTTTCCATGATCAACATGTGAATAGCAAGGAGTTTCAAAAAGGGGATTACATTTTAATGTATACCCTCAAACAACACTCCAAAAAACTCAAAAAGTGAGGGATGGGGACATGATATATCACAAAGAGGAGCCATCAAGCTTGCAACATTAACCAATGAGGAGATGCCAAATTGGATGAGTGGCTGCGGATTAAAGAAAGATCTTCTTCCGATCACACTAGAAGAACGCAAAACAATACATGCAACAGTTTAGCACAGAAGTCAAGCACATGACATTCGAGAATAGGCACAACAGGAAGCCAAAATCAGAATATTAAAACGCAAGGAGTAAGCAAACTTTCAGAAAAAAGCACAACAAAATGATTGTATCAATACTACTCCAATAACATCCATACAAACGGTGGCTACATAGTAAGGTGGAATGGATCTATACATTAATTTACAACTTGCTGATGGCACCACCGAGCGAGCATTAGTTGACACCGGGCAAGAGCTAATGTTGTTAACTACTCCACTTTCAGAAAACTCACAAGGGAACCTCTAATGCCAAACATGATGGGGTTCAAAGTAGCAAACAAAGGCACAATTGGCAGTCTAGGACACATAAATTTACCAATCACTATTGATGTCGTGGATCTGCACTTATCAGGCCACGCCAAACTGGCCGGACAACACCTTATAGCTTAGACAAGAGGGCCAATCCTTCGCCACGCCCTTTGTACAAACAAACCATGTATGGAATCTCTACCATCACCACATGCACCAGTTCAGCGATATTATTCAATCGTGGTCAAGAAAATATGGGTTAAAAAATCCATCACGAAAAGGAGTCCGAATAAATTGTGGATACCCAAACGACAAAGCAATACAAGTCAGTCTACATTGCCTCCACAGAAATTTGACCTCGCCAAACCACCCACGGGATTTGTCAGACAACCTAGGCCAATCCAACATCAACCTCGACAACCAAAAGATGTCAAGTGGATATGGAACCAAAAAAAACTCACTTGCAAGATGTCTCTTCTAGGGAATCCACAAGCAAGCAATTTCAGTGGCAACCAAAACGAAGCCCTCAATCACAACAACCAGCAGCATCACAACTTCTGCAGGTCACCATCAAACACAGGGCACATCTTCTACAATTACTACTGTTCGGACCACGCAGATTCAATGTGACCTTGCCACCAATAGCCACTGAACATAATGTTCAACACCCCTCTCTTGCACAACATTCTATTTCCACATGCATATCCTCCATCATCATCATAGAGCCCCAATATACGACTATGCATACACACATAATTTATTCCCATGCACTCTAGCACATGTTCGTTTAGGACGACTCACTCTAGGAAGGGGGGAAAATGCAGCAGGTTTATCATTTTGTATATATTATTATCATATTATTATATTCTTTTCCTTTATTTTTCTTTTTCTTTAAAAAACAAGCTTTTCAGAGCTGTAGAAAATCTTAGCCGGCATAATCACAAGCCAATCCGACACCATCTAATATCGGGTTAAGAATATGTATGTATGAGAGGTTACACTAATTTTGGCTAATTTTTGGCCAACCAATAATAATTGTAAATAATTTTCTTTTACTAAAAAGAAAAAAATAATAGATAATCAACAAATATTGATAAGTCGAGCCAGGAAAGTCGGAACTGACTTTTGAAAGCAAATGCGGAAACTTCAAAGCAAGGACTTTGAACATGGCAAATATGAAAGGATCAAAACTGCGGATCGAACGTCATTTGTCAATCGAATATCAAAATGAAGAACGATTTGAACTGCAGCTAATATGAAACAAGATATGATCAATGGAAGTAAGTACGAATGGGGCATTCCGGGTAGACTATGAACATATAGTCAAATGGTGCAGCATAAGCTCATTTGCATTCACACACACACACACACACACACACACACACACACACACACACACACACACACACACACACACACACACACACACACAGAGAGAGAGAGAGAGAGAGAGAGATAAGAATAGGGTCTTTGGATTTGTTTTTTCCCACTGTGACCACCGCTGTAGCTCTTACTACACCAGATTCGACATGTATCATCATTAAACTTACAAGAACATGTATATATGTCCCATATTGCATCAACATTACCAAAACAACAGATTAGAGCAATACAAAGTCACAAAATCTACAAAATAATAGGGCCAATGGGGGACTTCAAAACTCATCAAAAACCAAAAGCCTTTCATCAGTAGACCCCAAGTAGCTGGCATAATCAGGCAGGACAAAAACAATAGCAAAAGGTGGTGGAACATGGATTGTGATCCATGTTCCTCAAACCCTAAAATCAAAACAAATTGTACAGAAGCATCCATAGGTGACCAGGAACAACCTCCCCTAGCTAGAATTGCAAAATGCTTCCCAACATGGATCGCGATCCATGTACCTTTTTGCCAAAATCCAGGCAGGAGTGGTTCACTAGCTGGGGAATGCAAAAATATGATCAGGCTGATGCTGCAAAAATAATCACAAAAATTGCCATTTTCAGAGGGAAAAGGGTAGGATTCCATCAAAAACTTAGGGAAAGGACAAGATGCCGGCAAAACTCATGGAGTAGGGCTAAAAAAAGAGTTCTTGAGGAGTTTTTAAATTGCTGCTTAAGCCAATCAGAAGACTTCACACTCTCCTTAAAACCTATCAACAAGAAAATGTAACATCGTAAGGATGTTTGTAGGATCAAAACCGAGCAAAATATTACTTGCAAACTAGTGAAATTTGTCGGAATCAATTTGTCTCCTCAAATGGATTCAAATTCTGGTGGAATTTGATAGGGAGCTACGTAAAGCTGTGGACTACAGGCATCAACCATCGCGAATCGAGGCAATGACAAATATCAGGCAAAGCATGTGTCCAAAAGTGATTCAAATAAACGGATATGGTCAAAACAGGAAAAACATAGCCATAAACTAGAAAATGGGGCAAACTAAGAAAACACATGTTCAAATATTTCACCAGTGTACTAGGAAGACCTATAGGAACATAGGTGCAAAGAAAGTGTATCAAAATTCCTCCAAACATGGATCGCGATTCATGTACCTTTTTACCAAAATTCATCTGTTACATTATGCCCTTGTGCCTATAGTATTCCTAGATGCACTGGTGAAATTTGGTCAAATTTGGGATAGGTTTGACAAAGTTATGCTCATTTTTCATTTTATGGTCAAAGTTTGCAACTTTTTGACAGTTTTGATCAATGGTTACACCTGTTTCCAATGCTAAAATTGACCACAGGATGCCTCGAAGAAAAGCACAAAGGGAGTGGAATGTTGCACCTTGTGAGATAGCAGATATTTTCTCAAATGAGAAGGCTCATATCATTGGACAGGTACTGGAAGCAATTTTGGCTTACATATTCATTAGAAGATTTCAAGCCGCAAACAGAGAAATAGTGAAAACCATTATTCTTTCAAGGGAGATGTGGACACTACACCAAAATCCAAAAGTACAAGCAGGGGGCAGATGCCTACAATTGGACAACTTCCTACGGTTACCACCCCGGGGAACGGACTTCAGACGAGCTCATGAACTCATAAGTCTATTTAGTACAATGGAAAAGCCACTCTCACTGACAAAGATGGGGCAATAGTCAAGGTTAAGATCACAGCAAAGATAATCAATGAAGCTCTCCAACTGCAACAAGGGATGCACAATCTATTGCAAAAGACAAAATCAATAGACAACGACAAAGCTTCCCCAAATCAAAGAGGCCACAAGTTGACATATCAGGATTTGATATACTCAGACACTATAGTTTCGTTTTTCCTCATAGCGCAACACTTTAAAGTGCAGAAGCTATCACTGTTGCACATGGCAGTAGTAAAGGCAATGGTCGAAAAAACTACCTTCTCAACAACATCGTCCAAACAAACCTAAAGGGGAGGCAAAAAAGTAAGACCTACATGAACAGAAGGCAAATGATGATATGGATTTCCTATCAGGCATTTGGAATGATTGATGATCTACCACCCGCAAAAGCACAGATAGATCTAATCCACAAATCTAAAAGAGCAGTAAAACCTATGGCCGGACCATCCACAAGACCAAGACTGGAAGCTAAACAAACAAGACAGAGTGCAACCACGAAGGACTCTAACAGTGAAAAGACAGAGCCAGACGCTCGGAGTAGCCGAGAGGCTGGGTCCCAACAAAAAGATATCCCTTAAGAGTATCAGTCTTCATAAGAGGAGCTTGTCTCCCTGTGATATACAAGATAGAGGAAGAACATTGCCCACGTGGCAGAAGCCATCCCAATAACTCAAGCCAGGAGAATAATGGAAGAGGCGTTGTCTTTCCATGGCACGTTCATAATGTGAAATTACAATATCTAACTCACTCTCAATGCTTTTGTTATGTGGGACCAAATGCTATGATGTACATAGTGTGATATATGTGATGATTGCAGGAGTGTACATACTTTGCCAGGCAGGCGGCCAAGGACATGGCACCGTTTCATGTTTTACCATATAAAATTATTTCTAATTTGATTTAGTAATGTACAAATGTCAAGTGGTTTGAAGTGGCATGCTGGTTTTACCTAGAAAGTTCAATGCGGGCAATCTCAGCCAAAAATAGCAGGTTTCATGCGCGGGCATAAAAGACGTGTCCAATGTGCTTACCAAGTGAGAACAAAAGATTCAACATGAAATTTGAGCCCAATGGGAATTTTCCACAAATTTAGGGATTTTTTCCAGCTCGTTTGGGCTTTTTACGAACAAACAGGGGCATTTTTGGGCTGGAAGTGGCCTTAAAATGGCCAAAAATGACCTATAAATAGCTCAAAATGCCACATCAGCGATAGTGTCATTGTTTCTCGGGCTATGTGGAAAGTTTTAAAGCCAATAATGAGCTCATTTGTGCATATGAGAAAGGAGATAGAGCCATTCCTTTATAGGGTGCTAGTGCAGTCCCATGTTGCCTCAACTACGGCATGGTTGAGGCTGCGAGCCCTCCAATTAGTGTTTCCCCTCCTCAAATAACTACTTGGGATTCTCCAATGAAGTACTGAAGCTTCCATAAAATGGTCACAAAGAAGAATCCAAGTGTAAATTTAGGGTTTTTAACAGGTCGAATGAGCACTGCATCTGTGCAATTGGAAGAGAGGCTACACCTAATCTTCACACACACTAGAGTTTTGAGTTGATATTTGTTCATTTTCAGAGTGTATCTTTCATGGATGGATTTTTGTACTTGTTTAGTGTGTTTTTAGCTTCAAATCATCTACGCCTTTCTTGATTTTGCTACGAATCCCCACAATCAGAGGCCCGACGCTTTCCTAGTCGTACTACGCACTTCTTGACACATTTTTAATGAACCCGATGCAAAGTAGGCTAGATTGAGGGTTCAAAAGCTTAATTTAAGGTATCAAAACAAAGGTTTAAATCTATGGAGCAACAAGGGGTTCAGTTTGATCTGGTCGTAATGCAAATGTTTCAAGCTTTTGCAGTGTTTATGCAGCACCAACAAGCTATAGAAAGGAGGAAGCTCTCGTCAACCAAAGTGCTTCAATTTTTGGTGAGCAAAATGGACCAATTTAAAGGTAAAAATGTAAAAAAGTATGTTTGTGGATATGTAAAGGAGATGGAACTTCATCGAGTGCCCGAAGCACAGATGATGTAATGTTTTGAAGTTGCTGTGGTTCCCGAGATCAGAGAGCATGTAAGGGGAATTAGAAATAAGCATGAGGCAACTTGGGAAGCATTGAAATTAGTCTTGAAGGAAGATTATTTCATGGAGGACTTCCAAAGGGAAACAAAGAGGACTTTTTTAGAGTGGGTAGTTCGGCCAAAAGAGGGGCTCTCGCCTACCAAACTGCTAAGGGAATTAGAACACCGCTATGATCAACTTTCAAGGACTGAGAAGGCTACCCTAAACTCGGAGAAGACAGAGCACTTTTTGAAGGCTACAGGTAAAGAGATTCAAGAGAAGTTAGAGCTACTACCTGAAGATAAGGATGCGGAACAAGGCTTAAAGACTAATTGGAATGAAGTTAAAGATGACATTTCATTGCTAACTAAGCGACAACGACAAAGAGACAAGATGATAGTCAATCCTACTCAAGTCCCAAGTGTTCCCAAGAGTCCTATAAAGCCTGTTATTGTGGTTCCAAAAAGTGAAAAGTCCATTCTAGATGATATTCTCAAGGGAATGCAATAGCTCAAGTTAGAGCTTACAATGCTAGAAGAAAAGGGGCAACCATTAGGACAATCTACAGGGCAAAGACCTCAAAACAGAGAACGCCTTGTAAATACATGCATATGGCGCGATAGTATTGACCATGGAAGGAGGGATTGTTAATATTTTTAAGACGCTTTGACAAAGGAGCTTGTTTATTGTAAAGATGGAAAAATTCACTTATGTGAAACAAGTAAGCTCTTGGGACCAAACTTTGGCAAAGATGGGATGAAGAAACTAGTTGAGGACATGGCTACTAGCCATGCCATGTCATTGGTTGAGGCAGCCACCTATGGGTTGAAGGTGGATCCTATTAATAAAAAAGTATTAGTCAAAGTTGGAGAAGAGGAACCTAATGGTATTGGAGAGCTATGGCCGTGCGCTATATAGAATCTACTATGAAGGGTAAAATGAGTACAGAGGTTTTGCATGAAGCTAGAGACTGCATTTGGCTAGAAACAGGTTTGAATGAACCTATAGATTCTTTGTCAGTGCATGCATACATTGCCAAATGTCAAGCAAGTGAGGCCATTGTTGAAGAGAAACGTAGGCGCAAGAATGGGGATCAAGGGCCTTCAAAACGGGCGACGAGGAGTGGAGGCAGAAATGATACAGTGCCTCCTAGATCACCTTCCTCACAACAGATGCCTTTCCCTAAAGTGCCTATGCATGAAGCCTCTAAAGAAAATAAGAAAGATGCAACAAAATCCAAAGCAAAGGGTCTTGCCTACAAACTCGAATTTTCCTTGGGTGAATGAAGGGGATCAGAGAGCACCACAAATGGAGAGAGAGAGAGAGAGAGAGAGAGAGAGAGAGAGAGAGAGAGAAGAGAGAGAGAGAGAGAGAGAGAGAGAGAGAGAGAGAGAGAGAGAGAGAGAGAGAGAGAGAGAGAGAAGGAGACACACGACACATAGATATGGGTGGGGAGACTCAAAGAGTGAGCAGCCCCCTATACACTTATGCTATGTATAAGGTATACAAGTCAGTGGGCACAGGCTATGTATAAGGTATACAAGTCAGTGGGCGGTCGAGCAAGGCACAGGCGCCTATACCCCAACAACCTCCCACTTAAAGGCGACTGTGCCTTTAAGCAAGAGAACCTAGTCTAAGGACTACAAAAGGCGAGAGAAAAACGCTCTCAACTGATGCCCACTGGCTGGCTGTGATCTTGTGCATCCGACTGTCCTGCTCCCGTGTAAGTCCACACACCACCAGACGTACCGCACACGTACTGCAAGTATGTATGCAATACCTGCATATCTCCCTTGTGCACTATGCCATCATCAGTCAACAAACGACTGACAACCCCAACTGCAAATGCTCCCATTGCAGCTGCGATATCCGGTCTCAAGATCATCATCTCATACATGAGACCACCGAATGCCGATGCAATGCTAGTGGGCCTTGCTAGCTCTACGGAGCATGCATCAACATATATATCCCTGGAAATAGGCATCTCTGACTGACAAGGTGTGTCAGCCACATGCATCTCCTGAGTGTCCGCATAAAACGCATCCACCTGTCGTGCAACCTCAGAGCAAACCAGATGCTCTAGGTGTCTCCTGGAAGACATATCGTGCACAATTATATCCCATGTTCACTGTCAAGCATAGAAATGAACGACTGCATAATTGCTAGCATCTCAGCCTCCTCTGCAATCATCCACTGCAAACATGACCACTCAATCTGCTGTGACTCACTAGAGCTCTCATGCTCTAACTCCTTATGCATAGACTCTTGCACAACGTCCTCCTGTCGTGACTCACTAGAGCAAGACCGCTCTACCTGTCTATCCTGCATAGGAGTATCTTGCACAACTAACTCTTTGCTTTTCTCAGTCACTAGCAAAGCATGCACGTCTGACTCAGTCACCACTTTGTGTGACTGCTCAAGTCGTGCCCCAACTGTGTGCACAACGAGCTCACTACTCTACACTCCATGAAAAGTACCTTGCAACTCATGAGCAAAAGAGACCGTCTGGGTCTCTCGCTCTCTGCATGGCTATAACAAGTATGAGACTCGACTATCTCGCACCAGTACTACATGCAATGGGTACCATGTGCCAACTCTAGCACCTCTCGCAATCACTAGCGAACCCAAATGCAATCCAAAAGATCGCTCAAGAAGCGATACCTGACATCCACTATCCTGTAGCTGTCTGACTGAGATCAAATCTCGTCTCATATCTGGCACATAACGCACATGAAGCAGGGTAAATCTCATACCACTGGGCAAGGACAAACATACGTCTCCTGCACCCTCAATGTCATACACAACACCATCATCCATGTGCACACAACCAAGTCTCCCACTAGAAAACGTGCTAAACCACTCACGATGCGACGTGACATGGAAAGTAGCATCTGAATCTAGTAACCAATGTGAAGACAATGTGCAATCCGATATGCAATCCGTAGACATAAGATCGTCTGAAGACAAGCTAGATGTAAATGTGACATCGCCGTCACAAGCATACTCAGTAACCACCGTACTCATCTCACTAGCATCTGTCATGCCCAAATCTGCATCACGCATCTGCCGCCTCCGTTTTCTCAAACGCCTAAAACATCGACGCCTAATGTGCCCTCTATGTCCACAATGCCGACATGTCAAGTCTCTATGCCGTCCAGAATTGCGTGTGGGACCAATTCTCCCATGGACATAGAAGTGGGACTAGACTCCCTTGTAGACATGGATGTCACATACATAGCATGTAAACTCTGCCATAAAGCATGAGTTGTAGTCTCCCTCCTCTCCCTCGAGACCTGCCAGTAAACAGACTCAACCAGATGCAAATGAATCGTAGACATGGCTAACTCATCAAGATCCTGCCAATCATCATCATGCATAGACTTGGGCTTCGCCGATAAACCACTCAAGGGTTTATCTTGCCCCAAATCCGCCAATGCAACAAGCATATGCTCCTTCCAAGAAACAAAATCTGCACCATCAAACTGTGCCAGATCATAACATTGGAAGTCAAATGAAAAATCAGCCATAATGCTCGCAAAAGAGCAACCAACAATGAGTAGCAAATGTCAACCAAATCAGCCCTAAACTGGCTCGAATCGCATCAACAAAAGTCTGCAAATATGGCTCAAAACCTGATGCAACATTGCACCAATAACCGTGCAAAACCTTGCACAAAATCACAAGTCAATATGAGTGAAATCCGACTACCTAGCTCGTAGCCACACAAGCATACATCACAATACTCACTCCTGTGAGTGTTCCAAGATAATTGTACGCCTGTCAAACCATGAGCTAATCACCAAGCCCACACTGTGCGGTATCGATGTATACACACGCACAAATCTCCCACCTGCAGAGAACACCGCACGCAAATGCTGAGTGCAACCCGCAATCTCTAGCTATATCGCATAAATGATGCGCATAAAACTCCTAGGAAAATTTCGCCAGAGTTTCGACGCACAATGGCTATCAACACAAAAGAACCATTATCCTGCAAGCTCAATACAATGAGCAATCAATGCGCATCAAACTACACTCAACATACATGCATAAGCTCTGCAAACCTGTGTCCAACAAATTCTCACAAAGAGTACCACAAGTGACCATACATGTCATCCACAACCAACCTCTGCACTTGCTCACAAGATCTACTGCTCACCACATAAGCATACATAGAGCATTACCCGCTCAAAGACCATGTATACAAGCCACAACACTGCAGAAGAACCACTCAACTGCAACTGGAAACACCTATGGGAGTACTAGACTCAACCTGTACATGGGAGTCAAACCCGATCTTGTAACACCTCATATGTGCCTACTACCTGCAGTGTGCACGGGTAAGCTGTCTGCAGCAAAGAAAACAACAGAGCCCAAAACTATCCTGAAAAACAGTCTCTGTGTTTTTAATTTCAGACCCACCTGCACTCCGAATCAAAAAATTATTCCTTCTACAAAGTCGTAGAGCTTGAAGCCAGCTCCGTTTTGAACCAAAAAGTTTTGGAATCGGAGCTTTGTAGATCAAGTTATGAGCAAAAGAGTAGACTGCTATCAAACTGCCAAAAACTGAACGACTTTCTTCTGTGCTTCTTTGAGCTCATAGAAAGGCTCAAACTCACTTCCCACCTCGATGTGTGAGCTGAATGTATCAATCTCACAATGCTTCCATGTCTATGGAAGCTCCAAGCTCCAATCTGTCGCCGATATAGCCGTTGCAAAGCTTGCCGAGAAGAGGGAAAATGCTGTACATAGTGGGATGATCTGTAGACTGATCTGTGAGCAATAGGAAGCTCTTGAGAGCTCTCCTGCAAGCCTCTCTATAGCTGTCCACAAGCCTCCTCTATTTCTTTGCTCAGATCGGTGACCTCTCCGCCATAGCCCACGAGTTCATCGCGAAGCCGTCCAACTACGCTCCCACACCTGTCGCTCTGATACCAATTGAAGGGGATCGGAGAGCACCACAAACGGAGAGAGAGCAAGAGAGAAGAAGACACACGACACACAGATATGGGTGGGGAGACTCAAAGAGTGAGCAGCCCCCTATACACTTATGCTATGTATAAGGTATACAAGTCAGTGGGCGCCCACACTTTGGGCGATCGAGCAAGGCACAGGCGCCTATACCCCAACACCTTGGGTGAAGTACTTGGCATAGTAAAGCGATAATTCCCCAAAGAAATAATTGATATCATAAAGAGGAAGCGATAGTCTCTTACTGAATCTATCCATGTACAGGGTGAAGGAGAGACTTTAAATGCACACGAAGTACAGGTCTATGGTGAACAAGGTGATGAAACTATTGTTGGATGCTACAAGTCTAGGGGAGGAGTAAAACACGCTCACTTCTTGGATGATAAAGGTGAAGTTGAGACCACTCACAAGAGTAACTACTTGAAGAGTCATTGGGCAAAAGCAACTACTGAGACCTTGGTAAAAGTGGGAGATTTAGAAGATCCATACATTGCGTTGATAGACCATGGGTCAGAGATTAACCTCATGTCAAAGAGTCCTTATTAAAAAGGAAAATGACCAATTGATATAAATCATGGATGGATGATTCGTGCAGCAAACAACTCTTCAAAGGGAGCTGTACGGAGCTTGTCCAAATGTTAAGGTGACTGTAGGGGATGTGAAAGATGAACGAAATTTCTTTGTATAGGAGATGTCTACATACCCTCTTATCCTTGGGAAGCCATATATCACTACTACTTGCATTGAAACCAAGGTGATGGATGATGGGTCAACTTATTCAAGAATAAGGGGCATGGATGGGAAGCGGGCATGAAAGGAATGAAAGTTTGTGTGGACCATGAAAGGAATCGTGAAAGTATTAGAGAGAAACCTTTGCCAGAGAAAACAAATAATTCAAGGACTACAGGGATATGAGGGGTTTTTGCCATGTACCATTGTAGAGCGGGATTGCAGTGGTACAAGAAGAGAAAAGTTCTCGCATGATGTATATGCAAAGGAAACATTTTCTACAGGTTTTGTAGGATTAACAGACTATGGATCTATTGCTTTTACAAAGTGTGAGGACTTAAAGAAAGGTGAACGACAACATGTAAATAGTGTACAAGGAGGTTTGAAGATGAATGGCTTGATAGAAGATGATGAATGCCTTGCAGGTGTGTTTGATGAGTGTTTGTTTGTGGATATTATGCAAGACTTGGAGTCTTTAGTGGATTGCAATTTGCTTATGCTCAATAGAAATGTATAGGGTCATTAAGGATTTAAAAAGTGCTCAATGTGTTGATGTACGAGTGGAGACTAAGTATAAGTCTGTGGCAAAGAAAGTGAAACTAGTGGCATTACCTCTACCAAAATATTACACAAATAAGATGGAGCAAGCTGCTTTGAAGCCTATCCTTTGTGACCTATGCAAGATTGGACACAAGTTCACACAGGATTCTTTGAAGGAGTTAAAGGCTGGTTGCGAGGACAGTTTGACAAAAGCTGAAAAGATATGCTTTGAAGACATGCTTCCCAAACATGGAAAGCTTTTGCATTTGATCCCTATGAGATAGCGTGTGTTGATACATCCATTGTTTCTCCTATGGTGATGTTCACTATCTCTCATGTACCTTGGAACTTGAGGCCTATTCCTATTCCAAGGGCTCATTTGCCAAAACTCATTGAGTTGCTTAATGAAAAGATCAAGATAGATATTTTAGATCCTTCTTGTGCACCATATTCAAATAGGTGGTTCACAGTTCCAAAGAAAAATGGTTCTTTACACTTTGTTCAGGATATGCAACTTGTAAATAAGGTGGCAAATCATAAATGTGGGTATAGGGCCAGGTGTCGATGAGTTTGCAAAGGCATTTGCAGGAAGGGAAATATATTCTATGGGAGATTTGTACTCAGGGCATGATCAGTTCCAACTAGCAATGGAAAGCAGGGACCTGACTACCATGAGGACACCCTTCGGCTCAGGGGGTTCACTATGTGTAAAACTACCATATCACGTGCGTTCAAGACATGTTTGTAAAACCCCTTATCTGTGAATTTTGTTAGGAATATAATGTACCCCTTTCTTTTAAAATGTGTAAGTTTTTTTTAAATTTTGAAAAATTAATGTCCTTCTGTATAGATATTTATGTAAGTTTCAAGAAGTTCAAACACCCTTCTGTTGAACTCACGTGATAGGTTATATTTTTTTTAGGTAACCTCCCTAGGCCCTTGGGTTTAGTAAGGATGTGCACCTTAACTCAGGGGGCCACTAATTTAGTTTCACATATGATGAATGGTATGAACAAAGTCCTACGTGACTTCATACCGCAAACTACAATGTCTTTCCTTGATGATGTGCCAATCAAAGGATGTGATGTAGGAGATATAGATGTGGCTCTAGACTTGAGGGGGTGCCGCAAGTATGTGGAAAACCATACCAATGATTGTGATAAGATCTTGTCAAGATTGGAAGAGGTGAACCTTACCTTGTTTGGCCAAAAGTCAGTGTTTGGTGTGAATGAAGTTCTTATTGTGGGACATATGTGCGGGCCATATGGTAGAAGGCCTTGTCTTGCAAAGATTGACGTAATTTAGAGAATGAAAGAGAAATGTATAAATGTCACTAAGGTTGGAAGGTTCTTGGGAGCGCATGCATGTTTTATGTTATCTGCATTCCAGATTATGCACATGTAGCAGAGCCTTTGTATCAACTTTTGAGAAAGAACCAAAAGTTTCAATGGGAAGAAATGCATACCCATGCCATGAGAAAATTAAAGAAGTTGCTGCTTATGTCTCCAACTTTGAGGAAAGCAAACTATGAATGTGGAAGATATGTAATTGTGATAGTGGATACTAGCCCCATAGGAATTGGATGGGTGATTGGGCAAGATGATGATGATGGCAAGCGATATGTGGTGAGGCTTGGAGACAAAGTCCTAAGTGCTCGTCAATGCAACTATCCACAGGTAAAAAGCAAGTTATGGGGAGTAGTCACAGCTTTGAAATGTGACAAAGAGTATTTGATAGGAGCAAATGTAATAGTGGAGACTAATTGTCTACCCCTTCTTGTGATGATCACAAGATGCTCAACTCCCGACATTGCTATGTTGAGATAGATTGCCTACATAAAGTCCTTGAATCCATAATTTAAGCATATTACAGGGAAAGATAAGCTAGTTGCGGATATGCTTTCAAGAGCAAGGTATGAAAATGAAGAAGACATGGTTGTGGAGGGCGATGATGTAGGCACACAGCTCTATAGTATCTCTCATGCCAAGGGTGATCATGTTTACCTGTCAAATGCACTTGAGTCATTTATAGAGGACCTATATCAAGGTAATTGGTTGCTCATTGGATGCTATCTGAGCACTTTGACAAGGCAAGAAGGGTGGACTAATCAAGAGCTCAAAAGAACACGGAGAAAGTCCTATGGATACTTTTTGAAAGATACATACTTATGGAACCGTCCAAAACAAAGAAATGGAAGCCAATGAGAGTCTTGAATGATAAGGATGCTCATTGTTTGACAATAAAATCTTCTCATCTTTAATTTCTTTTTGAATAACCGCTACCTCTGAATCCTCAAGACCGCAAAGAAATCTGAATACCGTTGTTGAGGGTTTCTTGTTCTCCTCCTCAAGCCTTTTAATAATTTCTAGCCAACAATCATAAACTAGATCGGAATATGTAACCATGTGTGCCTGTTTAGCAATCCAACTTGCTCCTCCACTCAATCTTGCCAATCGAAGAAAATTCTAGAAAGAAGTGTAACACCAATGAGAAGATTGAACTCAAGTGCTCAATTAAAGACAACAAGAAAGAAGAATAAATACACTTACATCCCATCTAGCACGAGATGTATGTCCCTCTACAAGTCCAGTTGTTGCTGCCCTTGATGGTCATCCTGAATAGATCCATTGACTTTGCAAATGCCGCAATATTTGTCTGTAAGGTTGCTTGACATACAATACTTTAGCCTCATCATTTGCAATGGCAAACATAGCAGTTGCAACCATTGGAGGAGAATTTACAACAATACGAGCCTTTTAAAATTTATACACGTCAATCAATCTTTGAAAGAGATCATTGTTTTTTTATTCATTGTGAAGCAAAACTTTTGCAGCATAAATGAATGTTGGCCATCAAGAATTCAATAATGATAATCTTGTAATATTCCCTCGTGTACCTCTTCTGCTGCCAAAGGTGTACCTTGATTTGCCTTTGCATTTTGAACAAGCATTAAATATGCACACACTATAGGCTTAGTTGTACTCCAAAAAAATCCAAATAGCATGCTTTCATCATGTTTTCCATCAATAGTACGTACATTATAGTGATCAAGATCTAAAAGACAATTTTGAATAGGGATATCAAACTCCTTATATTGGAAATGGAAATAGATTATATACTTATTCATTCCACATGTATCTTTTTCTTGTCCTTTCATGGCCTCTGCCTCTAGAGCTTTTGGATCCACAATTCTCACCTTGGACGTTGAACCTTGTGTTGAGAATGCTAGAGATGCATTGTCTACATCCAAAATAGAACTAGACTCCTTGGGTGCTACCTTTTGCACTTTGACTTTCTTGTTTAGGTGGTCTTGAATCTTTCACCTTCTTTCCATGTAGTGTGGCTATGATGGAGCTTTGAAGTTGATCTTTTGTCACACCTTGAGTTGACTCTTCAATCTTCCATCCTCGAGAAAACATTGTCTCATCTTTATTTTGTGACATGCGTGAAAATGCATATGCTCTTGAAGATAATTGGAATTCTTGATTCATTGGGACTACAATATCAATACATTCCACCTATGGATGACCATCAATTGTAGAGATAGAGGCTTCCACTAATTGGCCAACATCTTCAAATAGGCGTTCATTCTCTTTCTTTGCAATGAATAGATGTACCTTATGAAATTGTGCACCCTCCATACCATGTATATACAGATACCAATAGCTTTTATCATTGCAATTATAGTTAGTTGAGACATCCACCCTTATAACATTTCTTTTTGGTGCCATATCTTCCTGGAAAACAAAAATTCAGTGTTGTTACTAGATAATATAGTCCACCACTTGTCCAACCTACTTCGAAGTTGGTTTTTAGGTCCACCACTTGTTCAAGCTAGCTCTACTAAAACAAACTATCTCTATTGTTTTAGGGTCAATGTGTGAATGGAGCGTAGCTACTATGTCTATTAGGATGGATGGTTTGGGACAAAGGTCCACCACTTTTCCAACCTATTATCCAATGTGTTATGGAGGCTTTAACCCAAGGTGGCTTAAGGGTCCACCACATGTCCAAGATAGCTCTATTGAAACAAGCTATCTCTATTGTTTCAAGGTCAACATGTGAATTTAGTGTAGCTATTATGTTTACTACCATGCATGGTTTGGGGCATATGTACACCCCTTGTCCAACCTACTATCCATTGTGTTATGGAGGTTTTAACCTAAGGTGTTTTGAAGTTTCACCACCTATTCAACATAGTTCTATTGAAACAAGCTATCTGTCTTTTTTCAAGGTCAATGTGTGAATGGAGTGTAGCTACTATGTCTATTAGCATGGATGGTTTGGGGAAGAGGTCACCTGCTTGTCCAACCTACAATACATTGTGTTATGGAGGTTTTTTCCCTAGGTGGTTTGAAGGTCCACCACCTGTCCAACCTAGATGTATTGAAAGAAGTTATCTCTATTGTTTCAATGTCAATGTGTGAAAGGAGTGTAGCAACTATGTTTACTACCATGGATGGCTTGGTACAGAGGTCCACCCCTTGTCCAACCTACTAATCATTGTGTTATGGAGGTTTTAGCTCAAGGTGGTTTGAAGGTCCACCACCTGTCGAAGCTAGCTCTATTGAAAATTTCTACCTCTAGTGTTTGAAGGTCGATGTGGGAATGGAGTGTACCTACTAGTTTTACTACCATGGATGCTTTGGGATAGAGGTCCATCACTTTTTCAACCTACTATCCATTGTGTTCTAAAGGTTTAAGCCCAGATTGGTTTAAAGGTCCACCACCTCTCCAAGCTAGATCTATTGAAAAACGCTATCTCTATTGTTTCAAAGTCAGTGTGTGAATGGAGTGTAGCTACTTTGCATACTACCATGCATGGTTTGGGACAAAGGTCCACCACTTGTCCAACCTACTATCCATTGTGTTATGGAGGGTTTAGACCAAGATTGTTTGAAGGTCCACCACTTGTTCAAGCTAGCTCCATTGAAAGAAGCTATCTCTATTGTTTCAAGGTCAATGTGTGAATGGAATGTAGCTACTTTGTTTACTACCATGGATGGTTTGCGGTAGAGGTCCACCACTTGTCCAACCTACTATCCATTGTGGTATGGAGGTTTTAGCCCAAGGTTGTTTGAAGGTCCACCAACTGTCTAAGCTAGATCTATTGAAAGAAGCTATGTATTTATTTGAAGGTCAATGTGTGAATGGAGTGTAACTACTATGTCCATTACCATGGATAGTATGGGTTCGAGGTCCACCACTTGTCCATCCCCCTACAATCTATTGTGCTATGGAGGTTTTATCCCAGAGTGATGTGAAGGTGGACCAACTGTTCAAGCTATCTCTAATGTTTCAAGGCCAATGCGTGAATGGAGTGAAGCTACTCTCTCTTTTACCATGGATGGTTTAGGACATAGGTCCACATGTTTTCCAACCTACTATGCCTTGTGTTATGGTGGGTTTAGCCCAAGGTGGTTCAAAGGTCCACCACTTGTCCAAGCTAGCTCTATTCAATAGCCGTATCTCTATTATTTGAAAGTCAATGTGTGAGTGGAGTGTAGCTATTATGTTTACTACCATGGATGGTATGGGATAGAGGTCCACCACTTGTCCAACCTACTATCCATTGTGCTATAAATTTTTGAGCCAACGGTGGTTTAAAGGTCCAGCACCTGTCCAAGCTAGCTCTACTAAAAGAATCTATCTATTTTGTTTGAAGGTCAATGTGTGAATGTATTTTAGCTACTATGTTTACTCCCATGGATGGTTGGGGGTACAGGTCCACCGCTTTTTCAATGTACTATCCATTGTGTTATGGAGGTTTTAGCCTATGTGGTTTGAAGGTCAATCGGTGAATGGACTGTAGCTACTATGTTTACTATCGTGGATGGTTTGGGACAAAGGTCCACCACTTGTCCAACCTACTAACCATTGTATAATGAAGGTTTTAGCCCAATGTGGTTTGAAGTTCCACCACCTGTCCAAGCTAGATCTATTGAAAGAATCTATCTCAATTGTTGAAGATCAATGTGTGAATGGAGTAGAGCCACTATGTTTACTACCATTGATGGTTTGGGACAAAGGTCCACAACTTGTCCAACCTGCTAACCATTGCGTTATGGAGGTTTTAGCCCAAGGTTTTTTGAAGATCCACTACCTATCCAAGATAGCTCTATTGAAAGAATCTATCACTATTGTTTGAAGGTCAAAGTGTGAATGGACTCTAGATACTATGTTTACTACCATGGAGGATTTGGGGGAGAGGTCCATCAGTTGTCCAACCTATTAACCATTGTGTTATGGAGGTTTTAGCCAAGGTGGTTTTAAGGTCCACCACCTGTCCAACCTAGCTCTATTGAATAGTCCTATGTCTACTCTGATAGCATGCATGGTTTGGGGTAGAGGTCCAACACTTCTCCAACCGACTATCCATTGTGGTATTGATGTTTTAGCCCAAGGTGGTTTGAAGATTCAACACCTATCCAAGCTAGCTCTATTGAAAGAATCCATCCCTATTGTTTGAAGGTCAATGTTTGAATGGAGTATAGCTACTTTGTTTACTAACATGGATGGTTTGGGGTAGAGGTCCATTACTTGACCAACCTACTAACCATTCCCTTGTGGAGGTTTTAGCCCAACATGGTTTGACGGTCGACGACTTGTTGAAGCTAGCTTTATTGAATAGTCCTATCTCTACTCCGATAGCGTAGATGGTTTGGGGTAGAGGTCCAACACTTGTCCAACTTACTATCCATTCTATTATTGAGGTTCTAGACCAAGGTGGTTTGAAGGTCCATCACCTATCCAAGCTAGCTCTATTGAAAAGTCGTATCTCTTTTGTTTGATGGTCAAAGTGTGAATGGAGTGTAACTACTACGTTTAGTACCATGAATGGTTTGAGAAAAGGTGTATCACTTGTCCAACATACTAACCATTGTGGTATGGGGTTCTAGCCCAAGGTGGTTTGAAGGTCCACCACCTGTCCACGCTAGCTCTATTGAATAGTCCTATCTCTACAGCACACCATGTCCATGCTATCTCTATTTAAATAAGCTATCTCTATTGTTTGAAGATCAATGTGTGAATGGAGTGAAGCTACTATGTTTATTACCATGCATGGTTTGTAGTAGAGGTCCATCACTTGTTGAACCTGCTATCCATTGTGTTATCAAGGTATTAGCCCTTCTTTTTGAAGATCAATGAGTGAATGGAGTGTAGATACTATGTTTACTACCAATGACCATGGATGGTTTGTGGCAAAGGTCCATCACTTGTTCAACATGCTATCCATTGTGTTATGGCGGTTTTAGCCCTAGGTGGTTTGAAGCTCCACCACCTGTCCAGGCTAGCTCTATTAAAAATTCCTACCTCTATTGTTTGAAGGTCAATCTGTGAATGGAGTGTAGTTACTAGGTGTCCTACCATGGATGGTTTCAGGTTAAGATTCACCACTTGTTCAACCTACTAACCATCTGTCATGGAGGTTTTAGCCCACGGTGGTTTCACGGTCCATCACCTATCCTAGCTAGCTCTATTGAATAGTCCTATCTCTATTTTTTGAATTTCAAAGTGTGAATGGAGTGTAGCTACTATATTTACTACAATGGACGGTTTGGGACAGAGGTCCAACACTTGTCCAACTTGCTATCCATTGTGCTATGGAGGTTTTAGCCCTAGGTGGTTTGAAGGTCCACCACCTGTCTAAGCTAGCTCTTTTGAAAATTTCTACCTCTATTGTTTTAAGGTCAATGTGTGAACGGAGTGTAGCTATTAGGTATACTACCATGGATGGTTTGGGGCAGAGGTCCACCACTTGTCCAGCCTACTAACCATTGTGTTGTGGAGGTTTTAGCCCAAGGTGGTTTGAAGGTCCACCACTTGTCCAACCTAGCTCTATTGAATAGTCATATCTCTACTGTTATAGCATGGATGGTTTCTTATAGAGGTCCAATACTTTTCTAACCTACCATCCATTTTGTTATGGAGCTTTTATCCCAAAGTGGTTTTAAAGTTTGCCACCTGTCCAAGTTAGATCTATTCAATAGTCCTACCTATATTGTTTGAAGGTCAATGTGTGAATGCAAGTGTAGCTACTATGTTTATTACTGAGGTGGTCAAGGGCGGGCAACAAGAGAGGCGACCTGTAAACACCCCTCAAGGTTCCGTTGCTGCTCAATTGGGGCTGGGGCAACCACAAACAAAACACAACAACAAACCCACAACCAAAACCCAAACAAGACAGGGGCACCACCTAGTTATGGGATGAAAACTAGGATGCAAGAGAGATTTTTTCACAACCAAGCGGAGGTGCAACAAAACACACACAAGCAATCTCACACCAAGACACACCAAATGGAGCAGAGCAAGGTAGAGCAAAGGGAAGAGAGAGAAATGGAACTTGTATAATATCTGTTTTGTGACTTGCAAATGGAGATGGTTGGTTATGATGCTATCGTAGATCTTGTACAAAACTAATTAGTGACTTGCAAATGGAAATGGTTGGTTATGATGCTATCGTAGAGCTTGTACAAAACTAATAAGTGAATGCTAAACATTGCCAACACACACACACTGTCTTAGGGTGTGGGAGACCTCTCACTACAATACCCTCTTTCAATGGACACAAAATTGGTAATCAAAACACACTAAAACACTATCTCAAACAAGATCAAATGATAGAAACTTAAAATACACAATTCACCTTGAAATCAATGAACCGCATCGCACAAGTGGAAGGACGAAGTTTTGAACATTGAATCACATCTTTGATATACCAAACCTCAATTTATTGATGATGAAGGAACATATACAATCGTGATTTTGAGAGTTTGAACTCCCACTCTCTCACTTGCAATTGTAGCTTGCAGAAAGATTCTCTCACACCAAAAGTGAAGCTCACAAAGTGGTTGCTACGCCTAAGTCTCTCCCCATGCATAGAGTGTTGGGCTGATATGTGAGATATTGGGGGTTGTTTTACAAGAAGGAGAGGGCCTATTTATAGGTTGGAGACCCTCATTAAGATTATTTGAAAATCCTAATTTACAAGCTAACAAATGAGGATTATGATTTTTTCTGAATATCAAAACATTGCGGGCCTTCTTTGTGTGCTTGAGTCATGGATGTGGGCTCAAAAGAGAGCATTATTGATGGTAGACATGGTAAAAGTAGAGTTTTAAGGAAAGAGAGAGAGAGAGAGAGAGAGAGAGAGAGAGAGATTAGAGAGAGAGAGAGAGAGAGAGAGAGAGAGAGAGTTACTATGCACATGTCTTGAGTTGAGGTGTCTTTTATGGTTAGGTCAATGGATATTTTGTGTTAGTATGTTAGTGGTTAGTGTTAGTAATCACTAGAAAGTTAATGATATATTTACAATGGATAGAATGAGGTGGATGGTTGAAGTAAAATGGTTGAATGAAGTGAGTAAATCCTTGTGATGGTGAAGCTTGAAGAAGTTTTGGATTTATTTGTGTAGGTTCTCAAAATGACTATCAATCCTCTTCTTCTTCTTCTCTTCTTTATGCCACCGCCGTCAAGGTTGATTATCAGGATGAAAATGGAAATTCGGTTGATGAGATCTCTCAATTGGCAGAGGTTAAGCACGGTTTACATGCTGAATTTCTATGTATATAGAGAAGGGGTAAGATGGAATTGTACTTTGGAAGTAATAGAGAGAGGCATAGAGATGGTGTATGTACATGTAGAGCTCATATGAGAGCTATGGAAGTAAGAGGGGAGGTTAATGGTGAATAAGGTGAGAGAAACCATGGAAGGTGCAGGTTTGAGCGAGCGATTGAAAGGAATGAGTGTGTGTGTTTGTGTGCGTGTGTAGAAGTGTGGAAAGAGGTGAGAGAAGACTATGGGCTACTCGTGAGAAAAGTGGATAGACTGGGGCCCAATCAAAAAATCATACCTCACCGGTGGTAGCTCCAAACATTATGAAAATTTTTGAGGTGATTATTTAGCTCTTGGTCCAAATTTTGTCCTTTAACCACCGCTTAAAATTCAAAGTGGAGATGGATATAAACAATCCCACCAAAATGCCTATTTTTCTTCACAAAAAAGTCTTCAGTGGCTCCCCTTTTGTTTAATTTGCATATGGCTACAAAGGTGAGCCCCTCCTTGCATTACAGCATGACCTAACTAATTCTTAGGGGTTTGAAAATATGCATGTTTGTGGATTATGCATAAAAATGATATATGGATATGCTGGAAAAAAACAAGCTAGTATATATAAACAATTCATGGAATGTAGAATAGTGTGGGCTATATAGATATATATATATATATATATATATATATATATATATATATAGAATATATATATATATATAGAATATATATATATATATATAGAATATATAAAAATATAGGGAATCAAATGGGGAGAAACCTCATTTGTTTTTATTGATATATATTTATTTACAAGAGGTAAGAAGAAACACCTATAGAAAATAGAAACTTAGTGAAAGGCAATGCCTGATGGTGGAAGGTATTTTTGAGGTTTTTCCTTGGAGTAGACTCACACCAAAAATAAGAGAAGCTTTCATGAAATGATTTTTTATAGAATACATAGGTAAGAAAGATTATGGTAATGGTGAGTAAATGTACATAGCATACTTAGGAAAATAACTCACACCTAAATAGAAATATTTAAATAAATACCAAAATAAGTATGAAAAATACCTATTTTTAGGCCCTATACACAATGAAATATTTATACACCAATGGGCCATAATATACTTTGGATTTTGTTTATATTTATTTTTTTGGCTCAACTAGTCTAGTGACTACTTAGCTGAGGGTTTTAAGAGGATATGGGGAAAATCCCCTAACTCGCACACGTCTATGTACAATGAAAAGGTAAGAATAGCCACAGTGTTTAGGTGATTTTTGTAGGGTGAGCTAGCTCACTATGGCAATTAAGGAGATCCAAAAAATGCTTAACACTACCATAGATTGTTGGAGCTATATATGGCTCACTCTACTCAACTTGGTCTCACCTATTTATTTGTATCTTGTACTCAATATGAATCAGTGTTTGGGAGCGTATATGGTGTGTCTCTAGTCTCGTCTCTCTCTCTCTCTCTCTCTCTCTCTCTCTACATCTCAACATGGTATCAGAGTGGTAACGATCACGTGCCGATTCAATTCATGGTGACAAAACAGTATGTGTATGCGATTCGCATGTAAGATTCAAAATTGCTACAAATTTTATTTTTGAGCGTTGATTCTTGTTAATTGTGGTTGTTTTGTGTTAAGAAGAATATGAGTGTTTTGTGTGGTGTTTATTGCTAATCAATCTAATCGTTGATTACGTTTTCTTGTTGATGACACCCTGAACTTCATCTCAATTTTTCGGGGTGTTTTGCTCAAAATTTGGAGAAACGGAAAAAACGCGATGGAGCGTAGCTCAATGGCACTTTTCATCCAAAACTTGTTGTCTCCTGGAGCTCTTCGATTTGAGTTCTAGGTCTGCGTCAAACGGACTTTGCAGCAGAAAGTTATGATGTTTTTACTGCAATTGAGCTTGACGCATCTTTCTTCGTCCTACTTCTTCATGAAGCGTCTGTGATCGTTTTTCTTATTTTGGTGTTAACTTTTTCAAGAAGAATTAGCTTTTTGCTATTCGTATTGTGGCCATCAATCTTGCGTCTCACGCCACTCTATTTTGAGGACTCTTTTATTATTAACGTCTCCTTTACCCTGCCTTTTTTGGGTGACGTCTCTCACATCTTTGGACGTTCCTTGAGCATCCTTCTTACATTTATCGTTGACAGAACGCAGTCCTCATATCTCTCTCATTCTCAATTGCGGCCTTCACCATATATGGTGTGAAGATTCTGCGATCTTATCTTATACGTCTTCTCGCAACAAGATATGGCTATGAATATTCTTGTCAACGGCTTTCCTTCTGGCCAGCGTTCTATTCCTCCTTTCTAAGGTCAAGGATTTCTAGGCTGGAAAGCAAAGATGTTGTTCATTCTTGAAGGCGATGAACTCTCCGATGTTGTTCTTGGAAATCGTGTTTGTCCGCCTCAGCCTGTTGATATGGATAATGATAACGAGCTTATCACTGAAGGACCTATATTTGAAGATTGGAATGTTGCCTATATAGATTGGCAACGACATGATGAAGCAGCTCGTCGATAAATTCTTTCTGCTCTTACTGATTCCCTTTTGCTTGATATGTATGAACTGCCTACTTCCCACGACGTATGGAAGTACCTTATTGCAAACTTTCAGAAGAAATCTGTTATAGAAATACTTTATTTGAGAGGGTTGCTTAACAAGTTACAATATGAAGCTGGTACTACCATGAACGGACATATTGGATCTTTCAAATCTATTATTAATCAACTTACTACTGCCGATGATCTTGTTCCACAAAAGCAACTGATCTGCTTTTGTGTTTACCTCTTTCTTCGTAGTGCGGTTGTGCTTAGATTAGTTTGAGCTTCCAAAGACAATGGTGGAATACCCCCTACACCGAAACTTGGACGAAACCCTCTTCGACAAAACTTGGGAAGCTTGGAGAAGTGAGAGGGGGGGGGGGGGGGGGGGGGGGGGAGGCTTAGAGAAGGAGAGAGAGGGAAGGGAGAGAGAAAGAGGGAGGGGGGGGAAGCTTGGGAGCGATGGCGAAGAGCAAGAACGCAGAGAATGCTGCAAAAACACGGCATACTCTGCCTTCTTGCCTATTTTAGGCGCCAGTTATACTGCGTCTATTACCGTGGGTGTTACCACATCCATTATCACGTCAATTACCGCCTCTATTACCGTGGCCAATCATTTCAAAAGGTTATATGCGAGTCCGAGGTTGGGGGGGGGGGGGGGGGGGAGGGGGTTACAAACCACCCCCTCTATCCTTAGCTATACATTATTTCATTTTTTAGCCTTTTGAAGTTTTTGATGAAGATTTTTATTTTTTTATGGATACTTTATGTTGTAGTACTTTTAAATGTTTATTAATTGCATTTCTTAAATTTGCTTTTAGTTAAAAAATAATTTTAACACTCATTATCATTTATTCCCTTTGACTTTAACTATATGTAATTTTTCTAATGAAATTAAGTGCTTTTCTAATTATTTATTTTTAGGAAACATGAGTAAATAAACAACATTTCGCGTGTCCAGGACATCGACTGGGATGATCATGGTCCCTCTGGAGGCCCAAAGCGAGATCGTTGGCTCAAGGAGAAACTACCTTGTCCATACGCCAATTAAGTGCAAAAGGGCAATCCCTCGCTTGAGGCGCATTGCTTTGGAGCATGTGGAGAACGAAGGGCTTTGGCATCCTCAAAAAAGCGCTCAGAGAGATGATAGCACGACTCACCCGTCGCTTGAGGAGGTGCCCCATTGGTCTGTGTTCGGTGGTGGTGCACCGGCATACAAGGTGGAACGGCAGAGGCAAGAGAGACTGGGCAATTTGGGTGCACCGCATGATCCTCCCGTTGGCTGTACGTCGGCAGCTCATATGGCGTCCTCGTCTAGGACTTGCTTCACCTCGGTAAACTTCTGCTCATTCTCTTTACTCCATGAGAAAACATCCTCTGGGTAAGTTGTTGTAGGGGAAGTACCACTTGAGATAGCAAGTGAATGAACCTTCTTAAGTATCTTACCTTCCGAAGGAAAGAAACCAGCTGTTTGGAGGTGGTGGGTGATGATAAAGATACCAGAGCCTGAATCTTGCTAGGGTCAGCCTCGATTCCTTTTGCTGAAATTACATGACCAAGGAGAGTGACTTTGCTCTCACCAATGTGACACTTGTTGTTGAGTTGGCCACCCAAGGTTTGCAGCTTGGTTAAGCCATCATAGACTTTGCTTAAATGAAGGGCTCGTGAGCTATAAATGCAAAAATCATCTATGAAAATCCGTATTGATGTTCCAAAGTAGGGTTGGAAAAAAAAAGTCACATAGCATTGAAACGTGGCTAGGACGTTAGTGAGGCCAAACGGCATCACTCTATAGGCAAAACATCCCCAAGGTGTGATGAAGGTTGTCTTCTTCTGATCCTCCTCCGCAATGCTAATCTGGAAGTATCCTGAGTAGCCATCGCATACTGTGTAGAGTTTGTGACCTGCCACTTCATTGAGTATTTCATCCTGGAATGGGAGGGGAAAGTGGTCTCTCTTCGTGGATGCATTGAGAGGTTTATAATCCACACAGACTCTCCACTTACCATTTTTTTTTGGTGTGACTACTACTGGGGAGACCCATTATGAGTCTTCGACAGGGTAGATGAAACCTGCTTGTAGCAAACTTCTCACTTCTTTAAGCAATGCCTCTTGTTGGATTACTCCAAGTCTTCTAAGATTTTGTACTACAGGTTTACTGCCTTCCTTGAGCTTTATGTGGTGTTGCACTACTGTAATTCCTGTGATCTTATCATAGCCCTCAATGAATAGAGTAGTGAAGTTTCCTAACATTGAGACGTACGCCTTCCTTTCTTCATTGGTTAACTCATTTCAGAGCATTTTTTGTAGCTTACCAGCATCCTCCAATGACTGCATACCTGATGATCCCTCTTGGTTTGCCAAGGTTGCTTCAGATTGTGTTAATCTATCTGGGCTTTTAAGAATGACTCCCATTACTTCGATGCTACTGTCACTCCCGTCGGTGGTGGTTGTGTCTTCTCCTGAGGTAGATGAGTATTCGCTAGTGGACTCGTCTTTTGAAGCCTCCAAGATAATATTGCGCTGCTTTCCAGTCCTCATGTCGTAGAATATGGACTTCCCTTTAGCATCCTTCATTTGGATCATCCCGGTGCTCCAGTCTTGTTTTGCTTCCATAGACATAAGCCAAGGCCTTCCAAGAATGATGGGGTAGCCCTCCCCTTTGTGTGTAATGACGAAGATGTCTACCTCCACTTTTGTATTGAATGATTTTACTTTGACCACATTTACAATGCCTACGAATTTTATTCTTACATTGTTTGCCATCTTGGCTCGGCAGGGTGCCGGCCTACTTACCTCTAGACCTAGATGGTGCATCATCTTTTCACTCATGACGCATATTTGTGCGCCACCATCTATGTAGACGTTTGAAATCTGCTGCCCTTTGATGTGAGCATCCATGGTTGGCAGGATGTCGTCGAGATCCCTCCCAAAGATAGCCCCAGCTATCCGTGGTCTTGATTTCCTGGTACTTACCATTTTCTTCCATTGCCTCCTCATTCTGGGCGCAAGGTGGAGTAATTGGGGCCAAGTTATCTTCGGGACCTGCATTAACACATCCTGAACTAAGTCATAGGGTTGTGCATCCTCACCTAGTGAGAAGTCCATGATGTCCATCTTCCGCCGTGGTTTAGCTGCTTGCTTGCTAGACTCGGCCTTCCCTTTCATCTTCTCTTATTTTTGATATGCCTCCTCGTGCCTCGCACGCTTCACTCCCATAGCATCCACTTCTTCTACCTTCGCTTTTCCCTTGTGCTTCTCTCGAACTAACTCTTCTACCTTCGCCTTCCCTTTAGCCTCTAAGCTAATAACACTCACCGCTATGTTCACAGCCATTAGGAAATTTCGGAGGTCATTTGGAGGGCCATATGAAGAGAGAGAAAAATAGAGCGCGTCCAATGAGCATGAAGGCTACGTTACGTAGGAAAGTACCTGGAAAGACTCAAAAAATAGGAAAATAGCATAAAAATTTCACGAAACTAGGATTGTAGCATAGTAATTTCCTTCCTTTTACCGAGCTTTTAGGTGCTTGCGTGTGGTCCCACTTCTGATATTCTCTTATGGTCATTAACGTACTGGAGGGTGACCATTAAGCCCGCACAAGATATTGGAATTTTAAAACACTTTCCCTCCATTAGAATGCTTTCAAAGTGAATCTCCCTCCACTAAAGCTTTTCTCTAAGAGTTATGGCATCCACGTCTTCTCGCCCAAGAGCCTCAAGGTGTTTACTGTCTCTCACACCAACAACCAACAACGGCACTTTGCCTAGAAGGCCAAGCAGTAGCATATCCTCAATTACAATACCAGCTTCAATAAGTGCAGACAAACAATGGGTTGGACAAAGGATAAACAAAGGTTCATGGGTCCTCATGCAACCAAGAAGACCCAAGAGGTCTAGTGGTATCAACGTTTACCGCTCAGCATGGAAGGCCAGGGTGTTGGATTTCAAAGTTGAGATCGGCAAAAGATCTGTAAAGGAAGTTCTTGTTCCGCATGTGTTTACCCATCCAGAGGTGATAGCAAACGGTGGAAATGTATCAGATATACATCAACCACGTTGCAATTGTAAGTACTCTTGACATGTGAACTTACTGATACTCTCATTATAACTTTTCTTATATATTTTGCAATGTTTCTCCCGCTTGTTATGAGTAATGTCTCTACTCTTCACAACTCAATTACATTAGATTTGTCATTTTTACTTATTGATACTCTTAGTTAAACTCTTCTTATATATATTGCAGATGTTTATCCCTCTTCTTATGAGCAATGGGAACCTGTGGAGTGCATAATAGGCCTCTTCCATGTTGTACATGCCCATATTGGTTCTCTACAGTACTCAGAGAGGAGCAGCAAAAGATTGGCTGATGAGGGAATCTTTTTTTATGACCACTTTTACCAACTCAGCTCAGGGAATAAGAATGGCATGTTGGTGAAACTGCCTCTACCAACCGATTGGAACACTGTGGACTGGCCAGTTCCCGAGGAAACAATGGTGGAGGCAATGCGAAGTAAGCTCTACAAGGATATACAAAGGTCTCTACGTAGCTCTATTCCTACCAAACTGGTTAGAATTGCAAACTTTTGTCCTGTTGCACTCTTCATAGAGCTGTTTCATAGCTACAACATCAGAGTTACAAAAACTATGTTCATGTGCAAGTCATTTCAGCAGTCATCCTGTGACAAACTTCTTGACAAAGGATGGTATGCAAAGGAAGAGATTGGTTTACGGTGCGAGGTCGCGCTTGATACTCTAGTTGTCAAGTACATGATTGCAAGCCAATCACTGTTACTCTCATTTTGGTATATGCGATCACAAATGCTAAACGGTAAGTACATTCCTATGGACCAGGTTTCTGCAGGTTTGGAAGATAATCCTACTGTGGATGTGGAAGTGATTGATAAAGAGCATGGCCTACTATTGGTGGTTACAATAAGGGAGCTATGCAGTCTTCAGCATTTGCGAAATGACATCATTGAAGAGTCAATGGACAAGGAACTATCAGATTTTTCCTTTTTCTTAGCTGGCCGTAAGGTGATGCGGCGAAGGGAAAAAGATATTTTGTGCAAAGAGTTGGATGGTCGGGTTGAAGTAGTGTCAATGTAACAGATATTCTTGTAAACCCAAGTGTATACAAATGACTTTCAAGACATGAAGTTTATTGATCTCATTTTTCAATTGTGCCCTGTGAAAAAGTGTGCTTGAAATACATTTCTTTACCACGTCAAATCTCTCTCTCTCTCTCTCTCTCTCTCTCTCTCTCTCTCTCTCTCTCTCTCTCTCTCTCTCTATATATATATATATATATATATATATATATATATATATATATATATATGTTAGACAAGACAAAGACAGATAGAAGAATCATCTTAATTCATTAGAAAGTACAAACTCGTCCGTGAACAATGGACTGAGATACAATTTCTGTAAGTATGGAATCAGAATGTCTTCAAGGTAAAAATCGAAGGAATGCCCCTCGAAAGAAGGTGGTGAGATAGTTGTTCCCGGCGGATTTAGTTCTCCCTTTTCAGGAGTATCATCAATTAGTAGTGTATTAGTTGCATCAAAGGGTACACCGATTTGGCTAAACGGTTTGTACAAAAGAGGTAATCTTGGTTTTTTAGGATGGTAGTGGCCCTCAACGGTAACGCATTTTCTTTGATCATACAAAAAGGCAAAATCTGACGTGTGAGCTTGGCATACACTGCAAACTATTGCAACTAGTGGCGATAAGTTTTGACTTTGCATTGAAGACCATATGGCAACTCTGAAGTGCGGAAGAAGAAACTCAATAAATTCCTTGGTTCCTGGACGAACCACGACTCGACAAGTTCGCATCCGAAACGTTTGCAAATCCTCAAAGGGTCCTCTGTCACCGAGAGGCACCCGCATCAGCAGCAATCCATTGACGTCCAAGATAATCAACCTCTGTAAAAGTTGACAACTACATATAAGCAGTTAGAAGCTGAACATATTTTTCCATACTTGAATAGACATTACCGGAACAACCGTATCTACAGGTAGCAAGGGTCCATACTGGGTCTCTGTAGTGTTCATGTCGTTGTTGCTCTCCTCCGCTTTATCTTCATAGTCAACATTCAAATCTTCATCAGGGGTCTCCCCCATGGCCCTTTCTGCCTGATTCACGGTTGATCGGCTTGCCTCATACATCCTTGCCTGATCCATATCATTTTGCTCATCCCTAGGCCTGCTTTCCTCATCCATATCCTTTTGCTCATCTATAGGCCTGCTTTCCTCATCTTGGGTTTCAGCCATAGGCTCTTTTGGCTCTTCCACTGGCTGACTTGGCTCTTTCATTATCTCCTCCGGTTGAACCTTAGCAGCTTCCATATGCTCATTTGTCCTTTCCTCATCCTCGGCTCTTTCATCTTCTGCTGATATGACACCCTCGGCCCGATGCGATTCCACTGTATCGGATGTAGGGGTTTGTCGTGGTGGCACGTCATGTTTTGTAAGATCAATAGTGCGCTCATCCAAGCCGCTATCTTCAAGCTCTCTAGGGCTAGACATAGTAAGCAGGTGTTGTATTAAACTTACCCGGTATCTTTGCAAATAATCATATGTGTAGTTTTTTAAAGCACTCTGCAAAATTGAAAGACCACATGGTGAGAATTCTTTTATAGACTAAACCAAAACTAACTGAATGCATTGCGAAATGGGTACCTTAGTCATGAAAGGTTTTAATGCAAAGTAGCTTTGCAGGACATATTCTGCATGGAGAAGACATCTCCAGCCACAAGAATTCCCATCGGTTTGATATGGGACAGGTACATCTTTGATTGGGGCCTTGTATAGTTCATACCTTCCACATAGCTTGCCATAGGCAAGCAACAACCTCTTTATACAACTGCACAAAGCAATGTCAAGATGTTAGCATGAGGCTTCAAATTTACATGGATATCTATAATAAACACTTTCTGATACAAAACACTTACAGCCTAATTTCAGGGTGGGTTCCTTTTATTGAATTGAACACCCACACTGCTGGTTGGTCAACATCAAGGCATATGAGACTCCAGTGATGGTTGTTCTCATATGGGAAGATGATCACAGTAACTTCCAGCATAGCACAGTGGAGAAACCAGCTTTCAAAGGTCCCAGATGGACTGTTCTTTTGTCTAATAATTACAGACATTTGTGGATCAAGGAGAAACACCTCTGTGTGAGTGTGCAATGGGAGTTGACTTTTGATCAGGCTGCAGAGACTCTACCTGAGTTAGCAAACCTATTATCTGAGTTTTCAAAGCTAGCAAGATAGTAACACTTACTTAAGACAAGCATAGATAATTGTGTCTGAAATCTCAGCATCTAGATTCTGCAATAAATCAATGTCCACCTTTTCCAGAGCTAGCTTTCTGGTTCCATCTACAAATGGTATCTCTGCAAGCAAACCATTCTTCATTGAAAGTAGAGTTTCTTGATTCATTGCCTCTATAGACAGGGTCACATTGCACTCTGTTTGTTTCTGGGACTCCACTGCTACTTTTGCTTTCTCCTTAAGCTCTGCTTCCCTCATTTCCTCTGTTTGGCGAGCAATAGTCTCTGCCCTTGCCCTTGTATTCACATCATGTGTGACATCTACAACTGTGAGCTGTGGCACTAGCTCCGGGGGGTATAACAAAATTTCCCTCATTTTCTTATCCTTGTAGACATTGGGGACCAGCAGTTTGTCATACCTCCACC